>NW_020654748.1:18080731-18178670 GCF_003589595.1 Hyposmocoma kahamanoa
TGACATTTTGTCATAGCTGACATTTTGTCATAGCTGACATTTTGTCATAGCTGACATTTTATCGTAACTGAGTAAAACGTTCTATGTTCTTCAGCTCGCAAAAGCCAACAGTCTACACTAACGATCTCAATCATTTTTATATATTGTTACGTATGTCACTCGTTAATACCATAAATTTCAAGCCAAAAATATATTGGCTCGAAAAATTTTCCAAATGCGACAGTCAGAGACGGTATTTTCTAATTAGATACTTGCTGAAAATTAAACGTTTGGTCAAACAACAGGAGACTACACCAATGAAATAAAGCCCAATCTTGCTTAAACACACTTGAAATTGGCATAACCCGAACTTTTAGTGCTCTTTTTTAATTCGTTGCTCAGAAATTAGATAGACGTCTTACTAGATAAAAAGGGTAGAGTTTATTTATTTATTACATTTATTTTTCTTAAAAAAATCATATTCTTTTTTATATTAACTTTATAACATTCACCTATAACATATTATGTATGTAGATAGTAATTTTTTACATTTAATTTTTATTTTTGTACCCATGAAATTTAAGAATAATTTATATTATTGTCAATTAATGTTATATTAATTGACACATAGCGGAGCCTAGCTGCCACACTCTGTAATAAAATGATAATGCGTGATTTATAAATTTGTTTTATTAGTAATCAAATCATTGTTTCCTATGATACCTGTCGCAGCGCTACGAGACAGCATGGCTTTGGTTTGTATGGAATCCCCAGGTACATGTCATTGCGGTAATAAAGGCATAGTCACTTAGTGCCATATGTACCGTACGTACCTTGTTATAATAATAAAGTCACGTGTGATCACACGTCAAAAGTGTTAATTGATTTTTTGTCCAATTTCATAATTTAATAAATAAATAAAAAAATATTTACCTAATTTTAATAGGGTAAACGTCAAAAATCCCTAGACATCTTCGATGTGTGTATATGTAAAATTGTATAACTTTCCAATTGAAGCACAAAAATTTCATTCGTAGAAATTTCAAATCTCTCCTAAAAGGTTATCCGTACGCCAATGTGGCCTTATATCACCAAAGGTGCAATATCGCCGCACAAATTACTGTATATATGAGTTAATACCGTTGTACCCAACTCTAGCCAACGTACTCGAATATAAAGCAATTTTATACGAAAATTCAGAATTGAATAGATGTTTGAGGCTTCTCAAATTTTGACAACACGAACATTAATCACGAACAGTGACTTTTAAGGCCTTGTTTAGTAGGGGCGAATTTTGCGCGAAGTCATGCTCGTGTCGGCGCGCATTGAGATTCGCCAATACGTTGGCTTGTGATATTACGCCAGATTCTCAACTTAAATCAAAGTAGACATTGGAGATGTTCCATACTGTTTTGGTGTTCATTAAGAGAGATGGAGCAGGAAAACTATGCCTCATCTAATTGCTCCACTTGGAGTTTCTTCTACAAACAACGTTCATCGACAGTTCTTACTGTACAAGTACAAGGCCTCATGTTGGCCTAAGCCCAGGCCTAAATGATTATTCTACAGCAGTTCATTCAGTACAACTAAACAGTAAAACTATTTTCTAAAGTTTTAATTAATCTTAAATTATTCACGAAAGTTTTTTTCATTTTTGTAGTGGGTACGTGAGAAACAAAGGGCGTTTAACATCGTTTCAGAGAAGATGACTCGATTTTATTACTATCATTCATCAATCTTCACAGATTGTAGGTACTAAGCTTAACTCTGTAGTGGTGCCACGCGGACTAAAAACATCAGTCTCGAGTTTCGAATAAGCCGAAAAATTGTAGAGATTCTCGAATTTTTCTAGACCAAGATTCCCGGGATGATAGCCTTAATAGGTAGGCTACTTATACGCTGGACTTCCTAAAGACCTTGTTAAAGGAGCGGGGAAATATTGAATGATAAAAGGCACAAGACTGGAAGTAATAGAAGAGACCTATGTAGCGCAATACCAATTGGCAACGTCTTAGTTTTACTTTGATAATTAGCGCGATAGCAAATGTGCGCAACGTGTCACATTAGCGACACGTTTCGTTTTTGGTTTAGTTTTGGTTTTACCGTTGACAATTAGCGCGATTGGCCCCCTGCATTCAGCATTTGGTGGATAGAGGTTGAAAAACATTTTTTTCGAATTTTATATTAGACATAACTGGTTGATGACTTTACAAACGCAGTCAGTTGGGAATTTAGGAACTGTAAAGGACTCAAAATATAGGTTTGTTAGACAAAACAAATATACTCAATTGAGATCCCAAAAAAAAAAAAAAAAGAAAAAGAACAAACTGTTGCATTTCTAAACAATAAGAATATATTAAATTATTTTGTGAATATCTGCGACTTTCTTAAAACCTTTATTCTAAAAATGATTAGCTTCGACGAAACGCTAAAACAAAACCTCATTAACCCTTGTCCGATTTTATCACTCGATCATAATTCGCACGCAGTCGCCGTTGATTGACACTTCGCTAACGAACTCTATAGACGCGACTAGCATCGTGGTGCCAATTTATATTTGCGGTTAATAGTTCATTGCAAGGCCGATTCATATTGTGTTGGTGCTTCGTTGTGCTAAATATTTAAACTAGCGTGTACTGATAAATGCTTTAAAACTGAAGCTAAATTACCCTTCTTTACCGTAATATTGTAATAAATTATATCGGAAATAAATACTTTTATTCGGAAAATAAAGCAATATGAGAGCTTCTACATAGAACACAATCCATAAATGCAAAATTGTGGCATAATCGTAACACATAAATAAGTTCCTTCCGATTCCAATCACCAAAACTCAACTCTCTTACAACTCAACTTACAAAAATTACATGCACATACAGTAACGTAAAGTATGAAGAGAAATCTGCTAGTTAATATTTTTTTGTCAATCAAAAACAATCTATTAAAAAAGCTGTGTAAAATTTATCTAATTGAAATTTCCCATCTCCACCATATAAGTTGGTCATGCTACACAATGAGTATATGGAAGATTGACAAGCGCGCAGATTTTAACTGGAGTAGATTGGACTTGGGTTATAAAAATGGACGTGTTATTGCTTTTGGCGAGGAAAGAATATGTCGTGCCCAAATCAAAGTTTTAATGGCATAAAATTTAAATTAAAATTTTGAAAAACCAGGCAATATTGTGTACAATCCCTAACAGTCAACAAAATCACCATCTGTAAGCTAAGGGTGCGTACAGATCTGACGAATGCGCCGCAAACTGAAAATTGAAAGTGCATGTTTACGAAAGGCTTGTGAGCTGCGCAAGTGCATTACGTTATGCGATCTACTTGCGTGTCGTTCGCATGCCGCTCGCGCCCCGCATATACCTACTAACATGTATTTAACTTCACAAATGCAGTGCACGTGGAGCGCGTTCGCCAGATCTGTACACACTCTAAGAACTACTCCAGACTCATTCATTGAACCCAAGCACTATGATTTTACTGTAAATAGTTAAATGGTTAGGTAGACAGACTGTCTTAACAGCAACATCAGATCAAGTTTATTATTACTGTAATATCACCGAAATTCCACAGTATACAAAATTCTAGTCGATCGTACACGTGGACTGGGCAAAGAACTAGATGATCTTTAAATAGCTGAGCAGATGTTAATGAAACGTAGTTAAGAACTAATCAGATTAAACCAGCTTTTCAATAAGAAAATTGCTTTGAGATTTGTCCATCCGTTTGTGAGCTATAATGCCACACACACAGAAAGACTCACACAAAGCCTTCAAGCTTCCCTTCCAAGCAGCACACCTATATCTAAATATATACTATAAGATATCTAATAGAATTTAATTCGATTGAATATTTTAAGAGTTCAAATTCCCTCAAGACATCTCGAAGAAGGTTTCTAGATAATTTAAAGTAAAAGTGGGCACAACTTTAGTAGTAGATCACAAGAGTGCTTTGAGAAATTATCTGTAGGTAAGTGTTAAGAGTGGTTCTTATCTTTTTTCTCAAGTAACCCTTCTAGAATACTACAAGACCATGTATAGTGAATTTATAGATTTAGTCTTATAAAGTTTTTAGATAATTTATAGTCTATGATAGTTTTCTTAGTAATGCTATTTTAAACCAAAGTAACTAAAGCGTTATAAACGTAAAACGCAATTCTCTTAATACTAATATATTTCAAGTTTAATGGCTTACAAAATATCAAAATTGCAACATGACGAAATTAGACATAATATTTCTGACTTTTTCGCGCAATGTTTAATCGTTTAAAAAGCATGAATTGACGTGCGACTTTAAATACATTGTGGAAAGTAATGAAAAACCTGTCATAAAACTAATACGCTCGCTGAATTGTATATGTTCATGTGTAAATATAAACTTAATAAAAATACAGTTATCAATTTTCGGTTTTAAATATTTATAGAAAGCTTAAATATACAAAGTAATTTACAAAACAAACCACTTCCAAGAAGTTCTAGGCTTCTTCAAGCTAATTTCAAATTAGGTTTACTTTTAAAAAAGAAAATAATTTTTTCTCGGTTACTCCATAGTCATTCTTTAAAAATAAAAATGGCAATAAAAATTTAAAGCTTTCTTCAAAACACAGTTGGGAGCATTTTGTCTATAGCTTTATCTATAGAAAAACTTTAGAATACGAAAAGATTAGTTTTATTTGCTTTAGTATAGTTGATCTTGTAGAAGAATATTTACTCCTATGAAGCTTTTATGATTGTCTACAAAATGCGATGTTTCTAAGCGATTTTTTCTTTTGACAGTATTACAAAACCTTTATAAGGTGTAAAAGTTGTAGAATGGTGAGCGTTTTATGCAATAAATTCGTTACATTATCACACGACTTTCAGCTGCTAAAAATTATAATTTTAGCACTTTAAACATTACAGCTATAAAAATTTAGCATTTTGCGCGCTATGCGAATATATCAGTTAATCTCATCTCATCCAAGGTTCACAACCTACATCAGATCTTTTAATATTCTTTACTTAATCCATTTTGCATAAACTTAAAACGTCCAATAGAGTAGAAACCCTAATTATAGTATTCTTTTAAATAAATTTACTGAAGACGAGCTATAACGTGTTTGTTAATAAGTATAAACACTACAGAATGTCTATAAATGAAATATATCTAGAATAAACTTAAGAACACTAGTTTTTAGAGTATTAATAGACTTTACTGGATATGCATAGAACAATTTTACTAAAAATAATCAGTTGATCTAGAGTGAAATAAGTCTATAAGAACAATGTTTTTTTTCTAAAACAATTTACAGAGAACTATTATCTAAACTATACCGTATAAAGTGCGTTGCTTGGGTTATAAGCTTATTATAAAGCCCCTCTTCTTGCGTTGGGGGCTAATGATATAAATAACAAATATTTAGCAGGTAGTTAATATACCACATTCACTAAAAATTTCAAACGAATACTGAGTAATTGAACGAAAATTAAAACCGGTAAATCCCATTTACATTTCACAAATACCAAAATTGAAATTTATAAAATCATTATGTTAAGTTATGGTAACATTTGAAAACAGAAAAACATGTAGAAGTTGGACAGAAAAGGCTAACTTATTATTTGTGACGTTATAATTAAGTGGCGCCATGCGAATACAGAACAAGAACTGTCATTGAAATCTATAAACACGCGTCAGATCCATCTTCATCATGTTCATGTGAATTGACTGATGCAATAAAAAATAATGTCAAATACCCTAACACGGCCTCAGTCAGCTCCCTTAGGAGCACAGTTGTGCGGCGTAAAGCGATTTTCGTATAAAGGAGCGATCACGCAATCGAGCCAAATTTCTCGCAATGTAGCTCTTTTTCGTTACTTAAGTTTTCTCACTATGAGATTAGACGATGTGAATGGGCGTTAAAATGACATATAATACATGTAAAAAACGCAGGTTTTTTTTTTACACTCATTGTGTTAATCCGTCACGCCTTTTTGAGCCACACGGTGCAACTGAAATTAAGTTCATATATTTTTTTCAATCAAAATTGTTAGGAAAACAATGTGTCTCTGTGAGTCCGTGTGTCTCTGGAGCACGTGACGGATGACAAATAGTTTAAATCATAACAAGTACGTAAGGTAACTCCTCGTAGGACCTTTTTGCATGCTCAGAATCAAAATTCATGTTTTTCGCAGGACGCTTCCTGGAGTCCTTGAGTGGGAACAGCAGTATTATGTGCAAGTTTAAAATGTAATAACAAATGCATTTTTATTTATTTTTTCATTAATGTTAATTTGTAATAAATTTATTGTTTACGTTATTGTGTTTAAAATTTTATCAACTTTCATATTTTATTCAATATTGTAATTTACTTAATACTATTTGTTCATTTTGCTTCAAGTCTTCCTATTACTTTTGTGTTGACTGTAAGCATTAAGTAACATAAATAAATAAACAACCTTTATTTACTTTGAAAGTCTGTATACGAACGAGTTGTTTCAAATATTGTAGCATGTTTATATGTTAAACTCGTAGGTTCGAGGCATGTTTTTATATCAATAAAATCTGTGTGCTCATTAAAAAACAGAAGTGTATTCTCATCACGTCTCAGCGCGGTACCCTTTCAAAACAACAATTTTAGTTTGCAAACTATACGCTTGCATACTCTGGAACCTTACTGCTAAAATCTTAAAGTCTATTTCGGGAAATTTTGTTCGAAAATATTGTATTTTTCTCGGCATACTCGAGCTGAGATCTCGCTGTGATGCCAGAGGCTGCACAAAATTTCCATTTTCCACACGATTTACCACAAATTAATGCTCGAAATCCGTCGGCGCCTCGCCAATTTATGGCGGGATTTGCACGTAACCAACTTAGGGGTAAGTTCTCCACGGTCGAATGCTGATTGCAATTTATTTAACATGGTTAAAGCTTAGTTTGGCACCCTATTGGAAAGTAAATCAACGACACATCTGTCGCAATTCTGTACGGAATAAGCGACTAAAATGTCCAAAACGTCAGTGACGACAAGCGGCGCACTATAGCGTCGCAAAACCATTGAAGACGGCATTGAAAACAAAGTTATTATTCTCACTCATCGAGTTTAAAACCAGAAATATAAACAAAATAAAGGCCATCCATCCCTGGCAATTCATCGGGCAAATGGGCCTTATATCACTTTTAAATATCAAGTCTCGTTTGCACTCAAATCACGAGTTAGAAAGCGTAAAATATTTCCAAAAATGTTCTGTATTTATTGTAATAAAGATATTTTCTCTACCAATGGGAGGTTGTTCCATTCGGTGGTGTGGGAAAAACAGCAAAACATCTAATTACAAAACAAACGGAACCACATTTCATCTGTAATTAAATACGTAATTTTTCAATTTTCGTCCATTATATAGCAAATATATTATTATAGCAAAGCTCAAGTTAAACTGGTCGATTTGAAGTGGTATAATTGACGACACCCGTCAATTGTTTCGAATTCGGGCTGGCCAATCGGAGCGGGGTTGTCACCGTAATGATATGACAGAATAGTTTTCAAACAAATTAAATGATTTTTCGTCTCTATTTCTGGTTCTATACTCGATGTTCTCACAACACTAGCTTCACTGTTTATTTATTAAGATGTAATAAAAAATACGGTATTTATTAGGTTTTCGCAACTGTTACACATATATAGGAAATGAAACTATTTACGGGCCCAATACAAATCGCATACACACGGCTAACTGCGAAAGTAATTTAATCAACCAATTACAGCAAAATATGAATGCATACCACTACGTTTTTAATAGTTACATAAGTTGTTAATTAAATACGTTATTTTAATTTTTCAAAGAACATTCCAATTTACGCTACGTAATGTTTTTGCAAAATATTTTATTTTATTAACAATATTATATGAATTTTTAATAATTTATTTATTTATATATCGTATCTATCGTATAATCGTATTTATTTATATAATCGCGAAAACCTAAGAACTCAGGTTTTCGCGATTGTTACACATAGGAAATGAAACTCTTTTTCCGGATTTAAATCGCGTATATTTATAATAACAAATATACGCGATTTAAATCCGGAAAAATAGTTTCATTTCCTATTATTTATTTATACTTGCTAAATAATGAAAATTATAAATAAATTAAAATTTAACATGTTTATTAGTACTGCAGTCTTATGTCTAGTTGGAATTTTTCATCAGAGGAACTACTGGATCCTATGTGGTGTGGAGAAACCATATGAAATCCCAGCTGAAATTAGAATCTATTTTACTTTTAATTGCCTCTTGCATCATCCTGGTTAGATAATGGCCTTCTTTTGCAAGAACCTACGGACAATTGCGTTATTAATAATAATAATAATTATTTACGTTGTTGATCTCCAGTACATTTTGTTTAAATTCCTAGAACAGCCAAGTCAGTTGCCAAGAACGCAAGATTATATTACACTAAAGTGGGATTTATTTTTGTTGACACTTGTGACGTACAACATATTCTGTGAACACTTACCCTACTAGTACAGGACAAGGTTTGAGCAACGGTAAATTAAAATAAAATAAAAAAAAAGACATTTTTGACGAACTCTGTAGTTGAATGGTTTAGTTTTCATGGTGTCACCACGCGTCGATTCCCGGCCAGGTCAATGTCGAAAAACAAACTTTTCTATATTGTGATACATATATACAGTTTATATATATACAGTTTTCTATATGTGATAATAAAAAAAAATTAAAAATTTGACAACATCACATACATTAACTGCCTCCGTGGCCGAACGGTTACCATGCCGGACTGCCACGCAGAGGTCCCAGGTTCGATTCCCGGGCCGGGCGAAATATTTGTATGACCTACATTTATTTCTCTCGTGAGTTTGGATGTAATTTGTGGTTGTCTATGTGTGTGTCCATGGCACCCGCGACACAGGGTTTCCCTAGTGCGGGGCTATGTTGAGTGTGTGCGTTATTATTACTCTGATCCCAACGTATGTAAATAAAGCACTAGTGTTATGGAAATCGGAAACAACGACGGAAGTTAAACACCCAGACCCGAGATAATATAGAAAAGTTAGTTTTTATACATTGACCCGGCCGGGAATCAAACCCCTGACCTCAGAGATGGCGACACCATGAAAACTGGTATGCAAGACATTCGACCACTGAGGTCGTCAAATATAGAATATGAAAGTAATAATTTGAACATTCTATTGCAATACTTTCTAGACTGAACTTAATTCTATGTCTAATCCTTCAAAATCGAACCCAAGTCCACCGATGTAGAGGCAAACGTTCACTCAACTAGGCTGTCACTGCTTTGTCGCATTTGCACTTATTAAGAAACAATCAAAAACAAATTTGTTGACAAGTCCTTTTATCATACAACCACAAGACTCGCAAACATTTAACAACGCCAGTAACAAACTTCCTGGCTGCTCGTTAGAGTAACTTTTACTGTAATGCGATCTAACTAGATTTACTACGGAAATGAACCTGGTGTCACATTACATTCATGAGAATGTAATTTAGATGCTGATAAACAATGACATGCCACCTAAGATTTTTTCGTCGTACTGCAACTGCTATGGACAGGGGTGTCACCACTAGACGCACGACTTCGTGTCGTCACTTGGAATCATAATAATAAATTAGATAAGTTCAAAGTAGAATTTTCTGTTCTTAAATTCAAAGTATGTTTACACTAATTTCTTAATTAAATGCCATGTAAAGTAATAAAGGGATAACATTCATAATTCATAAAACAAAATATAATTTGTTTACGAAATAATTACATTTGAAGAAAGATGACTTATACACGCTACGTTATACCGGAGTGTTTTACCTCTACAGGTATGCCTGAGGGTCTATCATAAGCTTTCAAAAAAATTTTATTTCAATGTAAGCATAAAGAAAGCTTATTATAATATTACTTATATTCGTACAATGAGAAACCTATCAACCAAGTAATATATTATTGCTAAAGTGACTGAAAGAACGAATGATTTCCCAATATTGCCTATTCCTTACTATATGTAAAAATAGGAAAGAAATAACGCTATATGAACTGTATAATGCCATCTGTTTCTTTTTTGTTGTTCCTAATCGTCCTATCGTAGTATAAAGTTAAAACACTTAATATTATTTACATTCAGAGAATTTTGACTGCTAAAAAAAGAAAGGTATGTAATTATGAAATCCATTAAAATTGCGTCCGCATTTTTGTGAAGAAAAATAAATAAAACAAGCTGAGTCTTGATTGTCACGTTGTGAATTCGGAATTATAGTCTAGTGTCAACTGTTAGTGTCGCCAAGGAGCGTATAGATGTCGCTGTTATAACTTTACGAAATAAACATCGAGTATTTTTATTTAACGAGAAATTATTTCCTATATACTATTAAATAAAAAATAAACAAAATATTGAAGAGATATATGCAAATAAACAAGTTCAACTTAACTTTTAATCATTACAAATCAATATTTAGATAATAAATTCGGAAATAATATAGTTTCCATTGCATCCGTGTAACAATATTAAGATTGCTAAATTTGACATAAGAACGACTTTAACGTTAAAGTCGCATCATAGTACGAACTGAGTGAATGAATAGTCACTAAAGCTGCCAATAAAACATCATAGTTTTAACAATAATAAGCTTACGTTAAACGCGTCATGGTACGAAAAGTCAATGTAAGGTTAAAGTAATATTGTTTTAAGAGGTTGTGGTAGGCCCCCTGGCCGCTTGTCGTAACGTAAGTGGGACTATCCGTTATGCCGGAGAGGTTTTCAGTTAATTTCGATATGGCATCGATTGAAGACGACGACGATGCGCTGGCCTTGATAAGCTTTGCGTTAATCATAAAAAATAATAATACAAAACCGGTGGTTAGTTGAATCGGACGTTGTCATTTTTTGTTACGCACTAGAGTACAAACGACGACTACTCTATACCACTAGAAATCAAATAACGCTACTACTAATACACGCACACATGTACAGGTTCACCGTAAGGTATCGCTAAAAAAAATTTATTTTTATTTTGGTACACAAAACTGCACAGGTCTGTTCTAATACAGGTTCCGGTCTGCCTGCACAGGAAGACCTCTCCGGTATAACGTAGCGTGTATGGCTGGCATTACAGTATTCTTAAAGCCTTCTAAAATCCGTCTTCAACTTACGGAGTACATATTCTGTGCCTCGACTCTAAATTCGAAGCTCAGAATGTATGTACATATCATTTGGTGTATACTAAATTTTCCTAAGCGTTGCAAAGCAGCATAATACCGGCTCACTCTGCGAGTGCGCGCACACCTAGATAGATTAAACTAAGCCTGTGGAGGATAAGTCAGGTAAGATTCAAAGTAAGCTGTATATATAGCCTCAGCGCAGTTAGTGCGTTCAAGTGAAATGTATAACAGATATAACAATATTAGTTCCGATACGGTGAAACGTTACACAGAAATAAAATTTCATTTTGTCCTTTTTGTCCTTTGTAAATGCCATGTAAAGTACATTAGATAGTTCAAATTCAAATTCCTTTATTCTCAGACCAATTAGTCCATATTTGTTGGTAACTATCTTATGAGCTAAGTTAGGACATTAAATTAAATTACATTATTATTAAAAATACATTATTATATGTCCACGTGTAACACAGTGAACCTACGGAAAACAGCCGAGTCCATTATTCCTGCTACGTAGGTCACTCAATAAGTTTTGAGATAAAGAAAAAATATCAAACATATTAATATAATTTATTTTACATTTTTTCAAAATACTCTCCATCATTATCTACACAAAGTTTCATTCGTCTAAACCAACTCTGAAAACACTTTTGCCAGTCTTGATCTGTCAGCATTGCAATTCCCATTTCGTAGGCAGCTACTGCTTCTTCGACACTCAAAAAAAATTTTCCTTTGATTTTATCCTTCACTGTTGGGAACAAAAAGAAATCGCAGGGAGCCAAGTCAGGGCTGTACGGCGGGTGATTTAAGGTTTCTATACCAGATTCCTCAATAAACGCCTTTGTTCTGAGGGACGTATGTGAAGAGGCGTTATCGTGATGTAGCATGATTCACCGGAGCCCGGTCTTTGGTCTCCTCTCCCGCACAGCTTGGAAAACTTTTGGCAATGCTACTGTTGTGTACCATTCTGAATTAACAGACCTACTATTTTCTAACATTGACGTCGACAAATGTCCGCTCCGAGAAAAAAAACTAGCTACCATTTTTTTGCCGACGTTTCGAGGTCTTTGCAACTTTGTCGGTAATTGTCCCTCTGCGAAGACCCACACCGACGACTGCTTCTTGCTTTCTGGATCATATTGATAGATCCATGTTTCATCACCAGTAACGATTTCTGAAACACGTCTCGATGTCCCGTTTTCGAAACGTATAAGCATTTCTCGGCACCAATCCACTCGAGCCTGTTTTTCAGCACCGGAGAGCAATCGTGGGATCCATCGACAACAAAGCTTCCTCACTCCAAGATGTTGATGCAGGATAGTATTGACGCTTCCCGAACTAATGCCTAGGATCTTCTCAATGTTCGTGTACGTGATTCGTGGGTCTTCTCGCACCAACATTTCAGATGTCCACACATTTTCTGCAGTAACTGCTGTTTCCGGGCGTCCGCCTCTTAGGTCATCTTCAAGGTTAGTTTTGCCTCTTTTAAATTCCTTAAACCACCTAAAAACTGTTGCACGAGAAGGAGCAGAGTCCTCTAA
Source organism: Hyposmocoma kahamanoa (assembly GCF_003589595.1). NCBI lineage: Eukaryota > Metazoa > Arthropoda > Insecta > Lepidoptera > Cosmopterigidae > Hyposmocoma > Hyposmocoma kahamanoa. The sequence goes on from NW_020654748.1 coordinate 18,093,419, forward strand.
TGCAGACTGCAAACGTTCCAAACTCAATTGTTCAGATAAACCACATTTAAAATCATGGAAGATCACGCAAATGTTCACGGTTAAGATCCATTATTGTAAAGAAAAAGCGCGGGAAGCGTTGTAGTAAAATGACTAACAATGTCATTTTTTTTAAATTTAGCTAAATTGCTTTTGGTGATCTATTTTTAAATAAATTTGCTTTTTAACAACATATGATACGGGTGCGTTCCATTTTTAAATCTCGAGCATCTCAAAACTTATTGAGTGCCCTACGTATCATCCTCAGGATACCATTGGTGCTCCCACGCAAACACAACACAAACGTGTCAGAGGCGCTGTAAAGCGAGGAAGCCTCAACAGAACCCTAAAGATGTTGTTGTACATTACACGCAAGGCGTCGTACGCTCGCTGTGACGTTGGTCGACAGAGAACCTGTATAAAAATTCTGGCAGTAAGCTCTAAAAAGAATTATCTTTACATTTACAGGAAACCTCTAAGCCAACATGTTACCGCGCACCGACAGCGCCCGGCGCTGTATACCAATATAATTTTTTTTTATAATATCTAGTGGCACGACGAACAAGTCGTGCGCCTAATGGTAGGTAAGCTACACGCCTGTCCATAACATTTGCAGTGCCACTCAGAGCTTTAAATCACAAAGATCTGAGGTTCACTGCCACTGCGCCCATCACCCTGAGACATACGTTGACAAGTCCCATGCGCCTGTAATTTCACCAGTATATCATCACAAAAAATCTCCAAGATTTTGACTAATAATATTCTAAGTACTTAAACCGAGAAACACGATTCAAGTTACTACACCATTTAGAAGAAGCGGTCCAAGCACACGACTATATTGTCGCGTTACTTGATATCCTTAAAAGAAACAGTAACGTACTTGAATTACTAGATTCCAACACTATAGAGTTGCCAGTATTTACCTATAAGCGCATTGACCTATATATAAGCGATAAATTATTGACATGCTCAAAAGACACGTCCCATAATTTATACGGGATAAAAAAATATAAATTTAATGTTTTGTTCATTTATCTTTTTTGTTTATCCGTGTCGTTTTTTGGAGTGGCAAACTTACTGTTCTTTAAAAATCTGACACAATATAATCAGCAGTAGGACTATACTACGTAGAGTACAATACCGTAAGTGTAAAAAAACCTGTGCAGTTTAAGTAACTGCTAGCTGGCTAATTATGCAGTTATATATATAACTAGTTAGCTGAATTAGTTCATAATACGGAAGCTTCGGGAAAGTTGAAACATGCGATCAAACGCCCCCTGCGTTTGGCAACTTCAGCCATATTACTTGATACTACATATATGTCAAATAGCTCTAGGAGTAAGTTCAAGTTCATGTTGACTTTTCAAGGCGAAAGTTAGTAGATATTATTAATTTGTGCATGCTTAATTGTCGACCTCCTCGTCACCATCCATCAAGCAAAATGGAGATCAAATGCGCATTAATTTTTAAATAAAAAATTAATTAATAAACTTATAGGATCTGTATTGGTATGTATTGATTTAAATTGCTTGCGTCTCTAAAGTACATAAGGTAATTAAATTTGTATTGAATTGATATTCATTTTTTGTTTTTGTGAAATTACTTCACTAATTTGCTATAATTATTAATACAAAGATCGAGTATTTAGAAAAAGTTCCTTTGATCCGGCCGAATTCCAGCCGACGTCTTCCAGCAAGGTAACGTGACGTCTTCTACATAAAGTAGGTACATAAGTTTGTATTCGAATTAAGACGACACTTCGAAAATACATTGTAGGTTATGAGTGGAACTTGACAGAACTCGCAAGGGGTGTCACCACTCAAAACATTGTCATCCGTCATTCAACAATTTTCGCGCCTTTATTGCACCGAGAACAGAGAATACAAGGAGTCGCTAAATATGGTGTGTTTTGCTGTGATGGAAGTTTTTGCCAAACCCATGCTATGGTAAAAAAATAAGCTTTTAAATTTTTGATGTACTATTTGAGACTTTTTACATCTTAATTTGGGAGAATAAGTCTAACGTGCAAGAGTCCTCCACGACGACTCCCACCCCCGTCCTGCATAGAGTAATTACCGTTTAAATTGATTTGTGAAACGACGAATGTAAAGGATTAAAAGTTTAAAGAAGTAAAAAGTTAATTCCCTTTTTATTCTGTTTAAGAGCTGGCGCTTCAAGGAAAGTAATAGCTTTTCTATTGATATTTTTATTTCTATCAGATTGAGAGAGCTTTCAAGGAGACATATCCGAAGCCAAATCTAGCACATTTATCTCCGCACCTAAGAGGCTTAGTTACAGAGGTGCAAGTTCGTGCAAATAATTAGTCCGTACAGGGGATAGGCTGAAAGGGAAACGCGGTAATTAATGCAAGTCCCCTCAGTACAAAGTGACAGAATGATACAGTGAGCATAATATAGGGTAGGTATAAACAATTAATGAAATTAACATTAAAGGGAATTCACGTTATCCCTTTTCGCGGTGAAAGTTGTTTGAAGTGTGAATTATTATGATGAAGGTCCTTGTGTATTTATGGAGCTAATGAGTTGGAGACAAATAGTGTTACCACCATTTCGATAATCATATTATGATTTAGATTATCTCTTTGTTGTTATTCATAGTTATTTATGGTGCTTTTATTATATATTCTTTTTTTTCGGTCGGTCCGAACAATACGTGCGCCTTATGGTAAGCTACATGCCTGTCTATAACAGTTACAGTGCCACTCAGAGCTTTAAATTGTATAGATCTGAGGGGCACTACCACTGCGCCCGTCACCCAGACATAAGTTGTCAAGTCCCATGTGTATCCACCAAGTCCACCAGTATACGCAGTTTTGTCAACCGCTGGTGACCACAGTATTAAAAACGAGATGACCTTGACATCATATTTGATATCACTTGACAAGGAGTTGTATGTGATCGAAATGTTATTGGCGCCCACAAAAACTGTGCGGTTATTTGTAAAACATTAAAAACCTCGCAGGACTATATCGAAGCTGGAATGGTGAAACGCCTGAGGTGCATTGGGAAAATATTACAGAACAGTGATTTAAAGTAATTTCTTTTAGGAAAAAACTCTACTTTTCATCATAACTCTAATTTTATTTGTTACATGAAAAACAAAAAGGTTTCAACTTTTCCATACAACAAATAAAACTAGTTAGAACTTTTTCTTTTGTAAATTAGACGATTTACCTTTCCAGAGTCGATATTACTAACATCACGAATGACAATTTGTGTTCCATGATTTTTAATAATTTAACCAGTTTCACTTTCGATCAAAAATAGATAGCTCCAAACGGTGGTAACTCTGCGCGGCAACAAAAGAAAGCGCTAGCGTAAATACAAGAACGGTGCGTAACACAGGAGAAGAGGTAGGGGTCATCGCGAGGACGCTTGCACGTTTGAACTTATTACTTTACTGCCAAATACAAAATGTAAAAGTGTCCGATAGTACAAAACAAACTTCAAAGTTTATTTTTGTGTTGTTAGTGTTTTGCAAATAATCATGTATTTAATTTTCAGTACAAAGTAGAAATCAGTGGTGCCAAAGGGTATTTATTCGATGGTGGTTATTAATAAAGAATGAAGACGATCTTAAAGTCAATATTTTCTTTGTACAATCCCTTTTTTGTTCGCAGCTTAATGCTTTTGCTGATAAAAACGCCGTGGTAATCAAACGGTTCGACCTACCGCCTTTCAAGCAGAGGCGGTGGTTTCGAATCCGTGCTCGCATCCCTGAGTTTTTCGGACTTTATATGGGAAATTCAATTTGAAGATTTTCATGAGCTTTTCGGGGAGGGAAAACGCCATAAATGCAACCTGCACGTCGAAGATTGTCCACAACTCTTGGAAGACGTGTGAAGACCCCACTTCGCATTGGGCAAGCGTGGTGGACTATGACCTAAACTCTCGGTTTAAAAAGAAGAAATGTGACATCCGATACTATCATCATCCAATGAACGGTTGAACGTGGTACACACGGATTATTCGGAGTTGGTTTAATAATAATATCTACATTTCAGTTTTAATAAACACTTCATTGATACATTTACACTTATATTATATACTATATATTATGACTTATACTTATATGACTTATAAGTAATCGATGACTGATTCAATTAAAAATGCAAATTTATAACTTGAAAATGAATTTCATTTTGGAACTACTTCAATATATAGGATCTACTAGGATAAATTAATAACATAGTATCTTACACACATGGGGTCGATAAACCAAGTTACGAGTGACTTAGACCAAGGGAGCACATAGTCTACTTGAGACACGTAGATCAGTAGATACGTATGTTGTGCAGTTGTGTAATAATTTCGCACATGGGGCCGATACGCCAAATTATGAGAGCAAAATGTCGATTATGACCAAACATTAAGTTAGATGAGATTTAGATGTATTTAGATTATAGTTATTGTGGGCGAGGATTAAGTGAAAAAACGCCTAGTGTAAATTGAGCTTCTTGATCTTGGTTTTGCTTGGATCGCGGTGAGATTTGGAACGCCTTCGGATTCTTATGCAGTCAGTTTTGGAATGTCGTTCCTCTCCCAACGCTCCGTCTTTTATATCATCGCTGGCCCGCCGCACCGCTCGCATTCTTTTCAAGTGTGCGAGCGGGACGGCACCAATGCAGGAGCGGGACGGGAGAACCCTACAGACTCCAAGCAAGACCCCTCTCTCCCTCTCGTTTATTTACCAAAATCTTAAACGAAATTAACAATAATAAATTACAATATTATAAATCATATGGGCGCGAACACGTTTTCATCCTGAACGGTTATTGTCAACAATACGTTTGTATTACAAGCTAACTTTTTATAAAAAATATTGATCTGAAAAGAAGGATGACGAAAGCTGCCCCAATAAAGACGAAGAGTCGTTCATGGACTTTGCTCGTATAATTTTACGTTTTAGTTTGTGCTTTATTATCAATATTATGTAATTTTGTATATTTTTAGAAGTCGGGTACAAAAAAATTGTAAATCATTGTATTTTACAATAAATGCAAGAACAGAACACAATTGATTCAGTTCGACCATAGATTAAGTAACGTTCTTGTACATACGTTTCATTTTAAGCATGATTGAATGTTTACCTACCTGAAGTATAGGTTATTTTAAAGTATACACATTAAAACTATGAAATACCCAATGAAATAATCAATTAAACATTAATATAATAGAGCAAAAAATATAACGCAATGTGATAAAAATATTTAGACAATATTTGAATGGGATATAATGAAAGTTGCAAAGGAACGTTTTGACAAGAGGTCTCTTGCCAATGTCAATATCACTTTGAGATTGAGAACAGTGTGACCATTTGTGGCAGATTTCTGCCATTTGGGCAGATTTAATTTTTATTCATTTTCATTGCTGCAGAACGTGATAAGTTATATTAAATGTGGCAGAGTTTGGCAAATTTGGGAATATTCAGGTTCTTTATTATTTTAAGGAACGAACTGAAAACTTGTTGTTTTCTGCTACTACGAATAATATCTGAAGCGAATTCTGAAGGTTATATATATAACAGGACTATGTTATATGTATAACCTATATCAACTATATAACCCCAGCTTCTAAAGTCTGTACTCAATTAGTTTTGTTAATGCTGTGATAATGAATCACAAGTATTGATAGGTCTCCTTTAACGCACGTTGTCACAAAATAAACGGGATGTCGCCATCCTTCTTTGTGAAATGACATCTATTTGCTTTTGCCTGTTATTTAAATCGGTTGATGGAAATTGGGTGAAGTCCAATAAACCGGATTCATAAAAAAAATATAATCATTTATTTCGGAACCAGATTGTTAGTATAGTACAAAATACTAGGCCTAAGGTTACACAATGAAAAATACTGCAGCACAAAAACCAATTAGATAATTGTTTTTGGTTTTAAATGATTTCTTTGCCGTAGCGCCATCTATCTGTGAGAAATCTACGAAAGTTTTTCTTCACTCGGCCAGGGAAAGACTTTTTCTAAGTGTTCGATCTTTTTATTAACAATTATTACAAACTGGTAGAGTAATTTCACAAAAATAATTGAATATCACGGTGCTTAAACAACGTGACATTGAAAAAGCTTAAAAATTACGAAAGCTTAAAAATTAATAACATTATGCGACGGCAATGCAGTCGACAGAATGCAGTCGCATCCAACGGGTGAACTTCCTGGCGAGTCCCAACTAGCGGATAACGCGCTCAAGACGCGGTTGGGACTGGGATGTTAAGCATTACTACCTCCCGGTTATGAAGGGTAAGGGTGCTGGTGTAATCACAGGCACATGGGACTTGTCAACTTATGTCTCTGGACGACGGGCGCAGTGTCAATGTCTTACAGATATTTGCGATTTAAAGCTCAGGGTGGCACTGCAACTGTTATGGACAGGCGTGTCGCTTACCACCGGGCCCACGACTAGTTCGTCCCTTCACTTGTTATCATAAAAAAAGTACTGAAAATTTTTAATTGTATGCCTACTGTCTACTACATAATTGCAATAAATGTTTTATACATGTAAACAAACATAAATAAATAGACTTGATTGATAAAGAAATTAATGATACGAATGATCTGACAAAATCTTGTACAGAGAGAATATATTAAGATTGATTGGAAGAACCCTCGTGTTATTTGATTCTAAAGATTACGTTTCCTTGTAGATTATTAATTTAATTGCAGAAAAATATCGTTCATCGAATCAGTCTTACCATAATTGTTCGCATATCTTACCAAATTCCGGTGAACTGTCATGATTGTAACAGATTTAAAAAAGCGGCTGTATTGTCGACAAGGTTCAACCACTCGTCTTTACAATCAATTATTTACGATTATAGTAGATTTGAGAACCAGCATAATCGACATTGCCCAAAGAATTACAGGACTTAAGTGGCAGTGGGCGGGACAATTTACTCGCAAAACAGATAGCCGACGGGACTAGAGTTCTCGAGTGGCGACCGCGTACCGTAAGACGAGTAGACAGGCCACCCATAAAAATAGGTAGTAAAAATCAATTTTACATCACAAGTAAGTAAGAGCAGTCTTTTTCTTATCGCGTCGATACTTCTTTTATTTTAAGAATATATTGACCCTGAATAGTTCGTTGCTACCTCGACGGCACTGTCCGTGGCTTTTAAGGCGAGCTCGGGGAATTTGGTGGCCATATAAAGGGTGTCGACTGTCACTCTCTTGTTTGTGCTTCCCCGAGGATCATGCTACATCCCGACACACGTATGGTGGTGCAATACCTGCTAGAAGATATACCATAATGAGGGGAGTTGGCTTGAGACAGCTGGTGATCAGGCGTACTGTTTCAGTAAGCTCTACGTGAACAAGCCTAGCGTATGCAGACCTATGCTATACCGGACACGCGTATTCACCGGCAGAGTAACACAATGCTAAGCTCGTAGTTCGTAGAACATCTGGCGCTGCTCCCCAGTTGGTGGATGTTAGACGTCAAAGGAGGTTATTACGTGAGATGACCTTCATTTAGATTTTTTGACAGTGCAGTTTGAAGGTGAGCAATCTATCCAGCTATACCCACAGACATTTAGAAAAACACTCGTGTTGGATTTTGAATCTTTGCCAGCTGAGTAAGAGCAGTGGAAGCTAGAACGTGCGTTGTCCTTTATAATAGAGACAAATCGTGTATTACCTATTTCTCTACTTTTGTGTTAATTGTATCGATTCGGCGCAATGGGTTAGTACAGTGGGTAACCATGCTGCCGATTCTTTCGTCGTTTGCAATTGGCTTCAACAATGCTCGTAACTGCACATTATTCACTTGAATTGTCCATGATGTTCATTTGCTAGGTTAACATTTCCAACCAAAAACATATCTTCAATTGTATTTGCTTTATACAAGGCAATACAATATAAGTGTCATTTTGGAACTCGTAATTAATAATTCCACAAATGCAATATTTATGTTTCAAAACTACATTACAAGTATTTTCGTAATATCTCTCGGTGACCGACACCCGAATACAAATTGTCATTTCTAGTTATTATTAGATTTATCATCTTTAATAATTTGAATTCAGAACTACGTACTTTATTGTTGTTTTGTTTTGATATCCATGTACGAGTATATAAACTATATAGAATTGTAAAACTGTTACTTTTTGTAATAAAATTTATACTCCTTAAAAATATACCAAGCAAGTGTAGCAGCAATTGTACGTACTTTCAAGTCGATTGAATGTGCAAGCTACTAGGATCCCTCTTCAATAATACAACTCCGTACAAAGGCTCACAGTTTAATCACGGTTTTGAGAAACTACAAAACACGCTTAAAATATATTAAAATTACGTGCGGTCGTTTCGCGAGATGCGTGCAACTGTGCAGAGGGCGCTGGGCGACCGATCGCTTTTGTATGTACCTTAACTAATACACCCGCAACATTTTTACAAAAATGAATAATAAATAAAAAGGCTAATATATTTATGTAAAGGTGAGCGTGTCGTTAACAGAATGCATCCGGTCTGCATATTGCCGAGAGAATATAGTTTATACTGTAACCAAAACAAAAACAAATGAACAACGCCAAAATTTTAAATTTAGAAATCTTATTTGAAACAGTTTCTAATCTGGATCTTACACTATAGACTTTATCTCATTTCGAAGTGACCAGAACTTTCGAAGGGCATTCCATACGTTAATCCTAATATAAATATTTTGATACCTATTCATCAAGCTTACAAGATGGTAATAATTTCTTACTTATTTCCTCAAATATTAACACATAACAATGAAAGAGATAATAATAAAGAAACATAATAACTATATCTGGTTGAGCATTAATTAAAATTAACCACCGCTGAAGTAAATCTTCTCATAAAGAAAGATTATTCAATTTGAGAAGTACTGAACATGGACGGGTTCTTTACCTTCTATAGTATAAAGCATTAAAATCAAAACCACCGCGACACAGTTCCCATTATTTTACAACACCCGAAAATCCTCCACTAGAATTGAACGAGGTAATGCAATTAAAATTCAATTCGTCGGAATTGAACGGGCTAATCTGCCTCATCTGAAGTAAGAGCAGGCGAAACCGCCGCTCTCGGGAGAAATTAATCGCAGAACATTCGGGCTCAGGAGAATTAATTCTTAATCCTGCACAAGTGAGCTCCTCCCGAACGATTGTCGGCCACTTACCGGTTTCATTTGGTCCCTATAAAATTCTTGAGTAATACTAAATTTTGCCAACAACCCGTAATAAACATGAAGTTGTGACTTTCGAGATTTTAGGGCCTACAGAGAGATTTTTAATTGTGCGTAAAATTTTACAATGTTTACCAACGATATTAAATTTACTATTTATAAAAAAAATAAAATATAAGTGTAAAAGTTTTATTTTAATTCGTACAAATTATAAATTAATGATAATTTATCTGTTTTTTTATTGAATGTCAGAATGTTTCAATATCATGACATTCAATTATTTTTCCTAAAATTAAAGAACTAGTTTGTTATAATTATTAATACGAAGATCTTTGTGAAACATCCTAACATTAAATTAAAAAAAAAACTTAATTAACAATTAAAAGCGGCATCTCTAGCCAGTGCTGGTAGCTGTAAAGGTATCTAACTGAAATAATGCTTTCATCGATTTCTTGCAGATGGCGCTACGGCAATAAATCTTTAAAAACCAAAAACAAAGATCCGACAACATGCACATAGAAAATATCGTGAGGTTCGCTAGTTCGTTGCGTGGCTTAGTTTATAAACCAACGTCGGACACGGTTTGCTAGGAGATATCGGTTCGAATCTGGCCAGATCGAAGGAATTTTTTATAAGTATTCTTGTATCAATCAAAGTTACTTAATTCAAGTTTTATAGGATTTATATCCATTAAAAGCTTAAATTTTGATTGCAGTACAGATCGACTATATTTATAGTCTAATAACAACATGTGATACGTATTGTATGGTTAGCTATTAAGTTTACATTTTGTTATACATATAAATTCAGGAGATCGAACAAGAACCATGTCTTTATAAACCAATGTACTGCACTTTACCACCTACGTCCATCCTGATAATATTAGGGAAGATCTCGGCGGCCTAATAATTTACTGAGGGTTGGACGAGGAAGTCCCGGATTTTATTCCCGGTAGGATCATCATGATCATCAGCAGCAGCCTATCGTAGTCCATTGCTGGACTTAGGCCTCTCACAATGCGCGCAATTTCGCCCGGTCCTCAGCTCGTTGCGTCTATCTTCTGCCAGCAGCCCCAAGCAAATCGTCAGTCTATCTCGCCAGAGGGTGTCCTACACTACGTTTGCCGAGCCGTAGTCTCCACTCAAGAACTCGCTTCCCCTATGGGTTATCGGTTCTTCAACATATACGATCAGACCACTGCCGCTTCATCTTGCTTAGACTGCCAGCTATATCGACGACCTTAGTTCTTTGTTAGATAACCTCGTTCCGTACCTTGTCTTCAAAGAAACTCCGAGCACAGCTCGTTCCATCGCCAGTAGTATCAATTCGGATAATTGATTTTTATGGGTTAGTTCTCGTCCGGGAGCTATTGGACGTACTCCAAAGTAAATTTCGTTGCACTGGTACTCATGATACAAAGAATTCTCTGATTTGAGACCAGGTTATTGGTTACAGGTGATGGGATAATATTATTTGATCCTCAAAGATATAAATGATCTATTGTAAACGTGCACGTTTTTAAATAAACGACATTTTTTTTATGTTTGAAGTAATATTGTTACGTACATCTCAGCACGTGCTGCCAACTGATCGTCGATCGAGCGGCCAACTGTCAGCGAGGAAAACTTTATAAGGCGTTGCAAATCAAAATAACAGCTTTTTTTAAGGATGTTTCTAACACACTTATGAGCCTTCAGCTGGCCCTCTTATCCGGTGGCGCTGTCGAGGCCATTTGCTGGTGTGCTCTCGAGGCGTATTTACCTGTTGTTGATTTGTATAACGTCTCGCGCTTTTCAAATATGAACATTAGATTTACTAATCGATTTTATTTCATTAAAATTATTCTTCATTTCTAGTCGTTCGTTTTTATTATTTCTGTTTTAGATTTCTAACAATATATTATTTAGTTGATTTACGGATAAATTATAAATGAACTGCATTCAAGGTCACACTATTATTATGTTTAAGCGTACAATATTTATATTTCTTGTCCTTTATTGTCCTTTTTTTATTAATGGTCTTTTCTTTTAACGATTGATGATATTTATAACCAGTATATCTTTTGATATTGATTATTGTAATATTAGTATACAAGCAACATTTATTTAGTTTTAAAAGCAAGTATTTAAATTTTATTTTTAAAACGCATTTGTCTTGGTTTTGAGGCCCAACATAAAACTATCCAAGTTAATTTATAGAAATCAAACATTTTTTTCGTAGCTCTGAACAGATTAAAATATCGATTGATTTAATTTATTTTATGTCTCAGAAAAAAAGAATCAAATCGTTAAAAAAGATGACCGTTTAGATTTTATTGCCAATAAATATTAGGACTAGATTCAGATTATATTGACGAATTACACGATTGCTAAAGATTAAATATACGCTGGTAACGATCCCGCTTTTATATGTCAATGTTTAGACGCTGAGCAAGGTAACTGCCAACCCTTGGGTTTCTCAGTTGGCCCATTGTTTTATTTCATATGTACAATATAAATTGTTTTATATGAATTTTGACTTGAGCATATTTAATGAAGATTTTCGAAATAATTTCAGTTAACGTTTGCAAATAAGCTGCAGTCATGGGTTTCTGTTTTATTTCATGTGTTTTAACAATTATTTGTGTAAATTTCAAAAATAAATGCGGCTCAAGAACAAATGGCTTCTTTTACCTTTTTTTATTCGGGAGATCCTTACTAATTAGAAGGTTTACCTCACTAAAAACCCTTTCCAAACGAGGGAGTTAAAAAATGTTAACCAACCAAAAGAAAAATGCTACAAAAAGGGCTAATTTCTCCATTTCAAGGTATTGTTTACATTGTAGCAAAATTTTACATCTTTATAAAAATAGACGCATTAAAGTGGTTTCCACACATCAATTACAAGTTCAACGGAATGTTGGTTTCTTTTTCAGAGCATTTACACACGGTGCTTTTAGCAGCGATACTAATGCGCGTTTGTGAAACGCGCGATTGCATCGCGACACTAGCGATGTATAGGCGGTTGCATCGATGCAAATCCGGGAAAAAAACAATGGAAGTGCTTAAAGCACTTCACAGCCTCGATTACTGTCAAAACCACTGTCGTCAAAACTAATACTATGAAATCTACAACAACACTATGAAATCTTGAGAAGGATTGGTCGTGTAGTTTCTAATTTGTATAGAAATAACAAATTCTGGACTGTTAATGTAATTTAAACTTTACACTAATGGCATATCATTGAAAGTTGAATACGTGTTATTGCAAGTACGACGTTTCGATTCTATATTGAAATTTAAATCAATGTGCTGACATCTAGTGGGCAATATTTGAACGACGGCAAATTCTTATTCTAATTCCTATTCTAAATGTTTACTTAGTTCTCCGAAAAAGCGACCATATTGCAGCAATATAAGGCTTACTATCGTTTCTTGTAACAGAAAAATTATGACAATAAACAGAAAATTTAAAATTTATTAAAAATGTTTATTTCAAGTTTATATTAATTTATATTTGTGCGTTAATGGGTTAATGATAATAAATACAAAACACCACAATAGATAATTACCAATTGTATTTTTGAATATTTAGTACAAAATACATTTTGACCTCATAATACTAGAAGTTCACAGTTGTTTATGTGAATAAAAAAACTAATTTGGAACGTGCATTCGATATCCGAGGAAGGACAAGACGAACTAAGGAACTAGATGAACTAAATGAACCAGAAGACCGACTTACACATGTTCACCGATTGTACTAAATAGTATAGCACCCTTTCGTTCCTACAAGGCACAAGTCTAGTCTGATTCGCTACAGACGCGCTGCTTAAAATCGCCATGTGTAACCGCTCTCAATGACGATGTTGTTTTCTATGTATAATTTAACATATATCGTCAGTTAACATACATCGGCCTCTTTTCAAAAACGAATAAAATTTATTATATTTCCAGTCCAATGGATATTAAAATTAATCTTCGTAACAAATATGTATATGTAATATTTGGTTTGAAGGTTTTGGGCGCTGGTGAAATGGCAGAGTAGCAGTAGACCTTCTTGTGAAAGAGTTCGTACAGGGCCACTGTCACTTACCTATTTCTGCCGGTAAGTAGTAATGTCAGCATTACTGTTTTCCGGTTTTGAATGATAAAGGTGCTGGTGAAATTACAGACACATGGCACATGGGACTTTTCAACTTATGTCTCGGGATGACGGGCGCAGTGACAGTACTCTGAGTGGCACTGCAACTGTTATGGACAGGCGTGTAGCTTACTATCAGGCGCACGACTTCTTCGTCCCGTCATTTGATTTTATATAAAAAAAACGGTTACTTCACGATACAGTTAATAGGCAAAATGTTGTACAATTTAATCAATATTTACAGACGTTATTTGATTAACACATACCACTGCACTAATGTGAAAGATAGGCGGATTCCTACAGATTATTCTTTAATGTTGAAAGGGTTGTAACCCTAACAAGCCGTGACCAGGTTCAGGGCAGTGAAACAGAAAACTTCCGGTCCACAAATTTATTAAAAGTCGGATTAAGAAGAAATGGTAACAAAGAAGTAAGGAGTGAGGTCCTAAAAAGGCCGTAATGTACTAAATTACAGATACGTATTCATATGTACATGATAAAGCTGTAGACTGTTTTTATACACTTATTAAGATTGATACATAATTTAGATTATATTATAATGATTATAACTTGGTAAAAGAATCAAAATTAGACGCGATTAAATTTAAACAGCTCCGTCCGCTGTCGCGATCGAGCAGGGAGTGACGATGCAACGTAACAAAATTAGAATGTGATGCAAAGGAATGGAACAATTCAAAATTTAAATACGAGTGGCCAGGAACCGGAGAAAGGCGATTAAAAGGTGGGACGACGATGCAAGGAGGTCACACCGTCACAATGTTGTTAACGTTTTGCTTATTAATAATTCAGAATTCAAAATACCGAGCCATTAGAAATTGTTTAATATAAAATGTTATTATTTTCCTTCTATTCCCATGGACAATATAGCTTTTCTTTTTAAACGTTTTTCATTTTAGTCCCAATGGACCTGACGAGTCAAGTATGCTAAACAAAATATTTCTAGATTTTTCATTTTCTACTTTTAAGTTCTTGTTAAAATTTTACATTAAAAGAAATAGTTTTGCATTCCGAGTCTTAGTTACTTTTAAGATTTTTGTAGTATATTTTGTATCTTCGAAAGACTTATAACACTGACTTTGGTAAGTGAACTTCCTTGGAGATAAATCAACGGTATCACTTTACAAACTTGGGATCCCATTCTCTACGTACAAGATTATCGTAGTTAATAGAGTATATGGTAAACAACTTTGACAACTAAATCACCCTCTACTAACTAAGTATACATAATATTAATTTATTTTGTTTATTTGGCGCAGCTATAGAACGCAAATTAAACTATAACAGGTAGATACATAAAAAATGTAAGTAAATAAATTTTTATTGAATTGATATTCAGTTATTTTTTATGTGCAATGACTCCACTAGTTTGTTATGATTATTAATACAAAAATCGAACGAAAAAACCCTTCGCTCCGACAGGATTCGAACCGACGACGTCTCCTAGCAAACCGCGCTAGACGTTATGCCAATTAACCTTCCGGTGGTCGCACTCTACTAACTGCCTCCGTGGCCGAACGGTTACCAAGCCGGATTGCCACGCCGAGGTCCTATTCCAGGGCCGGGAGAAATATTTGTATGACCTGCATTTATTTCTCTCGTGAGTTTGGGTGTAATTTGTAGTTGTCTATGTGTGTGTCCATGGCACCCGCGACACAGGGTTTTCCTAGTGCGGGGCTATGTTGAGTGTGTGTTTGTGACTCTTGCGCCGAACATAAGCAGTATCGTGCGGTCTGTGAGACCGCTACTTTCAGCGTTTGACTTCAGAAGACAAACTGAATATTTTCATGACGGCGTTGTGTAGCACATGATAAAAAGAAGTCTTTGATATATATATAAATTAAAAAACTTATTATATTTTCAATTCGTACTTATTAGTTTGTATAAAAATACAAAATTTTAGTTCTATGAGAAAAAAACAACGTTAAAAACCAACAAAATAACAAAACAAGTCAAAATATTCTATCTTAATCGTTAATAGGCACACTGTAATAAATTATTATCGAGATCAATCAAAATTATCATAATAATCATTTTAAGTTATCATATAATTTTTTGGAATACGACCGGTCACCTGCGAAATTTGAGACTGCAAACACAAGTAAAGTAACATGTGCGCTTGCAACAATTATCACAGAGTGATTAAGGGGAAGTATCTCACTCCCTCGAGGATATCAAGGTCGCACAACGGTCTATTGTTTATAATTTTTGTTAAATGACTAAAATAAAGTCGCTGCGGTCTTTGAAACCGCGCGTGTTAGAAAAAAATCATATTTGTGTCTACTAATTACTAGATTCTATTATAAAGATGTTAAACTACTATGAAATTGAAAAGCATAATTTTAGTAAACCAAATTTATTTCCATTAGAGGGTAGTACAAAATTAGATGTAAATAGTAAAAATTGTTTGCGAACTAGTTTTAAAAACCAAATGAAAAGCAATACTTTCAAAAACATGACTCAGTTTTAATTTATAAAGTTGGTAATTTAATTGTAGTAAAAAAAATAATTTGAAAAACAGGATATACAAAGTAAAAGTAATAATAGCACTTCTAAAAGGATAGATTTAACATACTAGTTAATTCGAAATTATGGCTGTGCTAGAAAAAGGAAATTAATTAAAATGGACAAGTTAAAACAACATCTACTTATAAAGGATTGCAAGACTAATTACACATTTAGGTACATAAACTATGCCAAAGCGTAGTAGCAATAATTTACATTATTGCTACCAAGCAGAGAGACCATACTTATATTTACACAACACGATTAGACAGTAGCAATAGAACAAGTTACAAAGCAGGTAGGTGGTAACTTTAGCTGGTTCTCGGTTCGGCACTTTTTTCCGCCTCCTCCAGCTTTACAATCCTTTTTATACCCTTCAAAACCTCCTTTGGAATTCCTTCATACATACATACTATTTTGACCAATCACAAAATAATTATCGTTTACATTTGTACAGTGCTGACGAGAATGAAAGCTTTTACCTAACAAGTTGTTGAAACATATTTTAAGAAGTATCACAGTTATAGGAACCTCATAGTTGTCTTAATTAAGCAAATATCATTTATTTTATACACCATAATATCGTCCAATCACAGAGCAGTATTTCTTGACTCACTTGGTTGAGCATAAATAGTAAATGTTATGCATTACAAAGGTATAAAGTAACAATGGCAATACATATTTAATTAATTTAATAATTATATAAATCTCATAATTATCTTAATTTAGCAAATATCATCAATTTTATATACCATAATATCGTCCAATCACAGAGCAGCATTGTTCAGTACACTTGGTTGAACATTTAATAAATATTATACAGTACTAGGATGTAAAGTAAAAACTTCAAGAATATTTTAATGAGTATAGCCACTATTTATCCACGTCGTAGTTAGGTATATTCACAAAATATCATTAATTTTACAAACCATAATATAACAGTCCAAAATGGAAGTTGATCAAAAAGGCAACCTTTCAAAATGCAATGGTGAAACTATAACAGATAAATTGTGATGTATTTCAGATAGTCATTATTAATTCAAACGAGAATTATGAAACCATTAAAATGACTGAATATTATGTATTTTAGGAAAGTAAACTTATTTCACAAGTTTCGCTTAAAATAAGGGACTTACAGAGGCATCTACATTTTTTTTACGAGAAACCTGGAGGCCATACTTATAAATTTTACATGGAATTTGTAGATGGCGTTAGTTAACGCCCAATTATATTGACTATAAAATATAAATACTATCACGCGCAACCGCTGCAAGGTTAAGCCACGGAAAAAACCAAAAGGAAAAAATAAGTTTATTGCGTGGCTTAGTTGGCACAGCGTCTGGCAAATAATTATAACAAAGTCATTTCACAAAAAAATGATATTATGGTGGTGAAACATGTAAGTAAATTTTTTATTCCTTATTACAGCTATGCACAACATTTGAATAAGGATAATCTCAGTACAGAGTACTAAAAAAGCCGACCTCAAAAGTACGTGGAATTACGTCTATTTGCTAAGTTTCATTCAAATATCCCCTAGTTCGCCACTATACAGGACTTGATACTGGAGATAATAAAAATAGGTTCTAACTACGACACTACTCAAAGTATATCGAGAGAAAAACGCCTTGAATTGGAGAAATAGCAAAATCAACTAAATAATTGCTAAAAGTAATTGCTCCTAAATTAAAGTTAGGCGCTATTTATAAAAATGAAACTTCATGCGTGAACAGCCACCCTTTGAGGTGGATGATTTTCTTCAAAATGAAATGGGACCACTATGGAAATACACCCTTTCCAACAAAAAAGGAATCATGATAATCGGTTCACAAATACCGGAGTTATCGCCGCGTAACATACATTCAAAAAAAAAGAACATACAGTCGAATTGAGAACCTCCTCCTTTTTTGAAGTCGGTTAAAAATACATTTAAAGGGCTTAAATTCCTACTTTAAAATGAGACAAAAAATCTACTTCAATTCTTAAAAGTAATAAATCACACAGAAACACAATTTTAGTACCTGTAGAGCTCCTTGCGAGAGTTCATCTAGGGATGTAGGTACCCACCTTACCTATTTCTACCACCAAGCACAAATGTGAGCATTACTGCGTTCGAGTTATGGAGGGTAAGGGTGCTGGTGAAATTACAGGCACATGAGCCTTTACATATGTCTCAGAGTGACGGGCGCAGTGGCAGTGCCCCGCAGATCGTTGCGATTTGAGCATTGAGTGGTACTACAATCATTATGGACAGGCGTGTCACTTACATTACTCATAAAAAAAAGTGCGTAAGTAAGTAGTTTTGTGGCTTTTAGAAAACATAATATGTACACCTTTATAAATATCAATGTTACGTTCTACATATCCGAAGGATAGGGCTATTATATGTAATATTATTGATACAGCAAGATAACAACGAAAACAGTTTTTAAATAAGCATGTTATGTAATCCTAAATGGAACGTAGCCTAACAGTTCACTGGTAGGGCTAGCGCGACTGGGCACAACTTGCGAGAGAGCGACATAAAACGCGTGATCTCTATGCGAGAATAGCAGTGTCTCGCATTTTATATCGCTCTCGCGCTAGTCGCACCCTGTCGTGCCTGCCCTACTGGTGTCTAAATTTAGACATATTAATTATAATTATAATTAAACATTTTATACAAAGTAGAGCTACTACTATATAAACAGAGCGTATTAAAATGAACAATTACTGCTATAAACGATAAAAACGAAATATAGAGAAGAGATCTAATATCTCCTAAAAATTTTTTATCGCACCCTTGATGTAATAAGACTACGTCTGCAAAATGATAATTTTTCAAAAGAGAACGAAACGAAATTAGTCGATATCTGTTTTGGGCTTAAATAGAAGAGTCATAATATGTACGTAATTTGTTAATTCGGATTATGACTTTAATGTGTGATAAAAGCAGTTTTCATGTATGATCACCACCTTGCCACCTTACCTGTTTGTGCCGCCAAATAGTAACGTTAGCACTACTGCGTTCCCGCTTTGAAGGATAAGGGTCCTGGTGAAATTACAGGCACGTGGGACTTGTCAACATATGGCTCAGGGTGACGAGCGCAGTGGCATTGTTGCAATGTAAAGTTCTGGGTGGCACTGCAACTGCTATAGACAGGCGTGTAGCTTAAGGCACACGACTTGTTCGTCCCGTCAAATGATATAATAAAAAAAATCAAATGTGGCTTTGTTATACTTAGGTTACGACGTGTTTGTTCAAAAAATTTTTCAGAACATGAGAGCAAGATGAATTAAAATTTGTAATGTGCAACCATTCGATTTTCGTATTAGTTCTGAAAGGGTTGTAACCCTAACAACCGTGATCAGGGTCACGGCAGTAAAACAGGAAACTTCCGGTCCACAAATTTATTTATCGTGAAGTAAAAGGTAAAGTAAAAGAAAAAAACCCATATCGGGTTGTATTATGTTGAATTACAGATAGATTGTTATTTGTTTATTATGGTCGATACATGATTCACATTGATTGTGTTATGATTAAACTTGAAAAGAATAAAAACAAATTAGACAATTTGATTTAGTAGTATCCGCTATCGCGATCAAGCAGAGAGTGACCGTCGAAAGAAATAAAATCAGAATGCGAAGGAAAATGGTACAATTCAAAATTTTTTATTTAAATACGAGCAGAAGAAGAAAAACGATACGATACGAATGGAGAGAGGCGATACAAAAAGATGGGATGACGGTGTAAGGAGGTCACACCATCACAGTTCTTTTTATTTAAAGAATTATTTAATTAAATGGAAATGTTTAATCAGTTTCACGCTTTCAAGTCTGATTTCCTTGCTTTTGGTGTAAATACATTTTATATTGAAAATTGAGTAATCGACTCAGAATGACCCCGAACTCACTAGGGAGACATGACGGATAAAGCTCTAAACTCGCTATAATACACTGATCTACTGGGACAATTATGCCTTCTTTAGAGAGTTTCTTTCGAATTGGGAAGGAACTCTCAAAAAAGGGTTTGTAAAAATAAGAAAAGAAAGATAATAATTGTATTTTGTAGATACATTACGTAACACTGTAATGAAAATTTTAAAAACTCTCTATGAGGAAGTGTGTACTTCAATAATTGTAGCTTTTTTACAAAAAAAAAAAACCAACCATCAACCAAACCAAAAACAAACCTCAAAAGTTCGTGGAATAATAACTATTTGTCAAGTTTTATTGGAATCGGTTACAGTAAAGTGCGCGACACTGGATTCGTCCCCTTCTTTGCCACCTTGAGAAGTTGAATATTTTCTTCAAATTTAAATGAGACTAAAACTGAGGTACCCTCTTTCCCGCAAAAAAAGAATCATTTTTGTTTGATGTGTTTGTATGGTGTAACTAAATACTTTACATATCATCACAGATAAATATTAAATAAAACATTAGATTTAAGTTAGATTAACAAAGTTTGTTTTGTTGTAGACCTTTTCGATACCTCCAATGAACTCTGCCCCTTTATGGTAATTTTCTGATTTTAATGTAAACAGCCTTATTTTATTTACAAATATTATGCTCCCCGAATTTTGTGAAAAAAATAAAGAAAAAAAGCTTGGAAGGAAAATAAAATTTGAAATAATTAAAATTATATATATAGTTATATTTCTAAGCTGCAGGTCGATTCGGAACCTTACGATAACTCTGTTGTCGTAAGGTTCGATTCGATTAGATATCGCACGATTTCTTTTCATTTTTATTCAAAACACCCGAATCGAACGTCAAGCTTCGTATTCGAAACCGAACCGAAATGACGTCACATCCGTACAATTACTCGAACTTCTCAATCGGCAAAGGCTACAAACGTTACTCGGAACGCAGTTATCGAATGAAAGTTACCGAATGTTCTAATATTTACAAAGCAAGAATGTAAAATGGAAATCTCTTGTTATTTTAAATAAAGTACGGTTTTCGTTCAATTTTAATAATTTAAGGCGTTTAAAATCTTAAAAATGTATATAAAAGGATTTTAATTTTTCTTATAATCTATTACACCGACTAACCCCGTAAGTTCCAATATATTCCATGAACGGGGCCAATGCGCAGTGACTTCACAGCGCGAGCGAGCGAACTATCAATGCGTAGCAATACGTTGTTTGTGAGGTTAGAGGTGCTGGTTTGCGCCTAACCATTAATACGTAATGTATGTGTCTGTATTTCATAAAATACTTTTGGCGTGTTGTCCGTGATATGTGCCTAAGAAATGTTATGTTACCTAGAAAAATATTTAATATGTTTTCAATTTTGTATATTGTGTAGATGACGACTGCACAATGTTCGAAAAATATGTATAGGTTTACGCACGTTGTTTTGCTTTGTAAATTGTAAATTAAAAAGTGTAATAATAAATAAAAATAAGAGATAAAAGTGCGCTGTTGGAGCCAGTACCCAAAGATCTCTAGAGAGCTTACAATTGACGGCTAACCGTGTTCCTTTCAACCGTGTGTCAGTTATTTCTTTTTTATTGTAACAGTCTGAAATCGTTGCTACAGTTTTTAAAATACGTTTTATTTAAAATCCATTTAATTCGTATCGCATATAGTACATGACATAATTTGACGATAATGATCACTGGATCAGTGCACATAGCCAATCAATTATTCATTCATTAAAATTCGTGTTAATGGCATTATAAACTTTGTTAAAACAAATTAACCGTTAAATAAATGGATACATTTTTTTATAAAAACTGTTTTACATTCACACTACGTTCTGGTTATGAAAGTTAGTGGCATATCTTAAAGCACAAAGTTACAGAAATGTAAAAATAGATTGTATATACAAATTTTGCAGCCTGGTTTCACATCACATTTCCATCATATTTACACACTGGCGTTTACTTATTCTTAAAGTAATTCAACCAAATTAACAACCTAGAAATTTAAAATAAATAAAAAGTTTTGCCATCTCTTGAATAGTCACTGTTTAGAGGATACGAGTTGTGACTCGGAATTAGTTGCGGCGAAGCTGCAGAGCCTTGAACACTGGCGTAAAGTTGCCTGCTTATCGATATTTTACAGGATATATCACGGAGAGTGTGCGATGTAATTACACGATTTAATTCCACCTTCCCCTTTCCATTATCAGGACACTAGGCGTAGGTTTGGGTTCCACTCCTATGTTGTGGATATTCCAAAGATTCGCACGAAGCGTTACGCTTCCACATTTATATGGCGAACGGTTATGGAGTGGAATTCCCTATCTGCAGACTTGTTACCTGAACGTTATAATAACTTGGGCCTTTTCAAGGCGAGAGTGAATAGGCATTATTTAAGTGTGCATGCTCCATCGTTGACCTCGTCGTCACTTTCCATTAGGTGAGATGGAGGTTAAATGCGCACTAATATTTTATAAAAAAAAGAGTTTGAGACAGTAAGGTATCGTATGATACTTCTCAATTTTATACTTCAGGATGAAGGTTGCAGTGATAGAGCCCCTCAGGTCTGTGCGATTCAAAGTCCTGAGTGGAATGCAAGTAGACGTGTTGTTTACCATCAGGTGCATGACTAGTTCATCCTGGCACTTAATATCATCAAGCGATACCCGAATCAATACATTCGAAGACATTCAATAACACGGACACTTATTGAGAAATTCCTGTGTATATTACCTATATATACAAGAATTTGGGTCTTTTCCAAGTGCTATTTTGTTCAGCCATTTTGTAAGAAAAGCTGTTTCATTTTTTTTATAATATCAAGTGACAGAACGAACAAGTCGTGTAGCGGTGGTAAGCTACACGCCTGTTCATAACAGTTGCTGTGCCACTCAGAGCTTTAAGTCGCACAGATCTGAGGGACACTGCTACTGCTCCTGTCACCCTGAGTCATAAGTTGACAAGTCCCATGTGGAACCCAGTAATTACATTACTGCTTTGCGGCAGAAATGAGGGATGTTGGCAACTGCCTGGTGCAGTGGCTCACTGACAGCGACGAATAATTTAAACCTTTGTCAGTCGTTGTCAGCGGACCGTCAGAGCTTTACATTGTTTTACCAAATTGTGAATTATATTTAAATATACTATTTAGCACTTTCCAGATGTTATAATTGTCCGCTGGTTCGTTAACATTGGAACAGTTCTTCTCTGCACAAGGAGATCTACTGTTTCTAAATATACACTAGGTGTATTAATGATGTGTTAAGATACACCAATTACCTGGGTCTCAAAGTAAGAAATTCATTGTGCTATGAGCACCAAAGACCACTCAGAACACGTAGACCAGAACCAATTTAGAAAAGTTAATTCCTCAATTTAGTCCTACCGGAAGTCAAACCCGGGAAAAAATATTTGAAATTTCTCAAATAAATTTATGCTTTTATGTAATTATCGCGTATTTTTTTACTTCTAATATTCAGAACGTTAAAAGTATTTTTTTATGTTAATACAATCTAATACATTGTATTACAAAAAAAATTAAAAAGCAGAGGTTCCAAGCATTAAACACAGATTTAAAAAAAATAACATAAATTTACTGTAATATTTGTTGTCTGAAGAAAAAGGTTTACGATTACTGCTTCTTTGTTTACATTTTGTCTAATTAAAAAAGAGAAGTATAATAAATAGCAGCCGTCAAAAATACTATCAAACCGTTTTCTCTGAGTGGACGTTAGAGTGAAGATAAATCTGAACGGAATCACCCTTAACGAGGGCCTGGGGATTTATTGGTGATTTAGGGAAGGCTAATGAATTAAGCGGCCCGACATTAGTACTACTAAAACAAAGTTTTTTTTCGATGGAATTGGTTGTCAATACACGATGAACTTTCACGGTTGTAAAATTTACTAAAAGCACAAATATATTTTACATATTAATATATACATTATTTATATGTTTAAGTGATTTGAAAAAAAGTAAGAGGTTCTCAGTTGGACTGCATTTTTTTTGTAGACTGTTACTGTGTTTAAAACTTGGCAAATACATGTAATTTCACTGATTTTTGAGGTCGGTTTTCTTACTGCTCTTTACGGAGATTATTATTTATTAGTGTTCTTTTTTTTTATTTGCGTAAGTTTAATATTATTTGTATTAAATTCGTATTTAGTGAGCATAAGTTTATAAATTAAAGTAAAGTACATGCCGCCGTAGGAATTCGAACCGTCGACATTCCAATTTTGTGGCAACCGTACTCCTATTTTGAAATCGCTCAATATTTGTTATTGTTTTATGTTACGTCATTACAAATAATAAAAGTAAATAATAATTAGAATTAAAATTGAACGAACTTTACATTCTTTCATTCATTCATTTATTAACAGTATTTCTCTCGTGAGTTTGGGTGTAATTTGAGGTTGTCTATGTGTGTGTCCATGGCACCCGCGACACAGGGTTTCCCTAGTTTGGGGCTTAAAAAAAATTCTTTTAAATTCTCTGCCTGACGTATTCTATGTACCCAGTAAAATACTCTTTGCTTCTATGTGCAGTATGGTTGGTGGTCGGTACGTCTTTTTGTTTGGTGGTAGGCATGCGGTCATTTAAGGTTTTAATAAAATGTTTTATCGTCCAACTGCGAATACTTGCCCGGTGAAGCTTGAAAACCAGCATGGTTTGTTTGAAAAACAAATATACGCGATTTAAAGCCAGACAAATAGTTTATAATACAATGTCGAATATTTTGTCGTTAAACTTCTTATCGTACACTATAATGTTTACCATCGCGGTGAAAGGATTTGTTAATGGATGTACGGTACTCGCCTGTTCTTGCCCAGGGTCCATGGTGCTCCAGATGTACAGGAAATGAATGGTATGTCCTGCGGGGAGGTTCCTTTCGTTCACCTCATTTTTATTTAATAATGGGTAAGTTCGTCGTTTTTCCTGTCTGTATGTTTACACCAAACTTCGAATAAAAGCCTCGAAGGCTAAAGTGTCGTTTCTTGTTTAATTTGTTGTAAAAGTAAATAGAAGTTTTTAAATGGAAAACCTCGTTTAAGTAAATCAACATAAAATTGGCTTTGTTTGATCTGCGAAATCACATAAACTACAAACAATATCTATTAATAAAAAGATCCCATGCCAACTAAGCCATCGAATGAACTAGCTTTCTGAAAACTATCTATATAACAACTGTCTGTTTTTAACCACTTATTTGCCGTAGCTCTATTTGTGAGATATTTATTTCTTCACTCAGCTTCGTAGGTACCTTTACAGCTAACAGCCATCATTTTTTAAGTTTTTTATTGACTGTCAAGATGCTCGAAACTTTGAAATATAATTCCACAAGACTACGTGTAATTGTTACGCAAATCATAGAATGCCTTAATTGTCACACATTGTGGAATACGTTCAAAAATGATATCAGTAGTAGACGTGTTTATTCTTGTTTGCGCAAGAGTGCCTCAAATTCAGAATTGTTCAGCACTTCTTGATCCTGGCATAAAAAAATCAAAAAAATAACACGTTAAAAAAGCTTGTAGGTAAGTTTTGTATTTGACTAATTTTGTTTCAATATAGCAAGGGAATAATACTATGATATCTTAATTAGCTGTAAATACCTTAATTTTTTCAAATCATATGTACATACTGCAGATATCAAAAAATGATAAACTGACAACCCTGCTTTCCGAGCGAGCTAAGGTAGCGACTTATGTGATGCGCCGTCTTAGCCTCCTGCCTACTTAGAGGCTTTTTAACCGACTTCAAAAAAAGGAGGAGGTTCTGAATTCGACTGTAAATTTTTGTAGTATGTTACGCGATAATTTGTGAACCGATTTTAATGATTCTTTTTTGTTGGAAAGTAAATCACAGTATAGGTCCCATTTAAATTTGAAGTATATATTCCACCTCTACGGGTGGCAAACTAGGGCAAGAATCCGGTTTCACACACTTTTTGGTAACCGATTTCAATAAAACTTGGCAAATGGATTTAATTCCACGAACTTTTGAGGTCGTTTTTTTTTTATAAAAACGTTATTCACAATGTTTATATGAAAATGTCTATATATATATATATATATAGAAAATATAGGAACAAAAGATTCAAAATGCATAATATGTTCTTTGAAAATATTATGCGCTTTTTAAATGGTTGTAAGGAACAATGGACTAATTAGGAATGAAATGAAATGAATATTTGAATAAAATATTATTATTTAATGAAAATTAAACAAAAAGTTGTGGACCTGATGGTAAGCTACACGCCTGTACATAACAGTCACACTGCCAGTAAGAGCTTTAAATCACAAAGATCTGAGGGGCATTACTGCCACTGCGCCCGTCACCCTGAGACATAAGTTGAGTTGAGTCCCTTGTGCTTGTAATTTCAGGTGTGCCCTTACCCTTAAAAATCGGAACCCAGTTATGCTCACATCATAGCTTGGCATCAGAAATAGGTAAGGTGGCAGTACTTCCCTGGACGAATTCTTTCACAAAGAGCTCTTCAGCTACTACTTAAATATGAAAACGTAACTGCTACACCAAACCGCTGAAGCAAATTTGATAATTTTTTCTGTAGTGATAGATGAGACCTAGAACAAAGACATAGGCAACTTTATGTCACAAAAAATCTTAATGTGGATGAAATATTGGATGAAAGTTTGTATGGAGAACCAATAATTAATTCTCAAGTAAGGGATCTGAAAATTCATATTTATAGTATTAGTATAGTACAGTAGGCCACTAGAAGTAGTTATTCTACGCAGACGACGTCGCGTAGAATAACCACTTCGAGTATGTACTTATTATCTAGTACATAATACATACTTATAAAACAAACAAAAAACTAACAGTCGATTTAAAATCCCAACGATACATCTTTCAGTAATTGCCAGCATTATCTATACTCGCAAAATCCGAGACTCTTGTGCCTGACCACACGAATAATTGAATGGCTGAAATCACAAACGGAATAAAATAAATTCAGCGCCCACATTTATTTGGCAAAACCTTATTGTCGGACCAAGGGTGGCAGGTTTTAATGTCACACCGTTTCGTAATATAAATGTGGAAAAATAAATAAAAACAATAATGTTCTGACAGTGAATACATAATTAAATTTTTATTGAATTAATATTCAATCATTTTTTGTAAAATTACTCCACTAGTTTGTTACAATTATTAGTCGAACACAGAACAAAATTCCTTCGATCCGGCCGGATACGATCGGACGTCTTCTAACAAACCGTGTCAGACGCTATGCCAACCAAGCCATGAAACAAGCCAGCGGACCTCATAAATTTTTCTATCTGCTTCTTGTTGAATCTTTGTATTTGGTTTTCAACGACTTTAGCCGTAGCGTCATCTATGAGAAATCTATGAAAGTATCTCGTCGCCCAGTTAGACATCTTTACAGCTACCAGCCCTGGCTAGAGATGTCGCTATTAACTTTTAATTAAATTTTTATTGAATTGATATTCAATTATCTTTATGTAATTACTCCACTAGTCTAGATTTTTTTCTAACTGTTCGATCTTTGTATTAATAATTGTAGTGAATACGTAAGTCTAACAAAATTTGATCTCAACAATAGTTTTATGTAATTTGCAAAAGTTTATGTAGTGTATTAAGCTACTTCGCTTGACTTCACTCAAAGGGCAATGGATAGGGCTATTCACGGAGTTTCACTGCGAGATTCAATCGGAAATGATGATGACGCAAAAAAACCAGAGTAACCATATTGCTCAAAGAATTGCAAAACTTAAGTGAGTGTGGATGGGTCACATTGCTCGCAGAACAAATAGCCGATAGGACGAAATAGTTCTCGAATGACAACCACGTACCGAAAGATACAGCATTTGCAGACCACCCACAAGATGTACCGATGACCTAGTGAAGGTTAGGCGAACCCGCGGAATGTAAGCAGCGCAAAACCAGACGTCGTGGCTACTTTCAGTGAGGCCTATTTACAGCGTAGACGTCTTTCTCCTAAGGTGATGATGATGATATAGACCGTCTTTGTATCGCCTTATAGTAAATGACATATGGTTGAATTTTCAGATTTGCAATGAAAATGAACAAACACGGTGTAAGTAAGCCTTTCCACTTTAAACATTAAATGAGATCGGTGTTAATATAATGGAGGTCCTGTCGGTCGTAATTGATTCAGAATTAATCTGGGTCAGTAATAAAATTTGGATTCAAATCCGCTACGAAGCAGAGACCGAAAGAGATTGATTAATAATTTACGGAAGCTTAAGAATTGGGAATTGAAAATGTTCGCTAATGCTCTTCGCGATCGTAAACCCGTTGAATGGATACACTCTAAGATATAAATAAGAGACATTTCGATCACAATAGCTAGGTACAGGCACTGGAATGGAGACAGTGATGAAACACCATACCGAGAAGAAAACCACCACAGTTGGGTAAAAGATATTCGACGCATCGCAAATCATGATTGTATGGTAACAGCTCAAGATCGTCAGAAATGAAAAAGGTTGAAAAAGATCTACGCTAAAGTATCCCCCTAGTTGCTTTACAACCTTTTGCTTTCCTCATCTACCGACCCCGTCCACCTTTCTCAAATCTTGCGTCAAAATGTCTAAGGGTAGATGTAGATGTATATATGTGAGTAGTAGATGTCTTACCATTTTGCTTAAATTGTGGACAAACTCTTATCATTCAAATTTAAATAGATCATTTACAATTAGTATTAATTTTACCAATAAATTTTGGTTACACAGGAAAATACTGATACCTCATTCAGTAGGATATATCATGATTGAGTCATGCAAGACGTTAAGACATTATTCTTTTTATCGTATCGATTCTTTTTTTTATTTTAGGATTACGTATATTGACTTTGAATAGTATGGTGCCACCTTGACTGCGCTATCCGTGACAGGGTAGAGATCTTATCAGTACAGCACGACGGGTATACGAGCAAGTGCGGCATGGATTGAGATAATCACCGCTGTCACATCGGGTTAGACTAAAATCCCTGGTTCTAGTGCGCACAATCGATCCCACTAAAGCATCCTAGTAGGCTTGAGGTTTTAGTCGGTAGAAGTCTATGACCTCTCCGTTGACCCCGCGGCTGAAAGGTATCCAAGGAAGATTTTCCCACGAAAAAAAGACTAAAATCTCTGAACTCCCGTTTACACATCTTGTTTCTGCAGCAACTTACCTAGGTGCAAAATCGAGATCTAAACATGTAAGACTATCACAATTTACGTATCAGCAGTAAAATTATAAACCATAATAATGATGAGAATGTATAAAATTTCATTGTAATACCTGAGAACCGCAGACATTATGCTCAATTGTCTTTTCAAAACTTTAAAATACTCCTCTACAAAGTTGGGAATTTGGAGTTACGATTCTTTATATAAAAGGATTTGGTCTAATAATACAAGATACTATAATAGACCTTTGTATGACACAGATCGAGAAAAATACTTAAAATCTAAATTGTAGTGCAAGAGCGGGTAATCATGGTAAGCGAGCCTCATTAATAATGAAAGCAGATCGGAGAAGAACCGTTTTAGTAATCAAAGCTATACTATCTATGTACACAAATTGAGACTTCATGATAACGATTTTTTTAACGATCGTCACGAATCAGCAGAAAATGTTGATATTTTCCATAAATAATAATAGTGTGTGACAAATTTGGTTGATTTGTTGATGACTATAAAATCTCAACTCTACGCAGCAATGTCTTTTTTATGATACCAAGTGACAGAATGGACAAAGTCATACGCACGATGGTAAGTGACAGTTGCAGTGACTACTTACAGCTTTTAATCACAAAGGTCTGAGGGGTACTGCCACTGCACTCGTTACCTTGAGACGTAAGTTAACAAGTCGCATTTGCCTATAATTTCACCAGCACCCTCAGCCTTCAAAAGCGGAACACACACTAATGTGTATAAAGTGTGTGTGTGTGTAAAGCAGTAATCTGCTTGGCAGCCGAAAAAGCTGTAGTGACGCAGCAGTTATGGCATTATATTCGTCGCAAAAAAAATTTCCTCGTTGTTTCATTTACAAATGGATTATGAAGATGGTTAATCTTTTGCCATTTACGAATCCTCGCTTTCTCCAAAATATAATCTAATCCGTCTGTATAAATCCTATAATCTTGTGAATTTACCTTTTAATGTCTTTCTTGTTTGACTTTCCTTGCAAGATTGTTTTGTTTTGTTTTCGCCATATGTTAAAGATACGTACATGGACACACATTTACTTACACGTGCACTTATTTGTATATTTTATGTTAATGAATTGAATGTAAATTAAAATTTAAAAAACCCGATACAAAAGATAGTATGTAATCTTAAAAGTCATCATCTGTGAGTCTCCTACTCGTCGAGAGCTCAAACGCTATTATTGTTCTTTCGCGAGTAGTTGAGGAATTGGGTAATTTATAGGCTATTTTGGTTGCAGCATCAGCACAAACGTACCATTAAATTGTAACGATATTAGGTTTCCAAAAAAAAAAATAATACCGATACTAATTGGAAAAAGAGTAGGTATTAGACTATAATAAAAAAAAACCGCTTTAAAACAAGTCTTGCTGTTTGGGAGATACGATTTCATAGACTAATCGACAGACACAAACTCACGGGAAAAGGCTTTAAACTTATAACTTCCTTCTTTTTGCATGGGGATATAAAAAAATATGAACAGGAGAAAAAGGAATTTTATCCAAAGATATAAATACTGTAGATAAAAGAAAAGGTCGACTCCTCCTACGTAGTCTTTTTTCTTATTACCCGAGGGAATCTACTTACAGATATCCGTTATGTTATGTTATGTGGGTTAGGTTATGTGGGACTGGGCTGAACCCTAAAGGGGAGCAACCCGACCGCACCAAACCCCCAGTGTGTTCCTCCTCTCCGCTGCAGGTCTTCAAATGTAAGGCTCGCCGAAGATCAGAAGAGCCCTTCGTCTCGGGTCTCTCCATGCTGGGCAACGAACTCCCCCGAGTCCACTATCCAAGGGCCATGGGGGCTAGGACAACATCCCCTCAACTGTGAAGTTCAAAGGATGCTCCCCCAGTATCATCAAAGTATTAAAAAGTTCCCTCTGTAAAGTTGTGAATTTGGGCTTACGATTACATACGTGTTATATTGGGAAACTCAAAAATATATTCAAGTATCGACGTTCGGTTCGCACGACTTTTTATATATTGCATTGGATGTATGTCAAATTGAGTAATTATGATTTTGATTAGCCAAACTTTCTATGCAAAGGTTTCATTACGATATTAATATAGAATTTATTTATGTCGAGTTCTTAGCTTATAGCATTGTTAGCGCGAAAGCGACATAAAGCGTGAGATACTGCTAGTCTCGCATAGAGATGAAAGAAGAACAAGACATAAGATGGTGAAGTTGCAGGGCCTTGTCAACTTATATCCCAAGGTGACGGGCGCAGTGGTAGTGACCCTCAGATCTTTGCAATTAAAAGCTCTGAGTAGCACTGTAACTGTTATGGACAGGCGTGTAGCTTACCATCAGGCGCACGACTTAATCGTCCCGTCACTTGTTGCTACAAAAAAGTGAACTCGCGCTTCATGTCGCTCTCGCGCAAGTCGCGCCTATTATAACTAATATTAAAACAAACCATTCTATTTTTTACTATTGTTACAAAAATTATTAATTAAATACCTTATTTTTAATTTGTTAAAGAACATTCCAATTTACGCCACAGTATGTTTTACAAACTATTTCATTTTAACAATATATACATATTAATTATATGACGTGACGACGTGACCAAGGAACCTGTTAAGGGCGTCGAAACGTTGACTTCTTTGAAAAAACAAATATACTCGATTTAAATCCGAAACAATAGTTTCATTTCCTATATAATTTGTTGTCTAATTTGCATGGAATTAATTATAATTATTATTTGCCAGACAATTTCATCAAGTTCCTTAAGTTGTGTAAGTACTGAAGATCCTTGACGGGTTTGAAATACACACCTTTACCAACTAAGCTATCAGTGCCGAAAAATGAGCTCCTAGTATAAAACCCGAAGGTCTCAGATAACTTTTTACTAACCGCAATTGACCTACTCCAGTATTAATGAAAATACGGGTATTTTGATCCCGGAACAACCCTTATTAAGCGAAGGGTGTGATGATGCAATTAAAGTTATTTATGACGCCTCTTCTGTTATTAAACCTCGCAAAGGCTACGGTTTAATCGAAAATTTACTTTCACGAGTTTGTATGGTGGTATAAAATAGATTCTAATTGAGTTTTTTTTTTTCAACAAAATCGTACAAGGTACAAAATAAACTAGAAAATTTGTTAAATTTAGACTATACTTAATTTTCTTCATACCGTTATGGCATAGTTGTGAGCAGCTATAGAATAGGAAGCCACAAAACCTAAAAACTAAGGCATTTAACCAGTGCGTTCTACCAGTTATGTCCTACGCAGCCGCGACGTGGACATTAACAATAGGCCTCATCCACAAATTCAAGGTCGCTCAACGTGTGATGGAGCGAACTATGCTTGGGGTTTCTCTGATGGACCGAATTCCTAACGAGGTCATACGTTAGAGATCTAAAGTGAACTAAAGTGGGATTTTGAATTTTTTTTTATTTTTATTATTATTATTTGTTTTAAACAAATAATTGTTATTTATTAAGAATTATTTTTTCTTATTTATTTATTTATTAAGTAATTTTATTAAGTTTTTATTATTTATTAAAAATTAATTAGTCTATACGATGAATAAGTAAGTAAGTATGAGTTTACAGTAACAGTCTATGCTAGCAGTCATATGCCCGCTCATTTTACGGTATGCATTGATTCGTGCACCGATACGGATGCGTCTGCATTACAACTGACGAGACTCTTCCCATAGTGCACGGGTTCAAGTTCGTGTGAAATGATTGGTAAAATTAAGGACGTGGGAAGCCGCCTTTGTTTTTTTTTTGATGAATTGTGTTTGTACTTATACAATTCGCCATATAAAATGGGCAATTATTTTACACGCACTATAAACTCATGGTAGATTCTCTGTTTTAGAATAATTTTTCGCAAAAAAGATTGTATTACTGTTCATTGTATACTGTGTCTGGAGACAGCGCTTTTGTCTCTTAACAAACGTGTTTTTTTTTCTGAAAGGACAATTAAATGCCATTTTATCGCGAGCACTTAGAAATGAAAATATTTGTCATTCTTATCTATTTAATTAACAATCCTGAAGTGTAGCGTTTTCTTATAATTATAAAGAAAAAGAAGAAAGATCGCGAGTTTCTACACTAACATCACTTATTAAATAAATTATACGATTAATTATTAAACAAATTGTAATTATAATGATCAGGTTATAACATGTAAACTGGGTAAAACTGGTAAAACCTGTGTTCAGCGAGTTGGTTATCTTTATATTAAATTACTTTAAGCTAAGTAATATTTTAGTTATTTCATATTTACATTTTTATTGAATTGTTATTCAATTATTTTTTATGTGAAATTACTCCACTTGTTTGTTATAATTATTACTAATACAAAGATCGAATAACAGAACGGAACGAACCAGCGGACCTCACGAATTTTTCTTTGTGCCTGTTGTTGGATCTTTCGATTGTTGTTTATGATGTTAATAATATGGTCATTAGTATTTTAAAAATAACCCTGTATACATACTCTAATTACATCATACTGGCCTCGTTCCACTTCGTAACTATCATTAGGGAACATTACTCTTCAATCCCCCACAGCGTTGGTGACGTCATGAATACGTGCATATTCAGTCGGCCACTTCATTACAAGCAACGTGATGTCGCATAATGGAGAGAAAAAATGCATAGACGCGAAACGTGACATTACCATCATACTTTCGATGCACCATTAAGCGTTAAAGAGGTGATTTCTTCCTGAATATATTTTCTAGCTGCAAGAACGATGCATGAGAATGTGGTTCGGCAAGCCAATAGTTGTAGTTTGGGATTTGGTATAAGGCAATTGATTTTCAAGCAATACCACTGAGCTCAGGGAAAAACGGTTGCCTTAGAATTGTGAGGACGACATGTACAGGGTTTAGAACACGTCAAACTTGACACTTCAGATTCAATTCAATTCAATTCAACTCGGCAGCTCAAAATCCAAATAATCATGCTTGATGTGCTCTTGACTGTACATGTGACTAGCGGCCCAGCTCAACGTGCAATATCCAAATCGAACTGGTCTCCGGGATAAACAACCTTGACAAAAATTGTCAAGGTTCCTGGTCAGGTACAGTTACGTACATTTGCGAACGTTTGGTAGCAATACTTCACTGTGATGCAGAAGAGGAATATTACGATGAGATCTGCATGTCACAGAAGGTTAACAAATAGAAAACAAGTGTATTCATCAACCTACATTGGGTCAGCGTGGCGTACTAGGGCCTAAACACTCTCTTTAGAGAAGATCCGTGCCCACGAGTGTGGACGAATAGTTCGATAATGTTGATGTTGAAAAAACGATTAAAAGTTCTTATCATCTTAACTTTTTCAAGATTTTGAACCAAGTTGTAAATACGAACATAATCTGTGATGCAAAAAGTCAACACAAAAAGATATATAATGAAAAACGATATAATAGAATGAAAAACGTTCTTTACTTATTGAGATTGTTTGTGAAATAACTCTACTAGTTTTGAATTACGAAGATTAAGATAAGATTACGAATACAAAGATCGAAGACACAGAAAAATTTCGTCGACCCGATGACACTTGAACCGACGTTCAAGCTGCACCTTAGCATTGCTCTTACCAACAGAGCTACGGGTCCAGTTACCGAGCCGTCGGAATTCTTCTATGTGTTTATGTTAGAGATCTTTGTACTGGCTTTCGGCATTCGTCACCGCTAGAGACATCTAGTGATAGATTTTTGACGTTGTTCAAGTCCCACCGGATCGAAAAAAATCATTTTTCTCTATACTCGATCTTTGTATTCATAATTTTAAGATTCTGTACTTTTAATAGAGCTCTAACTTTTAGCTAAAACTTTGAATGATTAGACATCTATAAACTATAATTGAAATCAGAAACAAAAAGTAACAGTGCTTACATAAATAAAATTGTTGCAATAGGTTTCGTATAGCAGACTACAGAATTGTATATAAAACATCTAAATTACTAGATAGCTCACAGTTAAACCCCCAATCCAATAAACTATCTACTTCTAAAGAGAAATGCAGTAAATGTCTCCAGAGGCTAGGAAACTTGCGCTTCAACTGCATTGGATCTGTTATGCAAAATCGAATACAGATACCAATTGACCCTCAAGCAATGCTAAAGAGATTGGACTGTACAGTTTAAATTAGCATAAAGTAAACTAACATTTATTGTATCCTTGTTCACGTGTACGGAAATATTACAAGTACAATATTACTGAAATTTATCAGGTAAATTTCAACACCAGACATGCGAAAAACACTCCGGGAAGTCTCGTTGATATTAATGACGAATTCCAAAACATCTCTTGCATGTTTGACTAGCGGATGGACAACTGCAAAAAAGCTATAATTTCAATCAGAATCATATAGACGCTGTTGCCTATTTTTTATACTGTCCAACCTATCTTCCAATGGGCATGGAAAGCATAGATTACGGATCTCCACTGGGCTACGTTCATGACTCACTCTCAGCAACTCTTGTCATTATTTCAATTGAAGTTTCGTACATTCTCGTTTATTTTTGTTCCTTTTAGTTTCTTAGTCTGTTTTGAAAAACATAAGAGATTCAACAACTTTTGAGATAGAACTTTCTCCACATTAACTCTATTAAGGCGGTATCTCACGGTCTGTGATATTGCAGATCACACTTGTGCACAGTAGAAAGAAACTCGTCCATGGTAACATAGACGCAACCGTAGCGGTGCATAAAGAAGTTGAATAGCGAAAAATGGGTGGGGCTGGTGTACGATGATGGGTTTTCATTCTGTAATTGGTTAATTATTAATATGAAAAGGGCACCTTGCGAGGTAATCTATTAACTTACAGACCGTGTGAGGCCGCCTTTAGGTTTTGTAAATTTGTGTCATTATTTTGTTGGAATAGAATATATATTCGTGGTAAATATACAAAATAATATAAGTACATTGTATAATTTGACGGCCAAGTGAATATAGCTGAACACAAACAAGAAGTCACGCAACTCAGCCCTTGTTCGCGTGGAGAACTGACGCTATGATTCTGTTGCACCTTATCGTCATTCATACGCCAAGAAATAAAATAAATATGTAGAAAGTCTGATAAATATATAATAAAATTCAGTATCAGTAGAGCTCCTTGTGAAAGGGTTCGTCGAGGGAAGTACTGTCACCTTGCCTGTTTCTACCGTTAAGAAGTAAAGTGAGTGTTATTGCAGACAGGGTGACGGACGCAGTGACAGAGCCTTTCAGATCTTAGCGATTTAAAGCTCTTAGTGGCACTGCAACCGTTATGGATAGGCTTGGCACTTACGCCAACGAGCACGACTTGTCTTACCCGTCCCTTGATATCGTGTTGGTGATGTAAGTAATTGTATAATATTTCCAGGTATATGGAACAACAATTTCAAATATATTATCTGAATTTCCGCTTCTCGCCGATAGTATAGCCATCATTCTATAAAGGAGGATGCGCCAAACATGGACGCCGGTAGACTGTCGATATACTCGAGGCGATGCTAATTACATTTAGTGCCGCATCTTACTGACATCTATGCGCCACTACAAAATTATCTCCGTGGATGGTTTAACGTGATAATTTAAGTTTTAACTAGTTAAGACAGATGAATAAATACTTGACTCACTA
This sequence comes from Hyposmocoma kahamanoa, assembly GCF_003589595.1. NCBI lineage: Eukaryota > Metazoa > Arthropoda > Insecta > Lepidoptera > Cosmopterigidae > Hyposmocoma > Hyposmocoma kahamanoa. The sequence continues at coordinate 18,129,967 of NW_020654748.1, forward strand.
CATTAGGCCACAGTACTGATGTAAAATATATAAGTAAAAGTATAAACGTTTGTTTTGGTTTTTGTAGCACTAAAGGGCGCTTAGTTGTATGTATCTAATTCCCTAAGGCACTTGTTTTCAGTCAGAACAGACAAAAGGTATTGTAAGCAGAAAAATAATAAGAAAATACCGTGAATAAAGGTAGTTATATATTATTAGTTATATACATACATATATCAAGATGCTCTATTCTTTTCTTACTTTATTTTCCAAAACACATTCTAATTACAAAACTATTCATTCAGTCAGAGATTCTACTCATAGAGTAGAGCTTAGACTACAGTACTTATTGAAATAATATTCAGTACATCTATAATAAATAACCTATTAGATAAGCGTTATGTAATTGTGAATGTATTGTATTATATTTTTTACCGAGGGACTAAAACTAGCCTATATACGAGGTGGTTAGCCACCCGAGCTTTAGTTAGGGTATATCTATTACTCTGAGGGTTTGTATTGTCATAGGCTAGGCTTTTAGACTTCAGATGAAAACTTTACTTTTCACTTCGATTGCGAAAAAAAAATTTCAATCAATCATCAATCGTTTACGCTCTACAACAAAATCGCGAACTAAAATTCCGAAGTTTTCGCGGTACTTTTTTCCAACCAGACACAAGATACCCCAGATACAATACACCAGATACAACAAGCGCAACAAAACGCCACGATTAGCAGTCTTTGGTGATCATGAGCGTCTTTCGAACGAACTAAGTTTTTTAACCAACTTCAAAAAAAGGAGGAGGTTCTCAATTCTACTATTTTTTTTGTATGTATGATACGTGATAACTCACTTATTTGTTAACCGATTTTGACGATTCTTTTTTGTTGGAAAGAGGGTACCTCAATAGTGATACCATTTAAATTTAAAGAAAATATTCCACCTCTAAGAGTGGTGGTGGTGGATTTTATAATACCAAATAACGGGACGAACAAGACGGACGATCTGAGAAAGTTGGGCTAAGTGCAAACGGCATAGGACCGGGATAGTTGGCGTGTTCAGAGGGAGGCTTATGTGTAGCAATTCTTTTTTTTTATTTTGTAATACCAAGTGACGGGACGAACAAGTCGTGCGCCTGATGGTAAGTGACACGCCTATCCATAGCAGTTGCAGTGCCACTTAGAGCTTTAAATCGCAAAGATATCACTGCAACTGCTTCCGTCACCCTGAGACATAAGTTGACAAGTACCATGCGCCTATTATTTCACCAGCACCCTTACCCTTAATTAAAGAGGGACGCAGAAATAATCACATTACTGCTAGGCGGCAGAAATAGGTACGTGCTACGTCGTGTCATAAAAATGGTCCATACGCGAAGGCACTAACGCGAGAAAATAATATGGCGCCACTGTCTATGTGGAAATGTGTGTGTGTCCCTATATACCGACCCGAGAGATAGGGTTTTCCGGGGAGACCACGGGCTCGACGGCAAGGCTAGGGCACAGCGGGTGTCCCGTCCAAGCCCTCCGCCAGTGATACGCCTTTACGGGCGCCTCTGGTGACCCGGACTTGAGTATGGATTCGCTGCCGTTTGTGGTTAGCTGCAGAGACGGACATGTTAGTCTGTCCCGGTGGTGTGTGGCCGAGGCGTCTGTCTCGCGCACAGTTAGCGCGTCTCAGTAGCGGTCTAGTTAAAGGCCTGAAGCGAGGAGACGCGCGGGGCACGTGAGTAGCCCTTTAAGTTAGAAGTTATGCCCGAACATTGTCGCAGGACACTACGACTGGCATCTCCGTCACTAGCCCGGAGAGCTAGTAGAGGATGAGCTGGATATCCTCCGGTCCCTCCAGCCGTTTAGGTTATTGGCAACTGGAGAGACGCCATTCATACGGCGTCGGTAAGTGAGCGTGGCTTACAGGTCCGCCACTAAAGAGGAGATTTGGTAGTCGGCTTAGAATCGACAGCTCAGCGGTGGCAACCGTTAGACGCACAGGGCGCTACTAGAGGTGAGCGTGCCTACAGCTCCGGTACCTATCTGGAAAATAGGGAGGGTACTGTACGTGCACCTGGGGCGGTTCACCCGAGGCATTACCCTCTCGAAGAACCGGATGAAGTCAAGTGACAGAGGTCTGTGACAACCCTGCATACTGGTTGAACTGGGTTCAGAATCTGAACTAATAAGGTTCCTGTGCACGCACAGGTTATAGTGTCTTTTTCGTACACCCTAAGGGTCGGTAATGGGGGTCGCTATAATCAAAACTAATGTAGAATGATAAGGGGCTGTCTATGTGGAAAGACACGAAACTAAAACCAAGCGTAGTCTTAGAAGGTAACATTTTCGTAATATGGTCCACACACAACACTTGTTTTATTGAATTTCCGCAGCTCAGCGATCACTGTGAAATTGTTGATTTATATATATGACGAATTATTTTAATGTTAAATTGTAATTAACTTTTCTTGTTTTTGTGGTTATTTTAAGTGTTATTTTAGTTGTAATATATTGTTTCACTTATTTAACTTTAAACTAGAGCTAGTACCTACTGGCTTTTTACTCACTAGGGATTACACTTTACTTCCGCTACGTAAAGCTAGATTGACCTTTTAGAACATGAGAAATGAAATAATTATAAATAATATGTTTTAGAGTGAGAAAAAATGACAATTCTACCATGAACATGGTTCATGGAGATTCATGGAGCAGCGATCACCGCTCTGGGCCGTGGTAGGTTCAGCAAGCGTCCATTGCCGTCCAGGGAGGCAATGCTGCCAGTATAATGGGAAGTTTTGAGCCGGGCACGATACTGGGCGGGATTTTTTAGGTTAGATTAGTTTTTTAGGTTAAAAATTACTTGGAAGCCCCAGTTTTCTTTGTATTTAGTACCTATTGACGAAGCCCAGTGCTGATAGCTGACTGAAAATATGATTTAAATTCCTTTTGGGATTTTCACTAATAAGTCATAACTAATTAAGTACTTTAACTGTCTCTTTTGTATTTGTAAATGGGCATATTAATATGACAATCTAAAAACCAATTAGTTGGCATAGCGTCTGACACGGTTTAATATAAGACGTCGGTTCGAATCTGGCCTTATAGAAGGAGCTTTTTCTAAGTGTTCGATCTTTGTATTAGGTAATAATTATAAGAAAGTAGTGAAGTAATTTTCCAAAAAAAAATTGATGATCAATTCAATACAAATTTAATTACAGTTAATAGCAACATCTCTAGCCAGGGCCAGCAGCTGTAAAGTTACCTAACTGGGTGACGAAATACTTTCATAGACTTTTCATAGATGTCGCTATAGCTAAAAAGTGGTTGAAAACCAGATACAAAGATCTGACAAGAAGCACATACAAAAATTCGTGAGTTCCGCTGGTTCGTTCAGTGGCTTAGTTGGCACGGTTTGTTAGAAGACGTCGGTTTCATGTAATCATCCGGCAGGTTTGAAATATTTCTGTCTAGGAATATCAATTCAATACAAATTTATGACAATATATGTAGTAATAGTCAACAATCTAGTCAGATTTTTAGAACAAGAATAGATGTTGCAGGTACAATATTTTGAATTTGTGTTTTTTAACTATATATATATATATATATATATATATATATATATATATATATATACATATGTTAAAGGGCTTTATGCCTCCAATTTTAATCATCATTATCCCGTATCAAAATGTAATTAATGTGAGCGCATCAAATACTAAAATAAACAAATAGCTAATCAACAGCGGTTTATTAGGCCGTTCAGTTAGTTATAATTGATTTTAACGTTTCGATTACTACATTGTTTCGGTCAATGGTTTCATACATAATTTAACAATGACTAGTTAGAATTGACATAGAGTGGCATTAAATGCACCAATATCGGGATATTCACGTACATGTTTGTTATTTCCATTATATTTTATGAAATCCTTTTTAATTCCAAAAGTTTTGGTTTCTCGGCAAATACATACTCTAGATAATAATAATAATAACGCACACACTCAACATAGCCCCGCACTAGGGAAACCCTGTGTCGCGGGTGCCATGGACACACACATAGACAACCACAAATTACACCCAAACTCACGAGAGAAATAAATGTAGGCCATACAAATATTTCTCCCGGCCCGGGAATCGAACCTGGGGCCTCTGCGTGGCAGTCCGGCATGGTAACCGTTCGGCCACGAAGGCAGTTAAAATATAAGTACAACGTGGTCCCGGGGTTCGATTCTTACCTGAAACAGTTTACAACTTCCCAACTGGATTAATGCTGCTATATACTAACTCAGGGTATAGCATGGTTAGAAGGGGCTACACAAGTCTTTTTTTTTGTAATATCAAGTGACGGGACGGAGAAGTCGTGCGCCTTTTAAATCGCAAAGATCTGAGGGGCACTGCCACTGCGCCCGTCATCCTGAGACATAAGTTGACAAGTCCCATGTATCTGTAATTTCACCAGCACCCTTACTCTTCAGAACCGTAAAACAGTGATGCCGATATTACGACTTGGCAGCAGAAATAAGCCTCCCGTATCCAGATTAATCCCTAAATTTAATTCAGTTAAATCTATTCTCAATATAATTTCGTGAATTTCCTCTAGTTAATTTATTTCAGCAATAATATATGACGACGATATATTATGTTCATTGTTATAATGTATAACCAGGTGCTCAGTAAATAATACCGGATGCCAATAAATTAGGTACGGATACTTTTAGAGTCAAATATTTAGCACATTATGTTCAATATGAGTAAGATTGTCGCAGTCTGTATTACTTTTTCGATAAATTTAGAAAAGAAGTGAACTCTGTTAATAATATTACTATTTAGTGAATAAAACCTTTTCAATGTTGTCTTCAGCAAACCTTTTAACCATCATTATCCATTTTACTATCAAAATAAAAAAGACTGTCAATATCTCGATATTATTATGTTATCATTTGCTTCCAAATGCACAAGCGCGAGAAAATAAAATTTCATTTTAAAATCACATACAAAGTGTTTTTTTATATCTATAGTTGATTTATATCTTTAGTTCATCCCGCTGATTCAAGCTGTCGACTGTAATAGGTACCGAATTTGTAAGCACCTTGTATGTATAATCTAATTCATCTGAATTCAATTGATTACTCTTAGCCTATGTATATAGGTATTAGCTATGGTATGTGTACCATGCTGTGGTATTTATATATTGAAGGCTAATTTATTACACTCAAAGTTGAGTAAATTGTAATTAATTCGAACTCACAGTCCTTTGGGAATGAGTTTATTGTAAATTAAAAGCCATCTTCTCGCTGTTTATTCCTTGGGGTTGTAATAAAATTTGGTGTAATATATTAATTACCCTAAAGGCCTGTTTAGGCACAAACGTTTTGCTCTACGGCTGTGCGTAGCGAAAAATACCCCGCGGCATCCTGCCGGGTATTTGTATTAGAGCGAATCCGGAATACCTCGCCGAATCGCTCAGGTAGACGGTAGCTTTTCGCTTGCGAAACAGGTGTCACCCCACGATGCGGGAGCAATGGCAAATCCATCCCTCCGCACACAACCGCAAGTCAGTTAGTCAGTCCGTGACGATTAGTTGAGTTCTTAGTACTGGTAGAACTTCCTGTGAAAGAGTTCGTCGAGGGAAGTACTGACATCGTAACTGTTTCCGCCACCAAGCAGTAACGTGAACATTGCTGCGTTCCGGTTTTGAAGGGTAAGGGTGCTGGTGAAATTACAGGCACATGGGACTAGCCAACTTATATCTAGGGTGACGGGCGTAGTGGCAGTGCCCCAGATCTTTGCGATTTAAGCCTCCTGAGTGGCACTGCAACTGTTATGGACAGGGGTGTAGCTTACCATCAGGCGCACGACTTGTTCGTCCCGTCACTTGATATTATAAAAAAAGGACATAATATACGATAATTAATAATGAATTTTGCTACCCACAGCGTCACAAATTACTTAAAAGTTACTACGTAACAGACACGTCACTTTCATACAAAATCGAAAATACGCTTTAATAGCCTACTATATCTAACTAATGAAACCAGACGCTCACTACGACGAAAAGGAACTTACCCAAAAAGCACACTTTATACGCCTTAAAACTGTTATATCTATAAACAGTCTTAATATGGTATAGATTTAGATAACTGTTTTCAATAAATGGTTTTAGAAAAAAGAAATTGTTCTTATAGCCTTATTTCACTCAAGTCAAAATATCAAAACCTTCTTAATACCAAACAACTTAATTAAGTGTAATCTCTGTTAAGATTTACTCTTATAGTCCTTATTTTAAGTTCATCTGTAGAACAATTGATTATTGTTAGTCAAATTGTTCTACACACATCCAGTAAAGTCTATTAATACTCTGAAAACTAGTGTTCTTAAGTTTATTCTAGATATATTTAATTTATAGACATTCTGTAGTGTTTTTACTTATGACAAACACGTTATAGCGCGTCTTCAGTAAATTTTATTTAAAAAAATATTACAATTAGGGTTTTTACTCTATTGGACGTTGTAAGAGTTCATGCAAAATGGATAAAGTAAAAAATATTAAAAGATCTGGTGGCAGTGGTGAACCTTGGATATTAAGTCACATCATTCGATACAATCAGCGTTGCCAATGCCAATTGTTCAAAATCCCCAAAAATCACGGTTAAAATCCCCAAATTTAGGGAGAGCAAAGTTCGTACTCCCCACAAATTCCCTACATCTCGAGTTCTCATTATTTATTAGAAATACATCGCTTAATAATATAATTGTTCGGGATAATTTCAGGTTCTGATATGGATAGACGATACGGCGGGCCGCAGCCTTTGCTCCCTTATTAAAACACTTACTGAATTGGGAGATAATTTCCGTATATTTTAAAGGTATTTACACATTTCTTCCAGCAAAAAAACTAAAGCAATTGCGATACGGACAAAGGTGACATAAATCAATAAGAAAAATAAAAAATAAAATGTTAAACCAAGAAGGTTTCGCGACAATAATAAAGAATTAAGAAACTCAAAATGTAATAATCTATTACGTTTGCTGTGAAAGTAAACAGAATGTAAAATGTAAAACTAATTATAAAATTAGATGACCTTAAATCGTTTATTTATTCTAATTAGATTCAACATTAACCGCTCACGCGATGCGCTCCTCCTACCGCAAAATGGCGGCTATTTGGTTTCGCAAATTAGAAAAGCATTCAGTTTAAATACAAGTTTTTATAAATAAAAATTATTATTCTGCATTGCTAAATAAATACCCTCCGTACTACCAACAAAAACATCTCAAACAAAATGCAGTAATACACCGCAAATCCTGCACTTATAAAGCACTAATGAAATTTTTGGTGTACTTGGGTAAATATAATATATTCCGTTTGAGTGGTTCTAACGTTTACCATGAAATTACTCCGTAAAGTATAGTTTATAAACATTTATATTCAGGGTAAACTTATAAAACGCTACTTACGGTATTTTGTAATAAATAATCACCGTAATTACCAGCCCAAACAATATCACACACGATTGTCGTGACATATTTTTGAAGTTGTTTATTTTTTTAAATGACAGACCCAGGCATTAAAAACTTTATGGTTTGCTAGAGTAGTTACCGAAATAGCAATTAATATTAGTTCTTTTACCTGTTATAACTTCGATATCCGATAAATCGGTATAAAATCATCACCGACACCTCTAGGTATGGTATGCGTATACGGCTGCATGTATCGCGTGAGCGGTTATTCATGGGGATCGGAATAGGTAGAGTTTTTTTACCTAAACTTCGAGGAACATAGATAGAAAATGAGGACTGCCTTACGACAATATTTTTTAGTACCCAGGACCTTTTCGGGATTAGGGAAATCACTTAAGATCATTAAAAATTGACGTAATGGAGGACAGGCAGGTACACTATATTTATCTTAACTTTGCGACGCACAGTGGGTCGGATTTGCGATATTGCGGACATTGGATTTTTTTTCACGATACCTCTCTAAAAGAAATGCCAATCGAGAGATCCTATTGTCCTAATAAAATATTGTCATATTACATTTTGCCATAATGTTGAAAAACACGTCGACATAGTCCTTTACAGTGTTTCTAACAGTAACGATCAAACTAGCGATGTATTCCCCACATAGCGCCAATCCCCACAAAATCCCCAATCTAGTTGAAATTCCCCACAATTTGGGGAATTCCCCACAAATTGGCAACGCTGGATACAATAGTCGTAATTCGCGTGCGAGCTGGTCATGGCAAATAAATAAACATTGTGAAATAATTCCGTGTTCTGAAGTGATAAAAACAATTTAAATGAGCGCGTAAACTAATGTACTTCAATATTGTGTATGTGTATTGTGCCGTTTATCAATAGAATACAGTGAAATCATTGTGTGAAATGTGGTTGGCGTGAAGAAATAACCTCAATTTTGTAATGAAAATTTTATTTTTTCCAACATAAGTTAGGTATGTCATTAAAATATTCCTTATATTTATAATTATGATAGGATAATAATATGATAGAACCTTTCTAGTCATATATAACACATTCCATATAATTATACAAAATAACTTTTTTTGCGACAAATTGGATTTTTTCAATTGTTTATTTGATTGCATAATACGCTCACTATTCACTATAACTTTTATAAAGGTTTTGTAATACTATCAAAAGAAAAAATCGCTTAGAAACATCGCGTTTTGTAGCCAACCATAAAAGCATCTTATGAGTGAATATTCTTCTACAAGATCAATTACACTAAAGCAAATAAAAATAATCTTTTCGTATTCTAAAGTTTTTGTATAGATAAAGCTATTATATTATCTATAGATAAGCTAATTCCATACAAAATTATTTCTGTCTATCACCAGTACAGCCGCAAGAGATATATAATATCATCAAAAATCATAAGAATAAGACCAGCTGCGGTATAAACGAATTGCCCCCAAAGTTAATACGAAAATGCGCTGATTTACTTACTGTGCCCTACGTGACCTAATAAATTAATCCTTTATGGATGATGTTTTCCCGAATGCATTAAAAATTTCAATTGTAAAATCTATCTACAAAAAAGGAGACAAATGTAACCTCAATAATTACTATCCGATTGCTTTGTTACCAACATCCGCTAAAATATTTGAAAGTGCTATGTCAAAGAGGCTATCTATATTTATTCTGCGAAAAATTTCATATTTTTGATGATAGCTAATACGGTTTCCGCAAAAACCGCTCAACCGACCTAGCTTTTTACAAATTCATTCAAAAAATCGTTAACATCATAAACGATAAAAAATATGTAATTGGAATTCTCTTGAATATGTGACCTACGACAGAATCTCTCATAATATTTTATTTAAAAAAACTTTATGATATCGGTATTAGGGGTGTTGCACATCGATGGTTTAGGTCTTACTTACAAAATAGGGAACAGTATGTTCAAATCGAAAGTACTAATCAAGAAACTGGAAACGTTCAAAAAATCATGTCAAATAAAGTACAAATGACAAATTTCAACACCACAGGGAAGTATACTTGCTTGTATACTATGTATCATATATATTAACGATCTTCCAAAAATATTAAAAGAGCAATGTTTCCTATTTGCTGACGATATAATTATGTAAACCATAGCCTGGATATAGTTCTGAGTAAAATCAATATTTGCCTTGATCAACACCAATTACAACTAAATCTCAAAACAATAAAATTAATCCAATTTAAACCCTATCACAAGAAAACCTTACAAATAATTTACTATCATAAAAATATTTTATTAGAAAGCATACAATCAGCGATATTGTTGGGAGTTGAATTGGACTCTAGTATGACTTGGAAAATCCACATACAAAAACTAAACGCAAAGCTTAATACTTTTACATAATATCTATGTCAAATTAAAAGAACGACAGATCTAACACACAACATGCATACCAATTTACTATGCGTACGCACACTCGTGGCTTAAATATGGCGTGATACTATGGGGAAATAGTTCTAGCATTGCAAAAGTTTTTACTTTACAAAAACGATGTCTAAGAACCCCATTTTGTTAAATTCAAGATCTTAACACTGGCATGTATATACATCTTAGAGGCTAGTAAATTTATCACGAAAATAGTCATCTCTTCTCCCCACTGATTGGTATTAAACGCAATAATAGGAATGTACACAAATTGAAAATACCTACTTCAAAGGTACAAATATTTTCATCTGGCTCACATTGCATGGCTATATAAAAATGTATAATAAAATACCTTATGAAATTAAAAGTATAGAAAAAACTACATATTTGTAATAAACAACTAAAATAGTGCCTGGTACTAAAATGCTACTCTAATCTAGAAGAATTCTTCGATGACAAAATTTAAAATTTTAAACATGAATGGATACAAAATATTATTGTTAGCGAAATAGTTAGTAATTATTATTGATTGATAACATTAGCTACTTATTATGTTATTTATGATTTATTGAAATTTGTTTTGTGGTTTTGTGTCATATGTTTAGTTTTGTTCATCTTAAATTTTGATATTGTTTATAGAGTAAGTATCGTGTCCTCTGCTCTTCTTTACTGTGCCCTTGCAGGGTATCATATAATAAGAACTAATAAAATATGTTTGTAAGACCTTTATAAACATTATGGTGCAATGAATTGAATTGAACTGTAATGTAAAGAGAGACTTTGATTGAACGCTTGCACCGTCGGCGATACACTCAGCGGTAGGTATTTATCGCGTAACCTCGAGCGAGTGACGGAGCCCTGACAGCAGTAGGCGTGAACAGTGGGAATACTGCGTACCCACTCGGATTTTGCTACCCGCAGCGGCAGTGAATAACGTCTATATCTGAACAGGCCTTTAACCTATGTGGTGGATGGTACATATCACGGGACTAAAGATCAATTTATTGTGGTCAAAGTTGAGTAAATTGTTAGTAATTAGAGCTCACAGGCCTTTGGGAAGTCAGTTTCTTGTAGATTAAGAGCCTCCTTCATTGTAGTTAATTGTCTAGATCCTAATAATATATGACGTAACGTATTGAGTATACAGAACCAAATAAATGCCAATTTATTATAGGTAAATTTTAGTAATTTGAGTTCACAATCCTTTGGGAAATGAATTGTTATTAACTAGCCATGCGAAGGAATGTAACTATTGGAACTAAGTTTGCAAATGTCTAGTAAATCTAACGAACTCTGACGAACAAGTCGTGCGCCTGGTGGTAAGCGACACGCCTATCTGTGATAGTTGACAATGCCACTCAGAGTTTTAAAACGCAAAGATGTGAGGGGCATTGCCACTGTGCCCGTCATCCTGAGACACAAGTTGGCAAGTGCATTGTGGCTGTTCTTTCCCCAGTACTCTTATCCTTCAAAACTGGGACGCGGTAATGTTCACATTACTGTTTGGCGATAGAAATAGATAAGGCAGTATTTCCCTGGACGAACTCTGCCACAAGGAGCTCCACTGCTACTAAAATCTATTTAATTTGCTTCGCTTATAATCATCATCATCGTATTTAAGAGCCGTGCTCTTATCGGTGCAGCCTACTCCATTCTACATGATCCATCCTTGACCCTTTTGAACTGCTCACTTTGACATTAAGAGCATAGAAATTAGAAATGAAAAATACGGCTTATAAATTTTAAACATTGAAACGTACTTTTTTAAATAAACATGCACAAAAAAGGATTATTCACTCAATTTTTTTTAGTGTGACGCTTACAAAATCGTTTAGAAAAATGCTGAAGCCTATACGAGGCAAGCCTATAACGGCAAAAAACGAGAGTAGGCCAGTAAAGGATTTCAGATGTAAGTTTATTTGTAAAACACGAGTTTTATTTTTATTTATAAAATTATTATTCACATTGACGAATTCATTTGTTTAGGAAACGTAGATGGCGGGACTTGACACTTAGGACCGTTGTAAAAAATGAAATTATTGGGTATTGAACGAGCAACACTCACAATTAAAAAATTAAAAGCGTGTTTGTGTGCTTGTATTAAAAAGCAGACCTTTTAATGTGCTTTTCGTTAAACGCCCACGTCTAATGATACTGTCTGTCGCATAAGTCGAGAAGGGAATTATGGTCGGATATAAAAGACAAAGGGAGTCACCTAACTTATTAACGCGGATTCGTCTATGCAATTGTAATTAACCATATTTGTCACATCGCCGTTAACGCGGCCGTTCGCGCGTCGTCGCGCTAGTTGTTTCTAAACCAGGATCAGTCGTCATTGGCATGCGTACGGATGCGATCGGAAATTCGCAGGAAGCCAATTCGTCGAAACGTCTTTTTCGCTCTTACGTTCATGGACATAAAGCTTCTTCTCACCGGCTTAATGCGATCCTGCGTTCATAAGTGTGGTTACTCCCTAACTAATCTCCGCTTCGGTAACGACATCGTGTTATTCTCCTCTTCAGCAGCAGAGCTTGGTAAAATGATCAACCAACTTAATAACGCAAGCCTTGGGATCGGACTGAAAACGAATATGTCAAAGACCAAGACTATGTCTAACAGCACGTAATAGGTGGGAGGTATGACGGAGTATGTCTAGGAGTATCTTTCTCTTGCCCAAACAGTCTCTTTCGAACAGGCAAAACAAGTAAAAGAGGTTGTTCGACGCACAGAATTTGCCTAGAGAAGCTTTTGGTCAATGAAAGATATTGATGAAGGGAAAATTACCACTATCCCTCATCCTTACTTTACTCAAACTTTGTCTTTTACGAATCGTCATAAGTTCATCATATCTGGAAGCAAATCTATCAGACCTCTAATACACAAATCATGTACGTTGATCATAAAGACCCTAAAAGGGAACTGGGCCAGACACGTCTGCCACATATCAAACGAGCAAAGATCACCACGGAGTGGATCCCACCAAATAAAAGCGAAGACTTGGAAACGGAGTTGGCGTGACGAGAGACGCGTATACGAAATTGGCCTGTAGCGGCGTTAAATCGCGATGACTGGAGAAAGGGAAGGGAAACTTTTGTCCAACAGTGGGACAATACCCGCTACAAAATGAAAAAAATGAAAACGGTTATATAGCTCCACTGGTAAGGCTGTCGACACCTCACTTATCTCACGAGTCTCCTTCAATAAAACGGCGTCATTATTACATAAATCTGGCCATACAAGAAATAACCTCTGGTGTCTTGTCTAATTTATCATGGCTTCATAATTATATCCCACGGATACTACGGATACGAGTTTTTGTTAGTCGTAATATATATTATGTATGCTTCTTTTATAAATGTCATGTTGGAGATTGGTAGTATTACTTTTACAAAATATTGTTCGTGAATTATATACGTTTATTATGATATTTATCTACCTTGATTTTTAAGACGAGGAATATAATGCTATTCTCCTTATCATAACCAATTAATAAAATAAAATTTAATAACACCTGATTGACTATTTGATTTATCATTTTTGCTGTTGAATGGTTGGGTACCTGGAGTAGGAGCTTTTTTATTTAAGTAAATCTACAGCTTTTCTGGATTACAAATAAGCAAATTGTGTGGCATTGACTAACAAGTAAGTGCGCATTAAACAACGTTGAACATTCAATACCTAAATGAAAAAGAAACTCGACTTAACACTTTCCGTGTCATAAAATCTACCAACCTACCATAAGAGCTACAATAAACAACTACTCGTCCTCGTAAAGGATAAAAATTAAATAATTTTAAGTAACAAGTAACAAAAACATAAACAATATGTGGATATAGTTAAATAATAATAATCAATTAATAACAACCATTATTACTGACTCAGTGTTTCAGTCCATATCGCAATTTTTTTGCATACCAAATCCTTACAGATCCTTTTTGCTAGTGTTGTTAAAAAACCGTTTTTGTTTGAGGTGAAAATAAAAACAATGAAAAATAACATAAAAAGAAACCGATTTTTTGTAGAGTACGTTTTTTTCTAAAAGTATGAAAATAAGAATATTACAATACGACAATTGTATTTTTTTACTACATTTCCTCTTTTGTTGTTAATATTCTTCATAGATAAACTGATCTAAATAAATAGGCAACAATCACATTGTTGTCAATTTGTGGCGAATTCCCCAAATTGCGGGGAATTTCAACTCGATTGGGCATTTAGTGAGATTGACACTATGTGGGGAAAATGCGGGGAGTCTAACATTTTACCTTTTTTTTTAAATCTATCGATTGCTGTTGCATCGCTACTTTGATGATTACTGATAAAAACACTACTTATTTATTTATCTAAGAGCGATATCAATATTTTTTTCGATATCGCACCTAGCCCTTATTGCGCTTCAGGGAACAGACAGAACAGGGAAGATGATTTCTCCGTACCATCAGTTTGGGATCCTGTATTTCCTCTGATGAAAAATCCCTAACGGACATAAGACTGCAGTACTAAATTATATGTTTTAATTTATTCTAATTTCTATTAAAATTAATAATAAATTGAACTTAATAAAAATTCATTCAATAAAATAATTTTTAAAACGTAATGCAGCGTAAATTGGAATGTTTCTATGTAAAATTAAAAATAAGTTATCGTAGCGCTGGTGAGCGGAGGGGGTGCGTAGAAAATTGAGATGCAGACGGAAAGTGCGCAAGGCGTATATTAGATACAAGCAAAACAAAAAGTTATGCGGCTAGGGACCCAACAATGCGTCTCACGTGCGTGAAAGCGCAAGTTAAGTGCCGAAGCTTAAGCAGGATAGCAGAGTAAGGACCGAAACGTCTCAATAACTTGAGTGCCGTTCAGTGCCATACAATTGCTATAGCGGTAGAGAGCATTTATGGTAAATATCCATAATACAAAACATAAGAGATGACTTATACTATTGGAGTTAACAAAACGATAGCGCGTTTTAGAAAACAACTAGTGGCATCTAGCGGTAGCGTGATGGAACTAATGGCGTGTTAAAGTTGTGGTTATTACAGCCTCCCCCTCTGTCCCTGATAGGCGTCCCGACGAAGAGACAGAAAGGGATTGTTGAATGGTTTTATTCGGCCGGCCCCGACCGCGTATCTTAAACAGTATTGTCGCTGGTTGAAGTGCCGTTTTCTTAAGTCGCCCCCGTTTTCGTAACACTTGTATTGGATGTCATCAATCCTTATATCACCTCTGAAGGGTATCAGTGCAGACGAGTACAAATCAATATTCTCGGTTGTGGTGTAGTTGCATTCTGATTGGGTGAGAGGTCTATTAGCACACTCCACAGGGTGCTCATCTTCTCCTTCTCCCTGGACCAAGACCGCTTCAAGAGTGTAATTGCTCGCATCAGTCTTGAGAACATAGGGCTTCGATTCGTCGGCTTACCTCAGAATTGGAGCAGTTGTCAGCAATCTTTTCAATTCACAATATGCTACATCTTGTTCATTGCTCCATGGCCATTTCACGTTCTTCTTAAAAGCGTGAACGGCGGCTATTAAAGCTTAAACAACGTCCGTGCTCTTCTCATCGTCGTGCGAAGTTTTGCACGAGGCGAGGGTGCTGTCACGCTGGCTCCCAATTGTTGCTAGGATACGGCTGAAGTGG
Source organism: Hyposmocoma kahamanoa (assembly GCF_003589595.1). Lineage (NCBI taxonomy): Eukaryota > Metazoa > Arthropoda > Insecta > Lepidoptera > Cosmopterigidae > Hyposmocoma > Hyposmocoma kahamanoa. The sequence goes on from NW_020654748.1 coordinate 18,145,463, forward strand.
AACTGGTCTTCGCTGAGATTCATTTTGTGTCGTCTCGTCGTTGTGGTCTTCAATTTGCACGTAGTCCTCCATACAGACCGCGTTACAAAATTTTCAGATTCTGTGTGGCCCTCGTTGGTCGCCAGATTGTGGCGCTGGTGAGCGGAGGGGGTGCGTAGAAAATTGAGACGCAGACGGAAAGTGCGCAAGGCGTATATTAAATAAAAACAAAACAAGTATAGTGAAAAAAATAGGGTGGTTTGCATTAATATTAGACATAACTGGTTGATGACTGTACCACCTCAGTCAACCGTGACCATGGGACCTGTAAAGGGCCCGAAACGTCGGTTTGTTTGAAAAAACAAATACACTCGATTTAAATCCGAAAAAATACTTTCATTTCCTACATTTATTCAAATTAAAAAAGTGTAATCGATATTGTATATGGATGCTGATAAGCAATAACGTGTCAATCAACAGGATCGCAGTTTTGCGAAAATGGCACCTAATGACTTTTCATTGTTTTTGATAGTTAGTACTAAAATTTGTTGTTAAAACTTGTTGGGGAATTATAGTAATAAATCACAACAATTCATCATTCCTGAGGCGAATACAGCAAAGTTTTCATATTACATAAAATTTTAGAACAAACGTAACGAAACAATCTTTATATGTCATTTTAGCAAAACTATGATCATGTTGATTGACATGTTATTGCTTATCAGCATCCATATAATTTAACTCTATCTTAAAAGCGATAGACAAACAAATGTTATTTGAATTTGAATCTAAATAATACAGAATGAATTTGAAGAGTTTGTACTTTGTAGTATTTTTAATTAGTCCATATAAAATGAAATGAGAGATAGTATCTTCAATACGTTCCAGATTAGTTTTGTAGCACAGTAAACTCATTACTGAACTATTTTCCCACAAAGCTTGTGATTACAACAGCCTGGGGCCTTATGGAGTTCCTACAACAACATTTTATACTGGTAGTTAGTTGCGAGTAGGAACGAGGGGACGATATAACAACAACGCTAAAACCAATATCGTCATAAAATGAAAGGCTCGCTTTTTCAAATTTCGCGCTATGCTCCTCGCTTCTCACGAGGCAATTTTTTTTAATTTTCGATAGAAGACACTAGTGGCAATACGACTATTGTCGCCTACCAACATTATCTGGGTAGTGACATGGCTCTCAATCACGCTAGTGTAGACTCTGTAATAAGCAAGAATATCACCAAAATAAAAAAAAGTAGGAAGATACCGTCAGTTAAACTTTTATTGCAAAAAGTTATCAAAATATATAATTTGAATTTATTATTAATTTTATTACTTACTACAGGGAATGGTGGAAAGCAGAGTTCAGAGGATTTTTTTTTATAATATCAAGTGACAGGACGAACACGTCGTGCGCCTGATGGTAAGCTACACGCCTGTCCATAACAGTTGCAGTACCACTTTAAATGGTAAAGATCTGTGGGGCACTGCCACTGATTACTGACCACGCCCGTCACCCTGAGAGATAAGTTGACAAGCACCCTTACCCTTCTAAATCGGAACACAGTAATGCTAACATTACTGCTTGGCGGGAATAGGTAAGGTGGCAAAACTTCCTTGAACGAACTCTTTCACAAGCTCACTGCTGCTAATACTTTATATAATTAATAATATAGATAGAAGATTATTCTTAGTGCGATAGGTTATACCAATTAATCATTTTTCAAGTCTGGTTTCCAGCTGGGTATCTACCCCCGTCCTCCGTCTGACATTCGTCCGAAACAATTACAGTCAAATAAGCAATACTCGACGATATCAAACGACTATGTCAAGTATGAAGCTCCATTCGCATCACGCGTCTTTTTATTTGTTTGAGTCACTGACCTACCAATGTTTGAGTTTATATATTTGACAGTAATTGTTTCTGACTAATGTCGGACTGAGTACGGAAGTAGACCCCCAGACGTGGAAAGTGAGTAATCTGTCAACGTGAAAAGAAAGTGTCTTATAAAGTAGTACTTAAGAGATTTTAGAATTTTTTTTTGAGTAACCTATAAAAGTATTTCACCCAGTTTCGCGCCTTTACAGCTACCAGCCCTGGCTAGAGATCGCTTCGCTATTCACTGTAATTAAATGTTTTATTGAATGTTATGGTGGTGAAACATTCTAACGTTCAGTAAAACACTTGATTGTGTAGAGAGTTTAAAATTTTATACTCCTTATATCATACATAATTACAAGTTCTCTTCAAAAATCATTATTCAGGTAAAGGATTGTTGATGATGTATGCATTTCTCTTGCAAATATTATATTGATTTTCATGCATAATGTATGCGAATGCTAATTGTCTTGATTACGAGCTGACATTACATTTGAAATCAATGTTGACTGCTTGTTTGCTTATAGAATAAATTGTAAATACGTATGTCTACTTTGTGTTTATATTTGTATTTGACAGAGTGTTTAGAAGACGCATGTTCGCTTATTTTGTACTTGTAGTAACATCCACATCGCCTAAAGGTAAGAAATAGATTGGATCCGACAAATCGAACGAATGTGATGTGATTTTTAGTAGCAGTATTAAATTAGTAATGAAAGAGTTCGTCCAGGATAGTACTACCATCTTACCTATTTCGGCCGCCAAACGTAATTACTGCGTAAGAGTGCTGGTGAAATTCCAGGTACGTGGGTCTTGTGAACTTAGGTCTCAGGGTGACGGGCACTGTGACAGTGTCCCTCAGACCTTTGCGATTTAAAACTCGGAGTGGCACTACAACTGCTATGAACAGGCATGTCACTTACTACCGGGCACACTGCTTGTTCATTGCGTCTTGGTCGTTTGGTATTATAGAAAGAAAATATGTAAATTATGAGCAATTCTGGAAAATGCTTATAATTAAAATATCGATGCCTTACTTTCTCAAACTCGTATCTTTTAAAGACTGATTATTCAGAAGATGGCAAAACTTTATATTTATTTTAACGTTCTTTCAAGGGTGTTAATTTGGATGATAAATCCAGTGTGTAAATATGAAGGATATGTGATGTGAAATTAGCCTGCAAAATTTGTATTCATACATACATATACAGTCCATTTTTTGCATTTCAGTAACTTTGTGCTTTAAAATACGAGCTTAAGAAAGTAAGGCGACGATACATAAGAATTCGTGATAGTTAGTTGATTATTTCGACGGCTTCAGTGGCTCACCGGTTAGCACTCTGTCGATACTAGTCGTGGAGGTCACGAGTTTCATTTCCGTTAGGATTAATTTGGGAAATGACTTTTTCTAATTTGGTTATGGTCTGAGTGTTCCGGGTAGAACCCTCGGAGTTTATTTCGATGTTTTGGTGCTCATAGTAGAGGGCACCTTATTATTACTATTCCAGACTATTCCGTGCACTTTTAATGACGAAGAGTATCATCAAAGCGAAACTAGAGAGCATTCTAAGTACTCTTTTCTGAGGATTATTACGTTAAGGATAATTAAACGACTGCTCATCTGGGTTCGTTTAGTTAATTGGAATGGCCAAGCTTCAATATAGTTTATTTAAAAATAAATACACATAAAAAAGTGAAAAAGTAGGACTGGATGCTAGCTAGCAATGGATTTATCCTTAATGGATTGAAAAGGCTTAAATACAACCAGTTTGAATTCGAATTTCCTTCGTCTGAAAGTTTAGTGTATCGAGTAATTGCATATAAAAAAATTAAATGTGAATTTATACATAATATCATTAAGTATCTAGTGGTTTTAATTTTTTGTAAAATTTATAGGTATTACTATTAAGTTACGAGGCAAAATATGTTTAACAAGCGTATGTTCTTATTGTATGCTCTCTTCCATACAAGCATTAATTATGAAATAATTATTAAAATGTATTTCAACTTTGAAAATTTCCAATTATTTAATATATTTTTTGGATATACAGATATATTACATACGTAATTAATACTATCCGCTCACGCGATACATGCAGCCGTAGAGGTGCCGCACACCTAGAGGTGCCGGTGATGATTTTATACCGATTTATTGGATATCGAAGTTACAACAGGTAAAAGAACTAATATTAATTGCTATTTCGGTAACTACTCTAGCAAACCATAAAGTTTTTAATGCCTGGGTCTGTCATTTAAAAAAAATAAACAACTTCAAAAATACGTCACGACAATCGTGTGTGTTATTGTTTGGACTGGTGATTTCGGTGTTTATTTATTGAAAACATACCGTAAGTAGCGTTTTTTAAGTTTATCCTGAATATAAATGTTTATAAACTATAATTTAAGGAGTAATTTCGTGGTAAACGTTAGAACCACTCAAACGGAATATTATCATATTTATCCAAGTACACCAAAAATTTCATTAGTGCTTTTTAAGTGCAGGCTTTGCGGTGTATTACTGTATTGTATTTGAGATGTTTTTGTTGCTAGTAGGTACGGAGGGTATTTATTTAGCAATGCAGAATAATAAGTTTTATTTATAAAAACTTGTATTTAAACAGAATTCTTTTCTAATTTGCGAAACCAAATAGCCGCCATTTTGCGGTTGGAGGAGCGCGTCGCGTGAGCCGCTAAAAAGCTGCATGATGAATTGCCTAATATATACAATATATGTGGGATGTCCTTAGAGGATGGAAAAAAAATAAAGGAAAAGAGCTGCCCTAACTACAGAATCAACGTGCATATAACCCAAATTTGAAAGTTACAAATGGCGGATTTCTTTAGTGTTGTACCATAAACTATCGATAAGTTATTATCGACATGCAAATGCTTGAATGTTGAAACTGTTTTTTTTTTGTTTCTTTAGTTTACTGTAACCAAAGTATGCCTAAACAAACACAAGTCTAATAATTATTACAAATGTCAACACACATTTTTAAACTTTAAAAAAAAATATTTTCAAGATTACAACTGGTAACTTATTTAGTAAAAGTCACCAAACTGCTGTGTAGTTTGTTGGCGATATGCGCATTCTTACTTAATTATACCTATTTTACTGGTGTATAACATTACATAGTATTAATTGTACTTACTAAATAAAATATAATAATTACTTTAAGAGGTTTTTTTACTACATTTTAGTACATATTTACATAACGTCTTTTCAAATACAAGTCTATTCAGGTTTCTGCGGATTCCAGTATTCCCGTTAGTTCCCGGGCTTTCTTAAACAAATGAATCTATCAAGCAATTTTAACACAGAAATAATGGAAGTAGTTGTAAAAATCAATTATCGGAAATCAACAATTATCATGTACTAGCTTTTCCCATGACTTCGTCCGCGTACAATTTTTATATAAATGAAAAATATCCAAGTATGAACCAAATCGCACCACGCGTTAAAAAGTTACCATACAAATTTCATTACCCCATTTCGCCGCATTTTTGAAAACTGTCATGCCATCTTTTTTGCTATTTTTATTGTAAAATATTTATGCAATTTTCATTCTTTCTTCATTTTTTCATTTGTAGGAAAACTTGAAATAATAATAAAACAATAAAAACCTCGTAGTGAATTGTTTTAATAACAGAATATCGATAATATGTATGCTTACAAGATCAACACTATCTCAAAATAATCGTTAACAACAATCATCAAAATATACAAACAAACAGGCAATCTAAAGTAACAAAAGCAAAATTTGGCAAGATTTATAAATAAACTACTTAAATAAGTCTAATTTCATGAAATATTTGGGCTATTGTGTAATTTATAGACAAAAAATAACACATACCTGTAACATTCGATTGATTTGCACTTTTTCTAAAGCCACATCCCTTAACGTTGCAGCGTCGCATTTTTATCAATACCTAATTATTCTCACTGTCAATATTTTTGTCCAATTTAATTATAATACATGCGAATAATTCAATAGTACGTTTGGAAAATATTTGTTTTGACATTTGATGTACTTCCCTTTGACAATCTCATGTACTGCGAAATGAACACGGTTGACATTTAAGATGACGTTACGTATTTTCGATTCCCGTGTTTGACATAGACCAATGTAATGCTATTTCTTTTGGCTTAAGACGGCACGTAATAGTTAAACAAAGACAATAACATGTTTATGTTTTCGACGTCGAAATGCATCATATACATATAACGTCTGATTTATATATGTCAACGTAACATATCCTTTAGTTTCCATAGTCTAAGGGGAAGTCACCCTGAGACATAAGTTGACAAGTCCCATGTGACACATTGAAAGCAAGTGATGAAAGAAGAAGCGCTGAAAAGTAGAAATAGCAACAGTGAAATTGTACCAGTAACTAGCAAAAGAAAGAAGCAAAGTTGCTTCGCAGCAATTCGGCCAAGGCCGAATAACCTACTAACCTCAAGTTCCGCTTAATGCACATCGAAATACGTAGTCACGTTAACACTATTTCCGTTACACTCTGATGTAGGGTCCTTGTTAACGTACGACGATTCCAATTGCGCGTGTTATGGCAAACACTCCAAGATTATCGTACATCAGTAGTCGTTTATTTTGGCTATTACCAAATTTGGTTAGTAATATCGTGGCTATTTCTTTCGGTGACACTTTTTTACATCATTGTTTCATTGATGCCTATCCTTCATTTATAGGGTTGTCTCACAATTCTTATCTCTTAAAAATTAAATTTTTAAGAAATAAGAATTAAATGTAACATTTTTTCCTCAATATTTTATAGGATTAGCTGGCATACCTCGATATTATTCTGATTATCCTGATGCTTATACTCCATGAAATAGAATTTGTTCTCCAAAGAAGAACCTAAGAATCTAAGTTCTTATATTTTCAAATTAGCAATTATACTTATTCTTATTATTGTTTGAGAATGTATAAGCAATCAACGAAATATTTAATTTCCTTTAAATATATCATCTTCTATTGAATGATATCAAGATCTTCCCTCTGCTGAACATTCACATAATGAAATTTTAAGTAATTTCTTGTATGGCAGATTATATGTAATGGATTTTATAATAGGATTATCCTTTTTTTTTTAGAAATGGCAACTTAATCTAATTTTGATTTTCGAAACGGAGCTTCTCATATAAAAGAACAATTTTAGTTTTTCATGATTACACATTTATTTCTTATTTTAATTATAAACTCTATTCTAGTAGGATATTTAATATTAAATTTATTTTTTATGAATATATCAATCGATTTCATTTAATGTGAACTTTACCAGCTTTTATTATTTTAATTTTTATTACCCTTCCATCCGTGCGACTACTTTACTTATAAGAAGAACCTAATAACCCATTAATTACCTGGTCATCAATAATATTGAAGTTATGAATATTCAGATTTTAATAATAATATTGCATTTGATGCTTACATAATTCACTCTAATGAAATAATTTCCGCATAATATTCGTTTATTATCGTTGCCTATATACGTTATAGGAAATCGAATTATTTTACCTATCAAATTCGAATTTTAATTACAGCAACAGCTATTCCTTCTTTAAGTGTAAAAGTAGATGCAAGATTTTTATTAACCTAGTTCGGAGTTTTTTATGGTCTATGTTCAGAAAATTGTGGAGCAAATCAATAGCTTTATACTTATTGTACTTGAAAGTATTTTAATTAAAAATATTATTAACTGAATCAATCATTATACCGTTACTCTAAAAGTACTCTTGCCAAGTTTAGGCATTTAATGGCATTAATCAACAATATTGCAATGAAATTCTTCGATTTTATTATTATAAAGATTCTAATTGCACATTATCGCAGAGGACTCTGCGATAATGTGCAATTAGAATCTTTAGGAAGTAAGAGATTGTCTGATTGAGTATGAGTCACAAGGCCGATTGTATTATACTAGTCACGCAAATGTTAGGCAACAAGTCAGATTGTATGGCAGTTTTTCTTTACTCTGTTTACATGGCTATTTGTTCGTAGATAAAGGTTTGAAAGTTTAAATCCGTGGATAGCAATCGATTTTCATACTTATTTTGCCGGCTCAGGCAAGATAAGAGTTGCATGCTCCATAAAAAAAAACTTTGTCGGTTCGTTTTTTGAAAGCAATGCAAACATTTCTAAGCATGTTTTATTTATTTTTTTCTATTTATTTAGGACAACCACCCAACTTAATACATTCAATTATGATTATACAATTCAAATGGAGTAGTGCCAAAGTGTTGACTCAATTAAAGGTTGCCACAACATCTTTATTTAATTGGAGAGGCAAATAAAATAGGAAGCAAATAAAGTAATTTCACATAAAAATAATTTAATATCAATTCAATAAAAAATTAAATACAATGAGTACCGACTTCTCTAGCCGGGCCTGATAGCTGTAAAGGTATCTAACTGGGTGACAAAATATCATTGATTTCTCATAGATGGCACTACGGCTAAAAAGTCGTTGAAAAAACAAAATACAAAGATACGACGCAACTACATAGAATAATTCGTGAGGTCCGCTGGTTGGTTCCCCGGCTTAGTTGGTATAGCATGTGGCACGGTATGCTGGAAAATGTCGGTCCGAATCCGGACGGAACGAAGGAATTTTTTCTGAGTGTTCGATCTTTGTATTAATAATTATAACAAACTAGTGGAGTAATTTCACAAACAATACTTGAATATCAATTCAATTAAAATTTTAAATACAGTGAATAGCGACATCTCTCGCCAGGGCCGGTAGCTGTAAGGTATCTAACTGAGTGATAAAACTTTCATAGATTTCTCATAGATGGCGCTACGACTACGACTAAAACGAAAAAGTCTACGACTACGACGGAAAAGTCGTTGAAAAACACACACAATTTACTAAGTTTGACAGAATTACGAATTACTTTTTTTTGTGGGAAAGTTTAATTTCAAAATCAAGTCAAAATTCGAACTTTAAATAGGTTCGTCTGTTGATTCTAAAATTATTCGTACATCCAATTTTTTAGCACGCTGTATAATAAATATACAGCGTGCTAACAAATTATAATAAAAATATATACGTAATATAATATTATATCAACAGTCACATTATTTCTCCTTAAAGGAGTCATCACACCGAATGGCATTAAGCCGGTCAGAAAAAACTTTATATCTACGTAATAAGAGCAAAAAGATTCGCGTCTCAGGCTACGCTCTCTCCTCTGACGCTAACATAACATACAACATACAACGTCTGTTTCACTCTTATTACAGACATTTGCTATCTTCATCGCATATTGCATAGACACAAAGCTTTTTATGGCCGGATATGTGTGGAAACTCCCTTACGTGAATTCTAATTTCATGCTGAATGAAAATGTGCCAGACATTTATTTGTTCACAAGGTTACTATGAATCTTCGTAGGTGTTCCAGCAATTAGAATTAACTCATAAGAGGTCTAAACTTTCCGCTCACGCGATACATGCAGCCGTAGACGCATACCACACATAGAGGTGCCGATGATGATTTTATACCGATTTATCGGATATCGAAGTTATAACAGGTAAAAGAACTAATACTAATTGCTATTTCGGTAACTACTCTAGCAAACCATAAAGCCTGAGTCTGTCATTTAAAAAAAATAAACAACTTCAAAAATACGTCACGACAATCGTGTGTGTTATTGTTTAGGCTGGTGATTTCGGTGTTTATTTATTGAAAACATACCGTAAGTAGCGTTTTTTAAGTTTACCCTGAAAATAAATGTTTATAAACTATACTTTAAGGAGTAATTTCATGGTAAACGTTAGAACCACTCAAACGGAATATTATCGTATTTATCCAAGTACACCAAAAATTTCATTAGTGCTTTTTAAGTGCAGGATTTGCGGTGTATTACTGCAATTTATTTGAGATGTTTTTGTTTGTAGTGCGGAGGGTATTTATTTAGCAATGCAGAATAATAATTTTTATTTATAAAAACTTGTATTTAAACTGAATCCTTTTCTAATTTGCGAAACCAAATAGCCGCCATTTTGCGGCAGGAGGAGCGCATCGCGTGAGCAGATATCTTCACCGTTATGGAAATCCTTGTAGCATATTGTTTTTAATAGTGGGCTATCTTCAAACAAGCCAGCTATAATGTTTTTCTTGTCCAATGGTACAATGGCAGTTAAAGCTCATTTACGAAGACATAATGCCACAATATGAAATTTAATTATAGGTGAGAGTTCCAGCTCAATATCTGTCGACCTTCATGAAGGATAAATTTTGGCCGAAGGGTATCATGTATCGACGCTTCTGAGGCCGGCTACCGAATACCCACGTTGCGTTACACGTGGCACAAAATACGTGTAAATAAATAATAATTAGCCATTAGTGTTTTATTTTAATATCGTGTAAGTTAGATTATAAGTAAATAAAGTTAATAAATAAATAAATTTTAAAAATAACAAGTTCTGTATTAGTTAACGTGACGTGTGTGTAACATTTAAACAGAATTAAATCAACTTTATAAAAATTTACGTTTACTATATGCCAGGAGATCAAGCTCAGCATACACTGTATAAAGCAATTATTATGCGCATGCACAGCGCTGATTTTCAGCTTGTCCTCGCTCTTGGGGTTACCAAAGATATGAAACACACGCACAAATACTTAAACTAAAATGAATACAATTTTTTTTTTATTCGGTTTACAAAACTGGACACAATTCAGATATAAACTACAAGTATTTCATTTATAGTATAATGACACGATAAGAATGTGTCCTACTTGGTGTGAAAACAACACGCAAAACAGGCCAAAATAACTGTATAACTATCAAAATATTAAATAAGTGACAGTAACTCTAAATTTCAAGTATTTTAAGAAAACCCAACAAAGTCAGTCGTGTAGTTAACATAATAGACACTTTCTAATTGAGTTCCTAGCTGAGACAACAGAACCAGAGAAAATATCGAAATCAAAACGGAAGCCATTGTACTCGTAAGAAGAACACATGCGATACAGTGGACAGTGATGACCGAGGTCAGTTGTACAAATAGGGAGCAAAAATGTTTTGCGATTTTGCAGGCGACTGCCAGGACGGGAGACAGAGAAACGTAAACGATGCAGGATGTCAGGTGCAGCTATAATACTGTAGACTAGGCTGTACTCTTTGAGTAGAATTGCTGGCTGAACATTTTTTCTTTTTTTATTTTCCTGTACATGCAGACTTGGAAGGAAGGGAGGAGAGGATACACCATCAAATAGATAACATTTACTTTTGTTTTTCTTATATATTTTTTTAATTTGATAGATATATTATCCTGTATGTGCGAATAGTTCCTGCTCATCCCTCCAGTTGATCAAGGACTGTCTGCATTCTGGGAAAATATATTTATTTAATTAATTAGACGTCTTTCATATGGGATATATCCCCATCCCATATGTATGTTAGGACATGTAGTTAGGATATGTTGTTAGCGTTATATGTGGGTTGGTTCTTGTTTGTTTAAAGATGGTAAGTGAAGCTGATGGAACGTGATAGCTGCAAAATGAGGACTAAGGCAGCTGGGAGATCAATAGTGATGTAACCCAGTAATCGTCCGATGGATGTTCAAGCCTGTGTCGTCGTTGTGGCAGCATGCACATTGGAGATAGCTTAGGTTTAGGGAGTTTAGGGAAATAGTTTTGTAGCAATGTTTAGAAGTTTGATAGGGTCGTTCAGCCAGTTTAGGGTCGCTAAAATAAAGTGTTAGGGTTTAGTCAGGTTCCCTAATTAGATAGGATAGCTAACTAGTGAAAATATTTTGATTTGTTTGTTTAGGATGTGGTCATGGTCTGTCCTTTTAGATAGGTTTTTGGCAGACCAAAGCCATAGCCTCCTCGGTGGTTTACTTGTTGGTAAGTTGATAGCTTCCGAGCAGTGTGTGGCTAGCCTGTAGTAAAGGCTGATCACCGATGTAAGATGCCTATCATAGGTAGAGCACCAGCTAGGGATATTCACCCCTTCAGCTGTGAGGAAGAGGGATGTAGACTAGGCTGTACTCTTTGAGTAGAATTGCTGGCTGAACATAGGTAATGATTATAGTTTTGTATTTGGAACGCTAAGAAAATAAGGGAAGAGCTTGACATACAATATTAATTAAAGATGATTGATTTGTAACCAAAAGTATAAAAATATGTAAAAATGGTAAAATAAACCAAAGTTTTAAGATGATCCCGGTTTTATATTATTAGAAGTACCTCTCGCACTGCATCTGAGCTACAGCCCTCTATTATAATACCATGAATAATTTTGAATAAAAACATTACATCATGAGCTTTACGGTGCATTTGCAATGAGAACATGTTAAAGTGAGAGAGACGTGACTCGTACGAGAAAAGCTGTTTACATTTAAAATTATTGTATGTTAAATGATAGAGCAAACGTTTTTGTTATATTTTATTTTATTCCCGGACAAATATGAGAGACGACTGAAAAGTAATCTGCAACGATATCTATCTATGGTTACTTTTTTTCAGTATTAAATTATATAGGAAATGTAAACAGAAAATTCAGATATTTATTATAAAGAGAATTAAAAGTAAAAAGGACTCTAAAAAAAGTTGTTGCTAATGTTTAACATTTTGTTTTTTTCTTTCGCCGTTTTGTCCGTGTAAAGCGAAACGTAATAAATAGAAGAATGGGCTAATTTTGAAAAAAAAAATAAACAAGGAATGCGTCGCGATAATAGCCAGTATTATTTTTGAATTTGAAATAGTTTTAAGAGATTACTTTCAACCGCCCCTCGTATTTGTATGGCCTACATTTATTTCTCTCGTGTGTTTGGGTGTAACTTGTGATTGTCTATGCGTGTGTCCATGGTGTGGAGCTATTAAAAAAACTATAACTAATAGATTACCACTATTTTAATGTTCAACATCAGCTTACACGCATGTCTGTAGTAGCAGTAGGGCTACTAGTGAAAGTGTTCTTCCAGGGAAGTGCCTTACCTATTTCTGCCGCCAAGCAGTAATGTGAGCATTACCAGCGTTCTAGTTTTGAAGGGACGGTGTTAGTCGACTTATAGGCACATGGGACTTGTCAACTTATGTCTCAGGGCGACAGGCGTAGTGATTGCGCCACTAAGATCTTTTGCTATTTAAAGTTCGAGGGGTACTACAACTGTTATGGACAGGCGTGTCGCTTACCATCAGGCGTACGACTGGTTCATGCGTCACTTGGCAATTAAAAAGAGTGCACTGTTGGACATAAACCTCCCCCTGAGCACGCCATCCGGGTTACCTATCAGTAGTGCGAAATGACATTCGAATTTTCATAACCTCGAAAGTAATTTTCAGAGGAAAATGTTTTTTTCTTTTAAATCTAACATAATCTAACCGAACCTAATCGTGTCTTTGCGATAAATATCCAACATATCCTGAAAGAACAACGGTTTCGTTATAATTCGGTTTTTACGTCCATTTTGCCGAAAGGCCTCCTACACTACGCTTGCTTTAACATGGTTGCCTCTCTACAGTCAGCCATCAGTGCTCCTGCAAATATATCCAGCTCACTGTCACTTAAGCTTATTGATTTGCGAGCTATATCGGTCACTTTGTTCTCTGACGTATGACTTCATTAGAAATTCGATTCATCAAATAATCCCCAAGCGTATCTCGCTCGATTGCACGCTGAGTGATTTTGAATTTGTGGTTGAGGCCTGTTGTTAATTGTTGAGTATAAAATTGTCTCTGCCTTTGCGCTTTGAAAAATACGTTGTTCTTTTTGTTGATACGTGGACAAAATGGCGTTATTTGTTTAAACTACGAAATACAATACTTATTTATAGAAGTGCACCCAACATTAATATCCACATCATAACTGTTAGCAGGTACTGGTTGAATGCCTGTGTTGGATTTGGATTGAGGACTTGAAGATGTGGCTAAGCCTTCCCAACGACGCCCAGCACTAACGAATTTTCCTGTGGGTTTCCTTCTTGAAGTTGTGCTTGCCACGCTAGATATTTTAGTCAAGGTAAACGTAATTATGCACAACCTCAAGATATTTATGTTAACAAACTAATGGGTACTATTTTATATACTGCCCTAACCCTTCCCTATTAACCTGCGCCATCATAAAAAATAACATGATCTAGGGCCGGGGCACTGGCATTTTGAGCAAGTCCGATATTGTTACCTTTCTCCGAAACATGTAATTTAGTTGCAACTGAGTTGCAATTACAACGTTTTTACTTAAATACCCAATTTAATTAATATTTCCACCAAAATTTGTCTCTCGCTCATTAGGCTACCAATCATCCTAATGATTTGGTTGTTCAATCTAAAGTACTTGTCATAGACATATAAATTTGAAATTTAGCATTCAATAAATCTATTATAAAGGAAAAATAAGGTTGAAATGTTTACTTGCTGCTGAATATTTTAAATACAGAAATATGTCACTAGGCCATTTTTGTCATATACATTAAATTTTTGGATGAAAGTATGAATTGAAGTTTATAGGCGTAAAATTATTTATTAACGATTGAAAACAAAACGATCACCAGAATCGAAAGGTTGAAAACCCTTTGTGAAGTTCTCGGCTAGTAATTAACCAAATTGACGGACCAATCTGCAATCGGAGGAACGTGTAAAGAACCGATATTTGCCCAAAACTGAGAAACGCATATAATAGTTTAGTATATGGTCCATTAATAAATAACACTTACCGGAGGGTAAATAAGTCAACAAACTGTTATGTATGAGGTGAGGCAAAACTTGAACATAGATACAAACATGATTCTCATACGTCAATACGAATTTACATGGCAGTAGCATTAGAGCTCCTTGTGAAAGAGTTCGTCCATGGAAATACTATCACCTTATCTATTTCGGCCGCCAAGCAGTAATGTGAGCATCATTGCGTTCCGATTTTGAAGGATAAGCTGGCACGTGGGACTTGTCAACTTATGCCTCAGGGCGAACGGGCGCAGTGGCAGTGCCCCTCTTATCCAAAGATTTAAATTTTGGATAAGCACTGTAACTGTCATCGACAGGCTTGTGGTTTCCTACCATGTGCACGACGTGTTCGTCCCGTCACTTGGGATTATAAAAGAAAATATTTAGGTAGGCACTATTCAGTTCCAAATCAGTGTCCGAAATGTCACTAGACATAGTTTTTATTCAAACTACGTCGTTAAATAATAATTCAAAGGAAAGTGAACGAGTTGCAAAGTCGAATTAAGTTGAGTCGCAGCGTGTACAATGCAAGTCGAAATTGCTCTTGCACCGCCCCGCCGCCGGAAGAATGTAATATAATCCTTTGTTATCGTCAAGTTTTTTGTGACATTTTTCAGTGAAACAGTGAATGGTCTGTAATGAATGTTCTGAAAATATCAACACAAATTTGTTAATAAATTGTTTAGGTAACATTTTATTATGATACTATTGACGCATTGCCGTCTGCTTCTTCTCCATAGAGAAGTATCAATAGCGCACTGACGAAATTATTTGATTTACCCGCACAAATTAGAGGATATTACACATGCATATTTAAGATGTGTTTAAGACAGTACGGTGGACACCTACGTGTTTGTATGAGGCACAGATATGTCTGTGGTATGAGGTGACAAAAGTACACAGAGCAATACATACAATTGAAATGATTAGGTTGCGTGCACGTGTACCAATAATTTGCGGAGTTCCGCAAACTTGAGCTCAACCCGCCATTTTCGCTTTATACGTTATGGTCGTGTCAATTATCTAGCGCAACACCTCGAAAATCGTAGACAAATAAGTCTTATTTCGTTAATTTAGAGGGCAAAAATTTCACCTATAAAAAACTTCGACATCACTATATAACCCATAATTTTCATTCATCAAGCTAAAATAAATGAAAGATTATAAAAACTGAAAACTATTTAGCCAAAATAAAAACCAATAAACATAAATTAAAAATATTGCTCCAAAATATAACGTAGTATAACCATAACCTACTATAAAAATAAAACGTGGTATAAAGTATACAACCATAATTTTTACTATATACAATATTGAAAAGTTGAACGAAGTCGCGGGCAGCAGCTAGTAATAAAATTTTAAATAACACGAAATGAATATAATAACATACTTCAATAGCGCCGATATATCTAAAAAATCGTCATTGCCGCTTCCAGATGCACTTAGTCCCATATCTGTTAAGTTTGGAATCAGAATAAATTTCTACTCTACATAGGATTTTTTTTAATTAAAATAGATTATCACATTACCTTCTTATTGTGATAATATACAAAATTGTAGTCTTAATGTATTTAATTTCATTTGTTTCTAGTAGTAATTTATGTCTTCGTTATTTATAAGTTAGTTATTACATAACATATACATTACAAAATAAGCTAAGTGTTTGTGATGGGTACGCCATGAAGCCCGAATTTTGGCAAATTAGGATGTGAAATTTCACGTGTAAGTGAATTGTTGTTATAATTCTTATGAGAAATAAATATTTCTTAAATCTCAAAATCAACAAATCAATTATACCTACTCGAACTTGCAATATTATCCATAGCGGTGTGTCGTATCACCATTAAAAGTCATTTTATTTAATTTTAATAAATTGTCAATTTTCTGTTTAACGTAATCATTTCTTTTTGTCACAAGAAACGAAAATAAACTATATACCGTTGCAATACGGTCATTTCTGTTTTGGAGACCTAAATAAACATCTCGAATTCGTCATCGTTCAGCTATTAACCGCTAGATGGCAGCAATTTGGTTGAAATTTCAATATAAAATCAAAACGTCGTAACTTGACAATAATAAGTATTGATGGTATTGAACTTACAACGATATGCTCCTGTTAGCATATAAAGTTAAAAATATATGTATATTAGCAGTCCAGAATATGTTATTTCTTTTTAAATTTGAAACTGACCAATAATTATCAAGATACAAATAATAGATGTGTAAAATTTCGATCGAACATAATCGAGGCTTAAGGTACTTTCATTGTTTTTTTTCTTCCGTCGTACATACATACATAAGTAGGAGGAAAGGTGTACCAGATGATCCCCTTAAGGGAGAATGGTGGTAGTTTAAAAGATGTTCAGCTTAAAGCAGATGTAAAAGCGTTGAATGACAGAAAATTTATTTATTTACGTGTTGTCTTACTAAAAACGTTTTATGTTTTGATCTTTCATTATTATATTTGAATATTTTTAAAAACCTACTAAAGGACCGTCTTGGACACCGGGGTGTCCAAGATGATCCTAAGGGTATGGGCAAGATGATCCAGGGGTCACCTTGCCTTTATTTAAGAAAATTTCTAGGTTATGGTAGAAAGAAATGAAAGAAAGAACTTTTTAGACTTAACAAAGACCTCACTTATGTAAACTAGGTATATGAAACAACAGTTACGGAATTTAGAGAACAAATAATCCTTATTAATTTATATCTTACAGGTACCTAAGGGTGGGCGATATAGTTTTTTATGGCAAATTGATATCCATCCTCGTCTCCATATCTTTAATGTACTTTACGAGCTCTATTTCCTGTTTAACACATTTGATGCAAACAGTTTTTTTTCACCTAAATATTTCATTAAACTGACAGACCCTTTATTTATACCTTTAACCCGTCTTTTTAATGACATAACACGTACCTACTACGAACTGTTTACTTGCCGATCCTTGTCGCGTCCTACTTTTTATGCCTTTAGTTCTTTAGATCATAGTCTTCCGACCACCCACCACGAATGGTTTTTCTTTTACAAGAAACAAGAAAAAGCATTTATATTTGTTGTTAATCGAAATCGATCATGTAAACGAAATCTAGTCTTCTACTATTGAATTCGTATTGCTAAGCGTATGCTCAGAAAAACATACAAATTAAAAATAATCCGTTAAAAATATATAGAGTACAAGATGATCCCCACGGATCATCTCGTACAACAAAACCATAATCATCTTGCCCCGTTTACTCATATTTATTTTTTGTTCGGCAAAGTAACCTATATGCTGTCTACTGTTATCACGCCATTAAAAAAGTAAATAGAGCATTATACAAAGCCACCAACACAAAAATCTTAGCAATTGATTGCTTAGAATGGAAGTTACCTAAGCTTTTAATCAACTTTACCTTAGATCAAAGTCACATAATTTTTATTTTTTTCCACAAAAATGAACTAGTCACTCACATCGCCATTACGAATTGACTGATGAGAGGGCACATTAAGGCCTACATTTTACCGAAGAAAATATTTAGATGACGTTACTAGTTTCGCTACAATTGAAAAGGATCATCTTACCTCCAAGGATCATCTCGTACACCTTTCCCCTACATGTCAGTGCCATTGGACTTTCTAACAGCAAAAGTATTTAACCAATTTTTTTCACCAAAACGCATATTTATTTAGTTATTCAATAAGACGCAATGACAATGATCTTACTACTGCCGTTGCCATACTTTGTTTTATACAAAAATATTAACGAGTTCAGCCAGTAGTGATAAAGCGTGGTAATTTGAATGAATATAATTGAACGAATATAACACATTGAATGAATATAAGCACTATAGCCATTGACTTACAAATAAATGGACAACGGGTCTAATACAAAAACCACGAAAAAAATGTCCCAAGTCAACCTATTTAAACGTAGTGACATGTAAAGGAATATGAAAAAGCAAAAAAATTGAATTTACATTGTAATGTCATCGCAGTACTGTCTAATTCTGCTTGCTTCGCTGTCAGTCGAACAAACGAAGACTAAAGCGTGAATGACGCTCTGTATACGATTTTAACGCCCTATAAGTTCGGACACTTTTTAGCGCGGACCCGACGTCCATATAATTGTAAGTCAATGACTATAGCACAAAGAAAAGTCATGGCGTTTTTGGTGTGCGGCAGGCATTAAAAGGTAATGCCTATTTAAGTACAACGGGTAACAAGCAACATCTGAGAATCTTTGTCTCTTCAAAGGAGACAAAAACTGTCAATTTTACTCAAAAGTATTTATTAAGTATTTATTTCTCAAATTAAATAAAATTTTAGATTGGTTTTCGTTTTGGTAATTACGCCAAATAACCAATTGTTGTTATTTTATTTTTATTAAGGTAACTTTTTACCTTGCTTGCTAATTTATCTTTACGCTCTAGGGCAGGGTTTCTTAACATTTTTCTAATCGTGGACCACTCTCAAAATTTCAAGCCCACGGACCATAGGACCCTCGCTTGCTCGTCACTCCAAAAATCCAAAAAAAGTCACGAGCACAGTACCTACTTAACAACAATGTATTGTATACCAATTTTTATATAATGCATTGGTTATTTTAGGTTGGCTCGCTATGGACCCCTGTGTTCATTACATGGACGTCTTAGGGGTCCATGGAACACAGATTAAGAAACCCTGCTCTAGGGTGATAGTAAAGTACAATAAAGCGCTTAATAAAGAAAAGAACTGTTGATTTTTTATCCACACCCAATGCGAGTTCGTTAGGAAATTCTTTTATTCAATTTTCTTTTTCCACTTATTAAGTCAAATCAGATTTAGGAGCTTTCGGGAACTCAATAAATTATTCTACCTTTAAAAGTGAAGAAATGGCTGCAGTCAAATTTGAAATTACTGAAGCACTCTAACTTAGTTTAGAACTTAAGCAAAGTTTCGAATTAAATCTTTCAATCTCATCAATTCCGAATTGGTTTACCAAATTTCACTAAGACGTTGACCATATTTGTTTTATGTGTTTTTTTAATAGCCAAAACCTCAACATATTACAGCAAGCCCTGATATCATTTAATAGTGAGGTTAACTTAAATCGTTCTATGAAGGAATGAAAACTGTCGGAAATGGACTGAGTCCAGTATCACGGGTAGTAGCAGTAGAGTTCTCTGTACCAGAGTTCGTCCAGGGAAGGTCTCTAAGGTAGTTTATTGGTTTAATGCTATCAATTTATTGCTTAATGCCAGGAAGACAAAATGTGTTAAATTTGAATTACCTAACGTAAAATCGACTAGTTCAAGCATAGAAATAAACAGAGAAAAGTTAGACCTTGTTAATAAAGCAGTCTTCTTGGGAGTGACTTTAGATAGTAAACTTCAATGGTTTCCACATATATCTTCCCTGGCCAGCAGATTAAGCTCCGCTGCATACGCAGTCCGCAGAATACGTGAGCTTACCGATGTTAGTACTGCTAGACTAGTTTACTTTAGTTACTTCCATAGTATAATGTCCTACGGGATTCTCGTGTGGGGTAAAGCGGCAGATATTCAAACCATATTTGTATTGCAAAAACGAGCGATTCGTTCTGGGTACCGTCTAGGCTCTCGGGTTTCTCTCAGAGAAAAGGATAAGGAGACTGGTATCATGACTGTGGCATCACAGTACAATACTCAAATATTTATTATGTCCGTAAAAATATACATAATTTCTATAAGAAAGAAGATGTGCATAACATTAACCTTAGAGCTAAGTCCAAACTCATGGTACCACGATTTCGTTTAACCAAGATAAACAACTCTTTTATAGGGAACTGTATACGTTTTTACAATAAGATTCCGGAGCATATATTAAGTTTATCATTTCCCACGTTTAAAAACTACATTAAAAATATTTTGATCGAAAAATCATATTACAAAATTGAAGACTACGTGCTAGATAAAGATGTACGGAAAGACGACATGGCTCCAGAATCCACACAAATTTGATTCAAAGTGTATTCCATAGCATTTAAGTTTATTTGAAAAGAGCAATCCCTAGAGTTTCTTGCTCGTTCTTCTCAGGGAGGTCAGCGTAGTGAACGAGCAGTAGCTTAAATGTGACGTTTTCAAGTGTAAATTTATTTTACCTATGGAATAAATAATCTTTGACCTTGACTTTGGAGTACTGCCACCTTACCCATTTATGTCGCCAAGCAGCAATGTAAGCATTACTGCGTTTCGGTTTCAAAGGATAAGGTTGCTGGTGCAAATAACAAGCACATGGGATTTGTCGATTAAGGTCTCAGGGTGTCACTTACCACCAAATGCGATTTTCTGGCAGCAGAAATTACAGGCGTATACGAGTAGACTAGAAATATCAGAAATAATAACGGCATCGATTCCGGGGTTCGATTCCCGGTAGGATCAAATTGGGAAATGAACTTTTCTAATTTCGTTCAGGTGTTCTGGGAAGCGCCACTGAGTGCATTCCGTTGCTTTAGTACGTACGTATAGCACAGGGAATTTCCCAGTTTTAGTCCCGACTGTAGAAAACTACAAGGCCTACTTTTATGCGACACTAAATGCGTTTATTGACCGTCGCTTTTCAGATATGGGAAAAACTTCCACCGCGCACAAAAAGATACTTTCGAATTCGTCAAAAAAGGAGCCCTGAGCGAGTACGGCATGTATCACCGATGTTTCGGCCCGTATAAATAAGATGATTGAAAATGCCTAGAGGACATTGAGGGTTCGACCCAGTAACAACTACGTATACACGTGTAACTTGAGCAACTGTTATAGGTTTATTTACATTTGGTATGCCGATTAAATTAGAAACATTTATTAAACTATCCTAAACACCGCTTAATAAGAATATTTCGTATCAGGCTTTTGTTTGTTTAGGATAACGTTTTATAAATCCATTTATGGTCTTCTTGTTAGTGGCAGCTGTCAATACATAATGCTTCAATGAGTTTTGTTTACGAATAAGCATTCTAATTAGATTGTAGGGTGTTTCGTTTTGCCATATCATAATAAAGGTACCTTTAGAGCTCCATTTGAAAGAGTTCATCCAGGGTAGTACTGCCATCTTACCTATTTCTGCCGCCAAGCAGCAATGTCAGCATTACTATGTTCCGATTTTGAAGGGTAGGTAAGGTGCCGGTGACGGGCGCATTGGCAATGCTCCTCAAATCTTTGCGATTTAAATCTCTAAGTGGCACTGCAACTGTTATGGACAGGCGTGTAGCTTACCATCAGGCGCACGACTTGTTCGTCCCGTCACTTAATGTCATAAAAAAAATGTACGTTATGATAATTTTTTAAAAGTAAAATTGCATTAGTTTAATTTAAATTTAAATTGCAGTTTTATTAAAGCGTTTATTTTAAACCTATTCCAATCTTGAGCAAACTATTGCCAATTGTGTTCTACTAAATTACTTTGCAGGTATATGCGGGTTTCCTCACGATGTTGTCTTCACCGAAAAGCTCACGGTAAATTTTTTATTAAATTTCGCACATAATTTCCGAGCTCAGAGGTGCAAGCCCGGATTCGAACTCACGGGGGTGGTAGATCCTAACATTAGGCTGCCACAGTCGTCAACAATAAAGGTCAGAATTTCTTTTTGTGGTGTAGTTACAGAATATAGTTTGTAAAATTGACAAATAACAAGTGAAGGCACTATCTATGAAAAATATAATCAAAATATGTTAGTACATATATAGTTAATAATACATTAGTACAGAGGCTGAGAAGTAAGGGATTGTTGGATGAGTACGAGTTACAAGAGCAAGCGCCAGCGGGTCTTGTATAAATTCGAGTTAAGCAATCCCCGTTCCCGCCGAGGCATGTATAGATTTTTTGTCAAATAATGTGAGGAAATAATAAAAGACTAAAAATGGGAACATAATAGATAATAGAGAAAGTAAAAAAATATTAAAATTAATATTTGACGTGTTACGACAATTGCAAAGAGAAAATGTTATTGTTTTTCCAGGCACATTAATAGTAGTCTGCTGAAGTTCTGATGATGTGTTTGAATGTGTACCTATTACTGTATTTTCGTTATCACTTTTCTCACTAGCACTCGTTTTCGCGACCAAAATACAAAAAAACAAAAGAGTACCAAAACATTTTAGTTCAAATGTTGCCGCCATTTTCTTTTTTTAAGTAGGTATTTTTTTTAATTTTCGCAACACTGGGCAATTGGCTGTATGAGTTTTTCTTTTGCCTGTTTACTTACTTCATTATTAGTATGTAGATTTAAAAGTTTAGACAAGTGGACAGTAATGGATTTTCATACTTGCTTTGCAGACCTTGGCCGGGAAGAAGTCGCACGCTCCTTAAATGACAAACGTTCCTTGTTCGTTTTTTGAAAGTAATGCAAATATTTCCGAACATGTTTAAGAAAAAGA
This sequence comes from Hyposmocoma kahamanoa, assembly GCF_003589595.1. Classification (NCBI taxonomy): domain Eukaryota; kingdom Metazoa; phylum Arthropoda; class Insecta; order Lepidoptera; family Cosmopterigidae; genus Hyposmocoma; species Hyposmocoma kahamanoa. The sequence continues at coordinate 18,168,390 of NW_020654748.1, forward strand.
ATTTCATAATTACACTCCAGGACACAATTCGAGCCGCCTTGCATTTATATTCTTAAAGGGCTAGAATACACAAATATTAAATAAGTAAGCTTTACATTAAAAAATAATAATAATCATTTATTTCCAATCACAATGGTATTGATCTTATAATAGGTACATACAGAGGTTGAAATGACAACGTATTTGACCATTGCGAGAGAGCGGAACCTGTACTAGGATACCCTGTGTTACAGTATTCCAACCCCCCCACTCTCAGACTCGATCTAGAAATATGTGACGAAGGTGCAGTTAATAACTATTAATACTTCATAACAAAAATAATAAAGGGAAAAGGAAAGATAACAAGAGTTAGAAAGCTCAATCAGTACAATACGTATTTGATACCTAAATACCTGTGAATATTGGTCTTATTTTTGTAATTATTAATGCATTATTTATAATTAAAAAGTATTTAGTCAAGAGTATTGCAGTCATTTCAATTGCTACGTGTTCTCAGGTTGATAGCGATACAGTAACTTTTTAAATGATAAAAAGTGACAGAACGAATAAGCCGTGCGCCTACACGGTAAAAACAGATTACTTAGAAAAAGACAAAATTATTTTTATGAAGACAAATTGATTAAATCCAACAAAACGATCCTCTCTCTATAGACGTTAGAGAATAATTACTTGATAATAGTAAAAAAACGTCTCAAAAGTGTATATTAGTTATAAGACCGAAATATTTAATCCAAGAACAAATTAATTTACTTCAAGTCACAAAGCCACTCTAGATTCAACAAAATATTTATTTGTTATTAGAAATGTCCGATTTTGATTTGAAAAAAAAAAGAATGAAAAATTGAGAGCTACTTAATTATTTGACTGAAGATTTATGTTTTCTAATATCAAAAAGCGTAAATTTACACAAGCATCACTTTAACAAGCATCCTTACCTTTCAAAACCGGACCACACTAATGCTCACATTACATTAATAGATAATATTATATATTAGGTTAATGACGACAGAAATGCAAAGCCTCCCAAAAACCCCACTACACTAAGGCTGCAAAATTGTTGTTCGACGCGGGTGCTTGTATTGAAACCTGAGCAAGCAAAGGTGGCTAAGATTGAAATCATAAATTGAATCCTGACGCAAAACAACTTTGCTGCCGAGCGAAACACACAACTTTTCACCTCATTATAGTGAGGAAATGGTAGATGAAAGGAATACAGTTGAACTATGACAAATTAGTTTTAACAAAACAAAATTAGTTATCGTTGTCAATTTAATATCAAAAATTATAAGAACAAAATAAGCCAACGGATTTATATTACTCAAATAATGTAGGACAATTCGTGTAATTGAACGTGTCATTATGTTTTTTTTTCATCGAAAGAAAAAGTTAGGTGCGCCACAGTCCAATGTCAAGTTCGAATTTCGAAAACCTTCGAAAACGCTTTTGCGTGCAGATTTCTAATGAGAAAGAAAGCCTTTTCGAGCAAGTAGTGAGGTGAAAAAGTAGACTCTAAAACTGAACTTCGACACGCGCGACTCCGACAACATGTTACTTCGACATTATTTTACTCAGACACTACGCTACTCCGATAACATATTACATCGACATGATTTTACTCAGATGCTACGCTACATCGACAACACGGACGAGGTGTTTATTAAAAAAAATCTTTATACTCTGATAAGAAAAATCATCATTACAAACCCATCTAGGACATGGTTTATTATTATATATCGATCAATAAACCAAAAAAAAAACAAAATAATATAATCGAAAAATTCTTTTATTAGTTATATAAAGTGTAACAAAAAACTATTAAGTTTTCGCGATTGTTACACATAAGAAATGAAACTATTTTTCCGGATTTAAATGAAAAACCATTAAATTAAGATATAAATTTTTACTACACTATTTCATGTATGTACAAAAACCTGAATACAGTAAACAGAACAAACATAAATTATTATTTTCGGGACGGAAGAAAATTTGAAACTGCTTTTCGAAGCACACTTTTGGATATAGGATTGGACTTTTGAAATAGTATATTTTATTTTATTTTAATTTTTTTTTTGTTTCACTTATTAAATTTGACGAACTTCTGTTGTCCCGCTTTTCTTCGTCCCATACAATGAAATGATCCCTTCATAACTCTGAGTCGATCAGCACTAAAAAAGATTTTGATCAATTTTATTTGTTTTTATGGACAATTCACGCTTGACTAAAAAACTTACTATGCCAAAATTGTTTTTCCAAAAAAAGACGAAGTTATGGTTCCTAAGATAGTTTCGTTGTATCTTCTATGGTTTCAGATTTCCTCATACTGTCCCGTTTTAAAAAGAATTGTATTTTCATAAAATAAATTTCCAATTACATAATGTTGTCCTTTTTTGTCATAGTAATCTATATAAGAAATCATTTCCTATGTGGATTTGTAATAATGATTTTTCTTATCAGAGTATAAAGATTTTTTTTAATAAACACCTCGTCTGTGTTGTCGATGTAGCGTAGTGTCTGAGTAAAATCATGTCGATGTAACATGTTGTCGGAGTAGCGTAGTGTCTGAGTAAAATAATGTCGTAGTAACATATTGTCGGAGTAACGTAATGTCTGAGTAAAATCATGTCGATGTAACATGTTATCGGAGTCGCGTGTGTCGAAATTCAGTTTTAAAGTCGAAAAAGTGAAAAAGTATTTTATTTTGTGATACACGGACCCTCGCATTCTGTTTGTTGGAGTCTTAGAGGAAAGTGTTTTTCTTTTCCGTGCAAACAGTATTTTAAATTGTCTGCTTATATAATAGATGAAGAAACAAGCAGTTGAATTTATTTCTGGAACTTCTCAATACATAATAGCTGAAAAACCCATCATCACGAGCGCTAGCGATCATTCCCGACGCACTGCAGAAGTGTGGCAGCTATAACTGCACCCGGAATATGTTATTATACAGAACTTAACAACATCTACATAGAAGCAAGAAAATATAATTTGTGTTTGAAATGGTGGTCAACAAAAAGGTAGACAGTCTGACCCAACTAATTAAATTTGTCACCCCTCTAATTTATTCGTACAAATAAATTACAACAGAAAGTCTCAAGGAATACTAAGCATTTCAAGAAATAATCACCAAAAATACCTACTTATTTTTGTTTCTGTAATTTCATAACTTCCTATTATCTACCGTTTTTATAAAACAGACTTATTTACACACACATTTTGCAGAACACTAGTCAAATACGCAAAATATTGCAATGTTTTTTTTAAAGTCTGGCCGATTATTTTGCTAATCAGGATGCTAATGGGGCTGCCGAGACACTGTAGTGCATGTTCACGGAGGCGCACACACATGGTTTTCATGCCATTATTCGCAAGAAGGCTGCCTCACTCATGATGCATGTACGCGGCAGCGCTAATAGCATCCTAACCGTTGTTGCCAACACGCTGAACTGCCCCTACCAACGACATTGGGTACAACCACACGTGTGTAGGGTAGTGGGCTAGACGTGGCATCTCTCTAGCATTAAATAATTTTGTATTGTACTAACCATATCACGTAAAAAAAATGTACTGTATTACTAACATTACTATGTATCATGGTTTGAAATAAATAATTCTATTCTATTATATTCCATTTACTTCTTTAATTTAGGTCTAATTTGGAATTCAAAAAATAGTCGTTAATTTTTAAATATTCAGCTGTTTTTCTACCTTGTCACAAAATGTAAATAAAAAGAATTCAAACAATTTTTTTTTTACAATACATGTTGAGTAAGTAACAAGTTTATGTCAAATTTATTTAAACACCAACGTTACTATTTTATATTCTCACTTTTTTGTTTTGCTAAATGTGCTGGTATTTATATTATTTTATGAAGAGAAAACTAATAAAAAAACATATACCTACTTATTTATATAGTTTAGACTTTGATTAAGTAATTAAACTTACCAACTCTAACAGTAATTATTTTTATCGAAATGGTGTTGCCAACTTTACTTACAATATCTATAAGCAATTATTATTTAAGCGACTGGACTTTCAACGTTACGGCACATCACTATTATATATATCGTAAGAATTTCGACTGCAGGGACATCTCTAAAGTCGAGATTTACACTGCTGTGGCTCTTTCCCTTGCCAAGTTGAATTATATTGGGTAGGTGCTGTGAGTGGGCCTTAAAACAGCCTTTATTCACCACAGAACTTTCCACATTGAAAAGCGGCACATTCTTGTATATTTCAGTGGATGGCTGCGCAAATTGTCCTTTCATTATACTGCAAATTTGTACACTACGTAAATAACGTCGGGTACGTAAAATTTGTATTGAAAAATTTTCATCCAATTGTAACTTTTTGATATAATTATTGCTCTTTCGTGGCCGAACGGTTAACATGCTGCACTGCCACGCAAAGATCCCGTGCGTTTTGAAGGGTAAGGGTGCTGGTGAAATTACAGGCGCATGGGACTTGTAAACTTATGTCTCAGATCTTTGCGATTTAAAGCTCTGAGTGGCACTGCAACTGTTATGAATAGGCGTGTAGCTTACCATCAGGCGCACGACTTGTTCGTCCCGTCACTTAATATTATACAAAAAAACAACGTAGTGACGAAATTCAACGATTTACATTGAATATTTTATATTTTTTATGTCCCTCCTCCTCCGCAGATGTTAAATTATTAGGAGGAATTGAATATTTTTTTATATGATACCAAGTGGCGGAACGAACAAATTGTACGCCTAAACGTAAACGTAATGCATGTCCATAACAGTTGCAGTGCCACACAGAGCTTTAAATCATACTGCTTTAACTCGCAGAGCTTTAACTGCCCCTGTGGCCGAACGGTTGCCGTGCCGGACTACCAAGCAGAGGTCCCGGGTTCGATTCGCGGGCCGGGAGAAATACTTGTATTTGTTTATATCGTAAGTTTGGGTGTAATATCTTATTATCCATGTGTGTGTCCATGGTACCCGCGATACATGTTTCCCCAGTGTGGATCTAGGAGTGCGTGCATAAAAAAACTTAAACGTAAAATCCGTGAGAAACCACTAAAGACTGGAATAGCCGGGTGTATATTTAACTAATCACATTAACCACCTAATTACCCTGTCTCAAACTAGGAAATTGTCTATACTATGAGTACCAGAGCAACGGAATTCACTTTGAGACTCTACTCAGAACACTCAGAATAGAACTAATTATAAAAAAAAATATTGGTCCAACGGGAACTGAAACCGTGATCTCCTCCTAATCCAGCGCCCACAGTGCAAACCGTTGAATCACGTATGTTGGTAATTCTTGTTAAAAATATAATTTGTTTAATAAATTATTCTGGACATTTGACTAAATTGCAAGGAACACTATAAAGAGGTCGTCAACTAAACTTTTCGTATTACACAGAGTGGACACTTCCTTCCAAAATTATTAAAAATAAAATGCAAAAAAACCAAGGAAAAATAGTGATTTTTTTTACTATACAATTACCTAAAATTCCTTCGATCTACCTGGACTTGAACCCGTGTCTCTAAACCAACTGACCTACAGCAGCATATCGCCGCGATAAAGCTATAACATCCACATATAGCTGTCAAATTCGAGTGATAAATTTTAAAAATTTCTTACATTAAGTAACATGGCGAGAACCGTCACGTCACATTTTTATGTCATCGAAAGCGCCGCGATGACACAAAAATTGTCATCGCGGCTGCAGCAGATTAACGTAGTCATAAACATGGCCGCAAGGTCACAGCTCATTTTAGAATATTTTGACAGTTCTGCACAGTAATTTTATGAACGTAAAAGTTGAGCACGACAAACGAGATGAAAAGTAATAATAAAAACAAACAAGTTGATGTATATAAATTATTGACAGCAGATGAGGAGATGGTTTTGAATATAGTTCAATACATGAGAGTAATTAGAAATATGTAAATATTATCTAAATTAATGTAAAATATGTTAAAACTTAAACAAAAAACTCGGCATTTTTTGTTTCATAGTTTTTGCGGCGATGATTAAACGACAAAGATAATTATATAGGTAATTCCATATCGTTGTCCTTGTTCTTCAAAATATATAACAAAACTTAATTAGCAAATAAACAAAAGAGCGAATAATTCTAATGCGGTAACACTGATTAAGTATTCACAATAAAAGAAATATATTTTAGTAATGGCAACATAGCGTTACCAACTGAAATTAATATTGTCACGGGTAGGTTTATCACACATAATTATACTGATATGCCCCATATCTTTTTTACGAATACCTTTATTGTGTTTGTTATAGATCTTTTGTAATGGGCAAACGGCTTTTTTCGCCGTTAGCGCTTCCATAAGAAACTTATGAAACTACTCACTCATTATTATATTATTATTAGTTATATTTTCACTTATAGTCACATTTTCATACCCTTAATCTTCAAAACCGGAACGCAGTAATGCTCACGTTACTGCTTGGCGGCAGAAATAGGTGAGGTGGAAAAATTCCCTGGACGAACTCACTGCTACGAAAATAACATAACAATATTTTCCTTTTTAAAACACTACCATGTAATAAAGGCTTTGGTTAATCTTAATCATCAATAATTTCTGAAACGTCAGAGACAGGGACTGTAGAGGCACTATCCACTCTATTTGCTTTACTAAGTTTAGGTTAATCTACTATGCTTATTCTATATCTCTGATGATCTGAAAAGTGTTACAAGAGACACCAATTGTTGTACAAGAATCAGTACATTTTGTTTAACAATAAATTCCACTATACATATAGAGGAATTCTCAACAAAATTGTAATATAAGAAAGAAAGAAAACGTAATATTTGGTCTCATTGTCAACCATAAAGTAAATCTTAATAACCAAATATTGAGATTCAATATGGTTTCCACTCAGCATTGCATGTTATACATGCAAAACAACCCGAGGCAGATATGCTGTGGTGACCGAGGACGTAGTGGACGCCGCCGATAGTTAACAACAATGTAGCATAACTTAAATTTAAAACACCAAAATAGAACAACACACTCAATTTATTATTATTATTATTACTAGAAATTGCCTAAGGTGGGTGGGTAGATATAATTAATAAAGCATAGGGTGGGTATACGAAATCTCTCTGCGGTTTGCATACGATCGCGTCTTCCGTAATTACGCATTGCAACGAAACGTGTCGTTCCTATTTATCGATTCTAATAATAAATATTTATATAGGAAATGAAACTATTTTTCCGGATTTAAATCGCTTATATTTGTTTTTTCAAACAAACCAACGTTTCGGGCCCTTTACAGGTCCCATGGTCACGGTTGACTGAGGTGGTACAGTCTTCAAGCAGTTATGTCTAATATTGATGCAAACCACCCTATTTTTTTCACTATAGTTACAATAGTTAATTATTAAATACCTTATTTTTAATTTTACCAAGAAAACATTCCAATATACGCTACATTAAATTTTACAAAATTATTTTATTGAATGAATTTTTATTAGTAATTAATAATAGAAATTAGAACGACCTAAAACATATTAATTAGTACTGCAGTCTTATGTCTATTTAGGATTTTTCATTAGAGGATATACTTGATCCCAAACTGGTGGTACTGAGAAACCATCTTCCCTGTTGAAATTAGGATGTTTTTTAATTTCAATGGCCTCTCGCAGCATCCTGGGTAGATAACGGACTTCTTTTGCAAGGACCTGAGGTTTGTCAAACTTCATTGAAGGTTTATCCATGACATGCTCGCAGACTGCAGACTTGTTTACGCGACGGTGTTTGACATCAGCTATATGTTCTTTGACGCGGGTACAAATACTTCGCTTTGTTTATCCAATATAAGAGAGACCGCACTCACAGTCAAGCTTGTAAACTCCTGCATCCTATAAGGGGATGATTTAAATCCGGAAAAATAGTTTCATTTCCTATGTGTAGCAATCGCGAAAACCTAAGAACTCGCGAGAAGGGAGACACAACGGTCCCCCGACTCTAAATGTAAGGCTCGCCGAACACTGGACGAGCCTTACATTTAGGACGGGCCCCTCCTTGCTGGGCAGTTCTCAACTGTGAAGTTCAAAGGATGCTCCCCCAGCCCCCGCGGCGCTCTTAGCTTCACCGTGGGATGAAATCGACTACGGCTACTAGAGCCCCCCGCCACGAATAGGCGGGAACCCATTCGGGGGGAATTCTAACCATGCTTGCCTCAGCTTGCAAAGCAATCCTTGTTCGCTAGGCCACGACGGCCTTACTATAGCTGGTTGAAATTTGTATTTTGCATTTAAGTAAGAACTATACGTTAAAGATCAAATTGGCTTAAAAATTTTCTTACAATGTCTTCCACTAGTGAAACGACCAAGGAGTCATACCAAAATAAATTTTACGGCTCACAGGTTAAAGATTAAGTTTGTTTAACAATTTTCTCCACACTTTTGTGCTCAGAACCAAAAAGTCGACAAAGTCGGGTCAGACATCTTGTGTATATGACTGCACCTAGACATATTGTTTCCTTTATTTTGTCACTTATATTCTGGAGACTGAACAGCAAACATGTCTCTTTAAACAAACGTATTTCACTCTGTCACCTACGTTTATATTAAGAATATGAGTTGTTGACCAATAACGGTGAGCTTGTCATTTGTGAAGCAAAACTGATATTTAGCTGGAGAAATTGAAATTTGAAAACCATAAACATAAAATTCGCAACCCACGAAAATTATTGAAAATTTAACATCTCTCATCCTTGGATGAAAAAAAAAGAAAATTGACATTAAAATTTTTAATTAATTAATAAAATTGATTGGAAAAAAATTAAAAATTTTCATAGATTTCTCACTGGTGGTATAGTCGAAGTCAAAGTCAAATAATCTACTGCTCATTCGTAAGGCAGATTCCCCTGAGAAGAATGAGCAAAAAACTCTAGGAGTTGCTCTTTGTAAATATACATTTGAATATATTTACCATAACAATATTTAATTTAAACATATACATAGCACTACGGCAAATACAGTTGGGAAAGCGTTAGCCACGAAGAAACTTCTTCGTGTTCAATTTTTTTTATAGATATTATAACAAAACTAGTGGAGTGATTTACAACAACCATAAATGCATAATCATGGCAGTAAAACATCTTGATATGCATTTTTTTTAATAATTAACTATATTGATTGTTTTACACTTTTGTACTATCAAACAGTGAAATGTTATTGCAGTTAATAACTATTATAAGTCATTTTTAATTTTATTATTTATTTAAATTTAATTTCATTTTCGTAAAAGTATTTCAATTACTATGTTATAACATATAAAATTTTTAAAGTTTTTATAACTTTCTAAGCCAGCATTTGGTTGAGAGATAATTTGGTTGAGTAATGTGCTTACCTGTAACTGGAATACATATAAGAACAATGCAGAATGTAACCTCTATTATAAGCATTATATGCAATTCTGTTGGTTTGCCAAATAAATAAATAAATAAAATTAATATTATTAGAAAATTGAAATAAAGAAGAACAAAAAGTATGATTGAATTGAAAAAAAAAGAGTTCACATTACAAAAGACTGTAAGAAAGAAATGAGAAGCGTACAAGTGGTAACCAGGATTATTCCGGCCCACGGAATCCAGGGTACTATACTACGTACGTATACGTACTAACAGCCCGGACAATAAATCAGTGATGCGGCTTGCAGCACCATATTTCACGCTTCGTCATGTCATCGGCCACGCAATATGCATCACATTTTGTAGCTAGTTTTTTTAATTATGTATTTGTCTAATAAAGAATATTTGTATTGTATTATACTTTAAATTATATAGTCTACCTGTACATTAATAAATAATTATCTGTAACTCAATATTTAGACTCTATTAATGTATAAATTAATATCTAAAGTCCATGGTAATCTTATGGTTTGCCTCTCAAGCAGAGACTGTATGTTCGACTCTGGGCTCAGGTTTTTGGAACCTAAGTACAAAATTTAGTTTAAAATTTACCATTAGCTTTTCGGTCAAGAAAAAATTCGTGAACCTGCACATCGAAGAAGGTTCACAACTCTCTGAAAACATGCGAAGTACCCAACCCGCATTGGGCCAGCTTGGAGGACTTTGGCATACAACCCTCGCCTGAGAGGAGACCCGTGTCTGGCAGTGGGATGTACAAATGCGTTGATGATGATAATGATGACGAATCTAGTAACCATCAAGTGTTCGATCTAAGTATTAGGGGTTAAAGTATGAAATTGCCGTTTTATGGCAATAGGTTCTTTGAATTTTCATAGAATCTTCATGGTTTGAGGTTT
>NW_020654748.1:18198670-18208972 GCF_003589595.1 Hyposmocoma kahamanoa
GTTGAGCCCCAGAACCAATTTATAAAAGTTTGTTATCCAAAAAATTTACTACCGAATATCGAACCGCAAACCTCCTCATTCAGCGCCCTCAGTACAAACCCCTGTACCGACGAGGTCGATCTTCAAATTGTAAGTAAAATTATAACTATTTTGTTTGATTTATTGCCTTTCATTTTTAACCATTCCAGTATTTTGGAGAGAGGTATTATTCACTCTATGTGTATCACTTGTAGTTAAGGTAAACGTACTGTGCTAATTACACTACTCTAACCAAATTGAGGACAGTTCCGAGAGCGCACATACTACTTTGAAGTTTGTTCGTATATTGAATATACTTAATTGATCATGTCAATGACATTCGATAGACTCGATTTAGATCCTATTTCTTCGGGTCGTGTTTATCGTTTCCACTTCAGTTAAATAGTTACAAAATTAAATTTAAAAACCCGTTACATTTGACTAAAAAGTTCCAACTTGATGCATTTCTTTTTAAATAATAGGAAACTACGATAATAGGAAAAATAGTGAATTCTTTAGATTCAAAAGTTATTGGCCCTTATCAGGATGTGTCTAAACAAGTTGCACCCCATAGGTTTCCCTATATCGTAACTGCTAGTAAAACTGCCTTGTGTAGCCAGCGAACAATCGGCGTGCAGCTCATGTCACAATAAACGTGTATGGATGAATATCAAAGGAAGAAATGCGGCCTGACAGGTCTGTTCTTTTAACTTCATTTAAGACATTAATGTTTACTCCAACAAAGACACAGGGTCACCCCTCATGGAAAAATGGGATAAATGGAATTACGTCGAACATTTTTATTGCTCCATTAGATACAGAACAATATAACCCACATCCTCTCCAATTCTTCTAACTCTATCTACAATATTAGTCAATAGGATTACAAGAATTGGAGTGGATGTGGGTTGTATTTTTCTGTATCTAATGGAACAGAAAACGTTTTTGACGTAACACCAATTATGCCACTGTTCCATGAGGAGTTGTTTGTAAAATACTAACAACCTCGTAGAACTATTAACATTATAAACAACAACTTTTGTTCCATGACTATTTACAAAATATTATAAATTTACCAAAAATAAAATTTTAAGTTTTTATTGTACTGTCTGACACTTTTTTGATACGTAAGTACCAAATGGTAGTAAGTTCAATAGTGCAAGCAACGACCCACACTTTCTGTTGTTACCGCACAGCGTTATCACCATTTAAATAGATCTATTTAAAATTATTGATACAACGATAGAACATTTAGAAAAAAATCCTTCAATCCGGCCGGATTCGAACCGACGTCTTCTAGTAAACCGTACCAGACGCTATGCCAACTTATGTAGATGCCACACGGGCGTGGAAAAAGCGCGCTTCGACGAGACAGCTCATGTGGCACTCAGCCCGTCAAATCAACGCAGTTGCGACGACGCACCGCGGACGCAACGCCGACGCAACGTCGACGCAACGCCCGCGTGGCATCTTCTTAAGCCACGGAACGAATCAGCGGACCTCACGAATTTTACTATATGCTTGTTTTTTTTGTCGGATCTTTGTATTTGGTTTTCAACGACTTTTTAGCCGTAGCGCCATCTATGAGAAATGTATGAAAGTATTTCGTTTCGGTTCGTTACGTGGATTAGTCGGCATAGTGTCTGGCACGGTTATCTAGAAGACGTCGTCGGTTCGAATCCGGGCGGATCGAAGGAATTTTTTTCAAGTGTTCGATCCTTGTATTAATAATTATAATAAACTAGTGGAGTAATTTCTCAAAAACTATTGAATGTCAATTCAATACAAATTTATGATCTATTTAAATATTTTTGTTTTTGTACGAAAGTGAAATCTGTTGAATTAATAGAATTCATGGAACAAAAGTTGTTGTTGAGTTGAATATTTTACAAATAACCCTGTAATATATACAAATTAATATAAGAGGGTTCTAAATATTATTATCATAGGTAATATGATACTATACTAGTATTATTATATAACTTCTCCGTCGTAAAGTCAAATATCTAGTTTTGATAATAATAACACTCTCGAGGTCCAAGTTTGTGTATGCTTGCAACGCTGTTTATGCAATGTATGCATAAGTTCGATACTCTAACTTAGTTCTATCCAATAAGGTTAATTTCAAAACGAATTGAATATCTATCGTGATTTATTAGATTACTGATGCATCTGTAAGACAGATATCTTAAAACGTTTGGAAAAAATTTCGAATAAAATATTAGTTTACAGTTTAGTAATGGATATTTTAAACTGCAAGGAATATATATTTTTTAAATTTAATATAGTACAATCACAGATACACAAATCACACTTACATGAGATAATACATTTTCAACACAACCCTTTACGTGCACTTGTACTCGTACACAACTTATAAACAACAATGGTTATTTTTGCCGTTCAAAGAAGTTTTCTACATAATATTTTGGATATTTTTTACAGAAATATGTCTTTCGCTAGAAACCACGAATGAAGCGGGAGATGTTGCAGTGATTACATTCGGCGACTTATAGCGCGTTTGTGAAGTGCGCGCTTGCATCGACTGTACTGATGATTTTCTAATGATATTTGTTGTTTCTTTGTTCAATTGATTAGGTTATTATTATATATCAAATGTGAAACCCACGTATGTAACTACTTAAGTAGCAATAGTTCTTGTGAAAGAGTTCGTCCAAGCAAGTGCTGCGTTACCTATTTCTGCCTCCAAGCAGTAATGTGACCTTTATTGCATTCCGGTTTTGAAGGGCAAGGGTGCCAGTGAAATTACAGGCACATGTGACTTGTCAACTTACGTTTCAGGGTAACTGGAGCAGCGATAATTTCCCTCAGATCTTAGCAGCTGTTATGCACAGGCATGTAGCTTAACACCAGACGCTCGACTTGATCGTCTCGCCACTTGGTATCATAAAAAAATGTCCCAAACAAAATCAGTCGACTGATTATAAAATATAAAACTAAATCAATTTTAGAATATAAAGATTACTGAAATATCTCAGTACAGTAGACTAGGCAGTATGATTTGTATTAGTACTGGCTGAATAAATGTAGGTTTGTATTTAGAATCATATTAAAAATAAATTGTATTGTAAGAAAAGAATATCTTGGTTGTTTTAGAAAAAGCTTCGATCTGAATAAACGTAGTAAAGTTTAATTTATGTTTATTTTCCTCGTTTCTCATTGAAATGTGCCTCTCGCTACGCTAACCCACGGCTACGATCCTTACAGTACACAGTACTAAAAAAACTAACCTCAAAAGTTCGTGGAATTACATCTATTTGCCAAGTTTTTTTTATATCGGTTACCGGAAAGTGCGCGAAACCGGATTCGTCCCTTAGTTTGCCACTCTTAGAGGTGGAATATTTTCTTAAAATTTAAATCAGACTACTACTCAGGTATTCTCTTTCCAACAAAAAAAGATCATAAAAACGGTTCACAAATGCCGGAGCTATCGCGTAACATACATACAAAAAACAAGAAACATACAGTCGCATTGATAACCTCCTCCTTTTTTCATGTCGGTTAATAAACCCTTTTATATCTATGTTGTTTTATTACAAACGCTAAAGACGTCTTAAAAATGTTTAAACTTTGTAAAAATATATCAATATTAGAAAATATATTATCGTAGAGGCGTAGGTTTTACATTTTTTACAACTTCCACGTGTCATATAGATACATTAACAGAGGTGTTCTTTTTATTTTCCCATACAGAAACATAACAGAACTCGAAAGTCTCACTCGTCTCAAAAAGTTGTTTTAAAAACATATTAATCCTTCGTTTTAAGTCGACACATTTGCCGTGAACCACGTGTGGTCGTCGGCTTGTTTTTGTTATTTTTTCTGCACCATTCGTCACAAATGCGTTACACGTGTCAAACGCCTAATTGCATCAAGATTTATCTCTATCTGTTAACATTTTTGGGGTAGAAATGACAGCTGTGTTTAGTTAGTACATTTTTTTCAAAGGAAGTGTCCTTTTTAACCGATTTCAAAAAAGAGGAGGTTCTAATTCGACAGTACTTTTTGTTGTACGTATATTAATTTTTATTGAAAATTCATGAAACAGGCATCGAGGAAATACATCGACTCTGTTCCTCACCACTCCAACCCCCTCGTGGTGGCTGCATCCAATTACGACCCCCTCATGGAACACTCCCACCTCCTACTTAGGACCCGTCGGCCAAGGGAAGTCCTCAACCCTATCAGTCTCGCTACTTTGAAGGCCAACCAGATCGCAAGTCAGTCCATCTCTACACGCACCAACCATCCTCGCCGGCGAGGTCGCAGAGCCACTCATTTCAGCACATACACTGGTAGATTCTCTTCTATAGCACGCCCTTCTGGCGGAAGTCTCCAGTAGCGCCCTGAGCCGAGGTCCATGTCCACTTGGGCACCCTCAGGCCCGCTACTTAGTTTTAAGTTTGGTTTTTAGGTTATTTAGCAGTTATGAGCCATCAGTTCGTCCATTTTTCCGATGGCGCAGTCAAGGACATCAGCGGCCAACTGCAAAATATCCTTCACAAAAAAAAAGAATGATTTGAATAGATTTCTTTGATTGACTCACTTGCGTACAGGTTGCAACTAGGATCCACCGGATTTCCTGTCTCGCACTTTTTGAATAATTAAGGAATAAAGAGAAATTCGTTATTTTTTCTAATAACGAGGTTTTACTTCGCCGAACGACCTTCGCCACACACGATAAACCGCGTTACAAGTTATAATTATTCACTGTTCGGCTTTCATCCAAAATCAAATCAAACAATTTGCTTCGTAACAAGAAATGTAACTACATATTTAACTCTCCTAAGCACCATTTGTCTTCTTTGTAAGGGTCATCTTAATGTATACGGTAAATCTCATAACGGTAGCAAAGTTCAATTTACCCTTATTCGATAGCTCAAAGAAGTTTATTGGATTTTTCATGAACCCGCTCCACCTTTTGAGCCAAAGGTTATAAATTTGAAATTTTAATCTCTCACGGTGAGGTGATAAGGGTACTCTAATGTTTTTACTGCTTCTGACCTTTTGAATTTTAAATTAGAAGAACATAAACATTACAAATTAATTATATGCTGGTGAAATACTTATGTCTTAGGGTGACGGACGCATTGGCAGTGCGCCTTAGATCTTTGCGATTTGAAGAGCCGAGTGTCACTGCAACTGTTGTGGACAGGCGTGTAGCTTACTATCAGGCGCACGACTTGTTCGTCCCGTCACTTGATATTATAAAAAGAAATCGTGTGTCTAATTATGATATAACAAAATTTACAATATTTGTAACATCATGGAGAGAGGATACTTATTTACTTTTCATAAATGTAATGACCATCATTGTAATTGTTTTATAAAAAAAACCCGACCTCAAACGCTTGTGGAATTAGATCTATTTGCCGAGTTTAATTAAAATCGGCTATCTGAAAGTGGGTGAAATCCTATAAACCGAATTCATCCCTTAATTTGCCACCTTTAAAGGTTAAATATTTTCTTCCAATTTAGAATAGAATAGAATAGAATAGACATTTATTGCAACGCCACAACACATAGATACAAAAAAAAATATTGATACTACTTAGACAAGCAAAACAAAACAAAAAGACGTAAACAACAAAATTAAAATAAAATGAAATAAGACAATAACAAACAAAGAGCAAAACAGAAAAATACTAAATATAACAACTACAAATGTTGTACTGTCATGTGTGCGGTTGTGGCGTACGCAAAAGGATTTCATTCAGCTTATGCCACAGCCGCAATTGACTGTGGCGCTGGTTTTCAATGAGCCCTGAGCTGAGATGAGTGACGGACGTGTGTGTCGCAAAATAAAATAAACTAAAATAAACTGCTTAAATAATTGCGTATGTGTTCTTTGTACGTTGTGTTAATGCTGTGTGTTATAATTATAGATCGCAAAAGTACTTAAATATAGCAAATATATATATATATATATAAATAAATATACCTACTATGTGCGTTTATAGTGTGGTGACGTAATTACATAATAAATAAAATTATACAACTCGTTCGCTCCGAGTTGGGTTTTTTGAATGAGACTACTACTAAGGTATCGCCTTTGAAACAATTGGAACAAAAAGAATCATTGGAAAGTCGGGTCACAAAGGGCGAAGTAATCGTGTAATATATACAAAAAATACAGTCTAATTGAGAAACTTTTTTTTTAAGTCTATTAATAATGTGAATATATATTCAATTACTTATCACTTTGCACAAGGTACTACCAATAGAAATTACTATCTCTATTTATGGGTTCAAAGAGAAACTTTACAAGGTATGGCGGACAAGATCTGGTACCTATCCAAATGTTTCAAGATCTGAACAGGTATCTCTTGCAGTTTGAACTTAAGTTTGCTTCTGACTGTCCGACAAACTTTGTCGGGACTTGGCCTATATTCGTCTCTGGTCCAAATGGTCGGGCCCTTAAAAGTGATATTAGCAAAAGGCGCTATAATAGTAGTTTATGTGACTGTTACGTAATGAAGCATTAAAATACGAGTGTGGGCTTATGAAACGAACCGATAGGCGAGTAAAAACATCTCACGAGTGTTACAATGCCTAATTATGTTGAGTTACATACACTGCTTTATCTACACACATATTATAAGCTGTCTGTGATGTGTTCAGGAACCGCATGTTACGACTGGCGTAATGGCGGCAAATAAAAACTTTTCTCACGTATGTCACACAACCGTAGTTTTCATTTTCAATTCATAGATAAACTAGAATCGAGCCCAACTATCATATCGTTCGATATCAAGTAACGAGTGAAATTGTCAAAATTGTTTGCTATTGAGTGATATTAGAATTGAGGTGCAATCAAATTGTTTTGTTTTTCAGAGATGTTCGAAATTTGAATGTAATAATAAAATCAAATTCGACGTTATTATGAAGCAATAATAATATTTTCACAGATAAGAAATTTATTCTAATAAAACAGTTTATCTTTATACTGGTCATAACTTGCGGTTTTTGAACACGTCATAGAGGGTTTATGATATGTGTGTTGATAAAATTATTATGTTAACCCAGTAATATTACGATTTATGAAAAGAATTTAGTTTACTTAGTTTCTGTACTTATTACTACTTTGAGTTGGGGCCTGACTTAAGTTCCACTTTTGTTAATAAGTTTAAGTTGCGGATTAACTTTAGCTTTACTTTGACAATAAGTTATGTATGATTAAGGAGAATGTTTTGGTGGGTGGATTGTTTAATTATGGAATGACTTATAACATCTCATATTTCTAGGTGTGCCTGTTTTAGTGGCGTCAATTCCTAACATGATACAATTAGTAACAGTGGAGCTCCTTGTGGAAGAGTTTCATCCAAGGAAGTACTGGCACGTTACCTATTTCTGCCACTAAGTAGTAATGTGAGCATTACTGCGTTCCAGTATTGAAAGGTAATGGCGCTGAGGAAGTTACAGGCACATGGGACTTGTCAACTTATGTCTCAGGGTGACTAACGCAGGGCAATGCCCCTCACATCTTTGCGTTTTTAAAGCTTTGTGTGGCATTGCAACTGTTATGGACAGGCGAGTCGATTCCCACCAGACCAACGACTTGTTCATCCTGTGACGTGGTATCATAAAAAAATTGATACTGTGTAATAGGTACAACTGTCAGAGAAGAAATTTAAAAAGTAAATCAAAAATGCGCTGTTTAATAAGAGCTACTACAGTGTTACTGTTTATATTCAGGATAAAGATGCTTGGAATTCATCTTCAGTGGACACTTGACGTACCTATTTAACACTTATATAGCAGTAACAGTAATGACAACGTCTAAGTGTAAAATTATTTAATTATAGTTTTCATATATTTTTCAACAAAAAATCAATGAGTGATTGTTGTTGTCATTCTAATCAATTTGACGATGTCAATTGTAATTTGTTTATCGATGAAAGATACTTTGAGTTTGAGTATATTATAGTATACTAGTCTGAATTCTTAACACGTTACTTTTGTAAATATTATTTCATTGTTATTTATTTCTCAATCTTTGTAAGGTATAGTCGTGTTATGATAAACAAATATTATAATTATACGTTTTTGTAAAATTAATGTAGTAACTATTTTTTGTAGTTTTTATGGCCCTACATTTAAAAATATGAGAAACGGAAACACGTACATTTGAAAAAGTTTCATTTCCTATACATGTCGTATAACTGCACATAGTTTATAAGTAAACAGGTACATTGCATAACATAGCCTTGCGCTAAAAAGATTTATCGTCTAGTTTTGTTTGGGTTGAAATTTCATTTCACTAAGAACTTGGATTTTTGCGTGTGACTTCATTTGTTTTCCAACTTTTTAGTGTTCATTATTCATGAAACAAGAAGTGAATAACGTAACATTAAAAGTATAAATAAAATATCAAGTGCAATTAACTTCTAGCCAACACCTGTGTCTTCGATTGTTATTTAATTTTTATAGGGTCGTGATACAAGTAATAAAAAAATCATACGACAGCAAAGGAATGGAAGTTTGATTTAATTTGAAGTATTCAATGTACTAACATTTAGGGTAGTGGTTCGTCAGCTTTTCGTAAAATTTAACGTTTAGGTTTGAAATTACTTAACTTCAAAAACTTGAACAATTTTCTATACAGTACTTAACTTAGGAGGAATAAACAATAGTTTTCACAGGTTCCATTTTGACACCTGTCATCACAACGTAACTAAACAAATCGTTGCTTTTGTTAGTTTGTGATCGTTTAGAATATTCTTAGGTTCTTTAATTTTAATTTCTATAAAACAGAACAATTAATATTTCGATGGCTTTCTGGAATAACGACCTATCTCAAAAGCGTCTAGTTGATCTGGAAGATTAGTTAAAATAAGTAGAGTCGTATCTAGCGTGCAATACCGACCAAAGGTATATCGGTCCTCTATTGTAACGTGATTATTTCAACCAATGGAAAGCCCAGTATCTTATATATACAATTACATTAGAATACAGCTGTGCAATACGACAAAATTATTTGTATTTAAACACTATCATCACTCTATATCGAATCACGTATTTTATGTTAGTAATCAGCAAGGGAGATCGCAAAAAGAACTGTTATTCCAACTGATTCAATTAAACAAATCGATTCACTCAATTAATTCATTTGTAGTTGGCAGTACAATTGGCTATCACTAAACGGACTATGGTCGGGTCAGTGATCTGATTGCATCCTGTTTGCTTACATTTCTTGCATAATGAATAAAAACTAAGTATAACAAAATTCCATTAAATTTATTTAGAATTCACGCTAAAGCAGTATTTGAAATATGTTCTGTCGTATTATACAGTGAAATTTATATCTTTTTTAAATGCAATAAATTCAAATTTACTATTATTTCATATTAAATTACATACTATTGCCCGTTTTAGCCGTCAAAACGGGCCTATTTCATTGTGACAGCTATAGCATAGAATATATCCATAAGTCGGACTGTCCGATGTCAAAATGACAAAAAAAAATAATACAAAGCTCACTTAGAAAAAAATCTTTCGATCCGGCCGGATTCGTACGAAATCGATTCGAATGAATTTTTTCTAAGTGTTCGACCTTCATATAAATAATAAAATTTATAACAAACTGGTGGAGTAATTTCAGAAAAATAATGGAATATCAATTCAATAAATGCTTTAAAAAAAGAATTTTTGTCGTTTTGGCATTGGGCATTTAAAATCAAGTAATAACTGCCTCCGCGTCCGAACGGTTACCATGTTGGTCTGCCACGCAGAGGTCCCGGGTTCTATTCCTGGGCCGAGAGAAGTACATATTTATATGTCCTACAGTTATTTCACTCATGAGTCTGGGTGTAATGTGTCCGTGGTATCCGCGACACAGGGTTTCCCTAGTGTGGGACTATGAGTGTGTGAGTTATTATTAATTATAAGCAAAGTTGGATTGTGTAAAGTTGCCATCAGAGACCTAAGCGCCCAATTACACGACGAGAAAGTTTTCACCGCGGCGCAGTGACGAGTTACCACGTTTTCACGTACATTACTGGCGAATGTGAATTCTATTTACTAAGCAACAGCATTTCAATTCCTCGGAACAATACAACCGCGCGGATGCCGCGTCGACCGAAGACAAACCAGATACGTAAAAGCTAAATAAATAGAGCGCTGTCTCCGAGCGCGGCGTGAGCGCGACGATATACGTGTCGATTATAGGCGCCCTAACACTACGCCATTCCCCTTCGTATTGATTTGAAAATGTTACCGATTTTAGAGAACGCCTACAAAGTTGAGGATTTTTTATTTATAATT
>NW_020654748.1:18208982-18240310 GCF_003589595.1 Hyposmocoma kahamanoa
TGCTTTGTTTAAACAATAAAGTGCTCGAGGCAAGTATGCGCTAAAATCATTTATGCTATGTGTGTTATATAACGTAGAGCATGAAACGGAATTTGCATACAAAGACGACGCTTCACGCTGCAGCGACAAACTTGTCTCTTGCTTCCGTAACGTGTAAACATTTTAGTTATGTCATAGTAAATTCTTAGTTTGTGCAAATTCTTGATTAACTAAATTTTATATTCTTTATTAAAGGTTCTCAATTCGAGTGTTTTTTTTTTTTGTGTGTTTCGGAGTTACTCCAGCATTTGTAAATCGATTTTGAATGAATCGACTTTTTTTTGTTGATAAAAGGAGACCTCATATTGGTCCCATTTCAATTTGAAGAAAATATTCCACCTCTAAGAGCGGCAGCTAGGTGATGAATCCGCATACGCGCACTTTCCGGTAACTGATTTCAATAAAACTAGGCAAATAGATGTAATTACACAACCTTTTGAGGTCCTTTTTTTATAAAAAAAGTTATAATTATATCATGTCAGTATCATTATTAATACAAACTGCCTCCGTGGTCGAATGGTTATCATGCTCGTCTGCCACGCAGAGGTTCGAGTTCGATACCCAGCTGGGAGAAATATTTGTATAGCCTACATTTATTTCTCTTGTGAGTTAGGGTGAAATTCGTGGTTGTCTATGTGTGTGTCCTTGACACTTGCGACATAGGGATTCCCTAGTGCGGAGCTATTTTAATAAAAAACACAAAGAAAAATTCCTCCTATCTGACAGAACAAGAACCTGCGTCTTGGCCATACCAGAGCCACCCGAGTCCTGTAAGATCGATTAAACTTTTTTTGTATTCGATCTTTGCATGGATAATATAACAAACGAATGGAGTAATATCATTAAAAAATAATAAACAATAAAGTAAAACTTCATAATATTAATTACAATCAAAGTCAGTATCACTTATTTTTATTATAAATTTGTTAATTTTAATGTATTGTATCTAGTCTTAAATTTTTATGATAATATGAATTTTTAAATTGATGCTATTTAATGTTTAACGCATGCTATGGGCCGTTGTTACCCGACATAAATGAATTTCATTTTATTTATGTTATAAAAGAACTCAATGAAGACCTAAAACAATATGTTATATTGAAAAATAAGGAACTAAAAATAATATTTACTCAACCTATCAAATTAACAATACAATTTTTGTATGAAACATTCTTTCTACGACTGTCAATAAATCATACCCAATTTCACACAATTCCAATTGATTCTAGCACGAAGTTGAAACTGCAAAATACAACTCCTTACCCCATGAAGAAAACTTGAAACTCGCTCTTAGTCACGTACGACCTCTACCGTATTCTTGCGGACACAAAGGCTATCGAACACGACTTCTTTTCTATTGTAAATAAATGAAAAGTACATAAACAACATCACGATCTTCTTCAGTTGAATAGCCCTACTATACAAACCTGTCAGTGCTACGACTCCGCATCAGTCTTGTATGTAGATTGGGTCGTTTGTTTAGGGGTAAAAAGTACTTTACGTGCTTATCTGGAACCAGAAAATAAGTAACTATTGACCTGAATTTATCTTTCCTAGTTTGATCGAACAAATACAAAGAAAAATTACTTCGATGCGGCTGTACTCGAATCAGCGATCTTGAGATACCGGGGCCATTGCTCTCTCAACTGAGCTACGATTTTCCGATACTTTGGAACGGTTACGGTTGACTGTTTAGTCAACCCGTGACCATAGAGCGTGTCATCATATCACCTGGAAGACGTCCACTGCTGAACATAAGCCTCCCTCAAAGATTTCCAGACTAGCCGCTCGGACGCGACGTGAATCCATCGGTTACCCTTCGCCCTAACCAGGTCGTCCTTCCATCTAGTAAGTGGCTGTTCCACTGAACGCCTTCCAGTTCGTGGTCTCCTTTCTACTCCAATGGCCGTCAGTTCTACGAGCTATGTGCCCTGCCCACTGTCATTTCAACTTGCTAATCTCTTGAGCTTTGTCAGTGACTTCCATTCTTCTACGGATCTCCTCATTTCTGATTCAATCACGTAGAGAAATGCCGAGCTTTACTCGCTCCATAGCTCGTTGAGTAACTTTGAGCTTTTTTATGAGGCCCATAGTAAGTGATCATGTCTCAAAGACTTTGATCTTCAAGGACTGCGGTATTGCGGATGAGAAGACGTCTCGGAGCTTCCCGAATGCTGCCAAACCGAGTCGGATTCGACGATTGAGCTTTTTCTCGAAGTTGGCTATGCTTAATTCGACGGTTTGTCCGAGATAGACATACGATGCGACATTGACCGTGTAACCATTCCGAAATATAGGGCAAACAAAACGAACTCATACCACGGTAAGAAACTTGTGATTAGTGATAATCATTTATTGAATACCTATGAAAGCCTTGAAAACAAATGATACTGGCAGTAAACTATGGGGCCAGAAATAGTTTGGTATAAAATCACAAAATTACACCAAATTTTCATTTTTCACAAAGTCAAAGTCAAAGTCAAAGATGATTTATTCCATAGGTAAAATAAATTTACACTTGAAAACGTCACATTTAAGGTACTGCTCGTTCACTACGCTGACCTCCCTGAGAAGAATGAGCAAGAAACTCTAGGGATTGCTCTTTTCAAATAAACTTAAATGCTATGGAATACATTTTGAATCAAATTTGTGTGGATTCTGGAGCCATGTCGTCTTTCCATACATCTTTATCTAACACGTAGTCTTCAATTTTGTAATATGATTTTTCGATCAAAATATTTTTAATGTAGTTTTTAAACTTAGGAAATGATAAACTTAATATATGCTCCGGAATCTTATTGTAAAAACGTATACAGTTCCCCATAAAAGAGTTGTTTACCTTGGTTAAACGAAATCGTGGTACCATGAGTTTGGACTTAGCTCTAATGTTAATATTATGGATATCTTCTTTCTTATTGAAATTATGTATATTTTTACGGGCATATAAAATATTTGAGTAAATGTACTGTGATGCCACAGTCATGATACCAGTCTCCTTAAACTTTTCTCTGAGAGATACCCGAGAGCCTAGACGGTACACAGAACGAATCGCTCGTTTTTGCAATACAAATATGGTTTGAATATCTGCCGCTTTACCCCACATGAGAATCCCGTAGGACATTATACTATGGAAGTAACTAAAGTAAACTAGTCTAGCAGTACTAACATCGGTAAGCTCACGTATTCTGCGGACTGCGTATGCAGCGGAGCTTAATCTGCTGGCCAGGGACGATATATGTGGAAACCACTGAAGTTTACTATCTAAGGTCACTCCCAAGAAGACTGCTTTATTAACAAGGTCTAACTTTTCTCCGTTTATTTCTATGCTTGGACTAGTCGATTTTACGTTAGGTAATTCAAATTTAACACATTTTGTCTTCTTGGCATTAAGCAATAAATTGTTAGCATTAAACCAATAAACTACTTTAGAGAGGGTATCATTAATACGGTCATAGTTAATGTCATGTCTGTCTGTTTTAAAAATCAAGGATGTGTCATCAGCAAACAACACTATTTCGCAATGGTCCTTAACAAAGAATGGCAGATCATTAATATAAATCAGAAATAAGAAAGGTCCAAGTATTGAGCCCTGCGGAACACCCATTTTTACTGGAGAACCCAAAGAAGTCGCTCCATTTATGCCTACTTTCTGAATTCTACCGTTGAGATATGACGAGACAAGTTTCGACGCCTTGCCATTTACACCGTAATGTTCCAGCTTACTAATAAGAGTATTATGATCAACGCAATCAAATGCCTTTGAGAGGTCACAGAAAACACCAATAGCGTTCTGGGACCTTTCCCAAGCATCAAAGATGTGTTTTAGTAACGCTACCCCCGCATCGCTAGTCGATCTACCACTAGTAAACCCGTATTGTTCACTATGAAAAATATGATTCCTACCGGAAAAGGACAGTAATTGAGTTAGCATAACCTTTTCGAATATTTTACTTAAAGCTGGTAAAACTGAAATGGGCCTATAGTTGCTAGGATCAACTTTCCTACCGCTTTTGAATAAGGGAATAACCTTGCTGTATTTCATTAAATCGGGAAAAACACCTTCGTCAACGCACCTATTGAAAGCTACAGCTAACTGTGGGGAAATGAGATTAATAACTGAGTCTATAACTTTAGTTGATATGCCCCAGAGATCTTCAGTTTTTTTAACATGTATTGACTTAAAAGCTTTTATGATGTCTTGTGGATTAACATGACGAAAATTAAATAAACTGCCACAAACGTTAACATTTTCCTTTAGGAGATCAATAGCAAGTGAAGGGTAGGAATTTAATGATTTTGTAGTGTTCACAGCAATTTCCGAAAAGAACGATTCAAAAGCTTGGGCTACTTTATCTTTAGATTTTATAAGTTTGCTGTCTAATTCTAAAACTATATCTCTATCGTGTAGTTTAACCCTGCCTGACTCTTTATTTATTATGCTCCAAGTAGTTTTAGATTTATTTATCGATTGTCTAATTTTGTCGCTGTGAAACTTAACCTTAGCAGCTACACAAACTTTTTTAAATATTTTCGAATAAATTCTAACATATTCTATGAAATTGGAATTAGTATTATAAGTTTTCATAGCATATAGCTCATACAAACGAGACCTACTCTTATGAATACCTACTGTTGCCCAGTCGTTGAACTACGTTCATCTACGAAAATCAGTTTTAGTCGATTGTTATTTGAGACATTTCAATGAAATTTTCACCCCCGTGTTCCGTAATAGGTATATGCGTCAGAGGGCAATGAGCTGGTTTTACAATGAAAAAGAATATTAATATGTGGGCTTAGAATAATAACGCATAGTTAACGTTAGTTAATAATAAGTTAAATAACGCTTAGAATAATAAAGCATAGTTTCATATCAAACGAACTGTCACAATGTGAGGCAAAAATCAAACTCATGTAGGCTAGTTTTAGTAGTAGGTTAATTTTCGGTTTTAGTGAATATTTGTATAAAAATACAAGTTGAAACGCGTTACTTCCTTGTGGAATGTGATGTTGTATCTATTTAATGTTTGTCTGACGTATATTTACACTAATTTGCCGCACATTTCGTCATTTTTAGCTAAAATCTTGAGCTGTTCGCGCTGCAAGTTGACCTTGAGCACTGACGGCCTGCCCGCTCGTGTAGGCCCATTGGGAGCGCTTCAATTTGCCTCACTTAGCGTGTGCAGACTAGGTTTCTATGCGTTATTATTCTAAGTATGTCGGAGCCAGCTATCACAAAAAACGTAAGTTAACAGAATTCGATTTATTGTTTACGTAACTTGCTTTACGAAAGGATAAATCTTAATTAATATTATCACGTTTTGTTTTCTAATTACTAATAATTACTCTGAAGAAACGAATATTATTTCTCTGAGCTATCTATGAATCGCAATAACCAGTTCGACCACGGTTTCTTTGTTTACAAATGTCACGTCCGTTTGACAGCTTAAACTGAGTGAGGTTACAAAGAGGATAGTGCTGGTGTAGTTTGAGTCTGTTAAGTTTAATTAGTAGTCTGACGTGATTCTATAACACGATGGTTATTGGCAGGGTTGCCATATGAAAATAAGTAGTGAAATTTACAACACTGATCTAGCCTTTATGAACAAACACGATTTGACAAGATGACTTTTGTGGGTCAGTGAGTTGAAAATAAATCAATGGCGGTCCGTCTCTGTGATTTTGCCGTCTCTATGAAAATCTGTTTCAACTTTTGTATTTTCGAACTAATTACTATGAAAAGTGGATAAACGAATTGAATGCAATGAACTGAAGTTATTATTCACCGCCGACTATGCGAATTGATAACGAATGGTGAATTCGTCAAATTATCAACTAATTTCTGACTCAATCAATAACGAAGGAGGCTCTCTCAACGTCTCCCTTTACATCTTATCCCGATATATTTATATTTTATGTCAAATGTTTAAATGTTGTGCAACAAATTTTTCCACGTCTACCTCACAGGCTTCAAAGTCAACACACGATACCATTTCGCTTTATAATATAAAGATCTTAATACGTAACTAAAGTGCCGAAAGTCGCTTATTTGTAAGCAGCATGCTTCAATATTTATTAAATAATCTTGGCGTGCACTCAAGTAATATTTAGTACCTAATATGAAAACTTCTCCCATCTCTTAATTATCCTATTACCAGTGCATGCGGGCCTTGATTGTATCATAAAGTTGTTTATGATCAAAAATATTTTTTATCGTTTATTATGTTTTAAATAGCTGCTGATAATTTAACGTTTACCTTATGTTGTCCGCGCCTTAGGATTCAGTATATAATAAGGCGCCTAGATACATTATTTGCTTACATAATCTCGGATAAAAGAAGCTACAAGATTGATACCGCAAGTGGGTATAATATATTAGTATAGTTTGCAGACGCTTGGACTATGGGTGTAGGGAAAAGCCAGAAGTGGCCAAATAATTTAGTACTTTAATGATGAAATGAAATTAATCTTAATTAGATGTCCAAAATGTAAACAAATTATGAAATGTCATCGTCAAAGTGTGAAAGCAGGTGTGCTTCTATTTTTTTTCTACAATCTGAATTATCTATTTCAAAATATTAACAATAAGCCAAGACTTTAACAACCACACGTAATAATTTAACAAACTCACTATGGAGATATGAAAACATTAACAACAAACAAACAAATACATGAACAAAGCACGAATAACATTTACGACACTACAAAATGGCGGCACAAAAAATGTTTGTTATCCCGATTATGTTACCAGTGTCATAAAATTATTTACACCTTAAATATACTCTAATTATAATTTGTTTTTAAACGAAATTAAGTAAAAATATATATTACAAAATGTGAATTGTTTTAAGTTTTAGTTTTTCAGATTACAGCTTGAAATGAAACCTTTATTATCGTCAAAAATAGGAAACTACCATTTGAAAAGTAGTTTTTTGCTCGGTTATTTAGGTCGGTTATTCCCTTTGTTGTTTACATTTTGCACATCTAAAATTATCGTTCATACTATAGCTACATGTATATTATCAATATTATCATCGCAAGAATAGCTGCAACTTATAGTTCTGATAGAAAAAAAAATTCTATTAAAAAATTCATGATTTTTATTATGATGTAAATAATCTTATAATAATCTTTGTTAATGTCATAAGAAAAGAATGATATCAATATTTCGATTAAACGTTCTGATGTAGCCATTGGTTTATATGAAAATTGTTACTATAATTCAACCTTTTTTTTCTTTCTAATATATTATGTCATTGAGTATCAGTACAATAAATAATAAACGAAAATAAAGTATTTTTACATAAAGAATGACATCAGCTATGCAGCTTTCGCCGATAGTTTAAATACCGTTACATAATTTTTACCACATTTGTGACCGATAAAATTTACATTTTATTTTATCGTGGCTAGACTAGACAAGTACATAATAAATAAGAATACTTTTTTTTATGATTCGATTTATGAATCTTATCTTAACTGCCGACGCAAGATAAACTTGGATGGACTTATTTGTAGCAGCTAAAGTCCTTCGCTTTTTTTTTGACAGTAGGCACATAAAGCTATCTGGTATCTATAGATATATTATCTGACACGTACATAAGTAAGGAGAGGTGTTCATTTGTGGCATACAAAAGTTATATTTAGTTTGGTGATTGGGACATAAAGTTTTCGATGATTTTGTGATGATTAGTGGCTATCATCAACATATATAAAGGTCATCATTTTTTTGGTGCATCTTTATGCTGATGGGATTACACATTTTTAATAACAATTTTATTGGTTCTAAATAAACTTAGGTACTTCGCATTTTTTTACGTGAAATCGGAGGCAAACATGTAAACCAGCCACTAGATGCGAGGTATGCCGACATTTGAAAGTTCGGTGATACGCCTTTTGAAGAACCTCATGTCATAGTGTAAAGGAAATATTTCAGGAGGAAGACTATTCCAAATCTTGCAGGTTCGAGGCATCAATGATGTCGGGATAGGCTTTCTTCCTTTCACGGGAGGTGCGATAGTGGAAACGTTACGGTGACACCAGTTCGTGTGAGTACTCCATATTATAAAGATGTTAGAACACACACAGAGAGCACAACGTCTCTCCGTAGACTAACCATCTGTGAATTTGGAATCATTGGACAACACGAAAAGCCCAACGTTGGAATCAAGTGGATCAAACAGGAGGTGCTAGCGATATTTGGTATATGCTCGTATTTGTGCTTTGAACAGAAAAAGAGCAAAAGTCGATGACCCGGTGTCAATTACCGCTTCGTTCTATGGAACACTTCGAGGTTTTTTGAAGCTAATTTACCTTTGAACTTTTATTATTAGTGTAAAATATTAAAGATAACAATTATCTAGAACATTTAAATGGAATAAATAGGTATTATAGCAGTAGAGTTCCTTGTGAAAGAGTTCATCTGGGGAAGTACTGCCACCTTATCTATTTCTACCGCCAAGCAATAATGTGAGCATTACCGCGTTCCGGTTTTGAAGAGTAAGTAATGGTGCTGGTGAAATCACAGGCACATGAAACTTGTCAACTTATGTCTCAGGGTGACGGGCGCAGTGGCAGTGCCCTTCAGATCTTTGTAATTTATAGCTCTGAATAGCACTGCAACTGTCATGGATAGCCGTATCGCTCACTACCAGGCTCGCGACTTGTTCGTCCCGTCGTCGCTTGACGTCATAAAAAAATAGATTAAGCCCTTTGCGAACTGCATCTGATTCGTATTCGTTGCGTATCCTAGACTATATAAATCTAGAAAACTCGGACCCACTTCGGATATTGCTTGTGCACTAAGTCCAATTCGAATCCGAACAAATACGAATATCGCTTGTACATTTGGAGATAAAATGATCCACGTGACATTTCGTACCGTCATTTCTCGGATTTGAAACTGGGGGTCTACTCTCGATCTCCGTCCGACATCCGTCCGAAACAATTACTACCAAATAAGCAATATTTGACCAAATGAAAAGACGCGTTATGCGAATGAAGCTTCATACTTTAAAAAAATATTTATTTCTCAATTTGGTTCAACGATGGTAGACCAGGTTCTCCCTTTAAGCAAATGTATACTTGTGTAGGGAAAAATATAATATAAAAATATACTTGATACTTGTCTTTTAATTTTCTCGAATATTACTTATTTGACAGCAATTGTTTCGGACGAATGTCTGACGCTCTTAGAAAAAGGAATTGATATAGTGCTTGTCACTTTTTGACGTCGGATTGACGGACTATAGGAAGCCAAGAGTATGTATTCTTTGGTAATTCTATCATAAAAACAGTTACAAAACCACTTACACATCGCAACCTTGGTGTGATAAGTCCACATCTGCAAAATATCAACTATCCAACAAGGCTTAAATTCTACGAAAGAAATTAGTCAATAGCTTTTCATGCTTCATATTATGGTTCGTATTACGTACTTTTCACGAATAGTTAATGTCACAGTTTTCTCATACCAAGGGTACGAAATAATCAAAAGTACTATTCCTTCTCAGTACAATTCTATGTCTCATCTAGATGCCTCTATCAGATCAAATTCGTTCGACATCTGTATGCATTGGCTTGCCGACCCTATTTGTACAGGACCCAGAAGATAGGCCCATAACTTATGTTGACACGCGATGTATCAAATATTCCTTGTTGTGATATTTATGACGCCTGACCGTTAACTATAGACAGATATATAGATGTCTTAAACATATGTTCCATGCGAAGTTGAAATGTGGGCGTTACTTGACAAATAACATGATAGTGTCACGTATGCTTTGGAGGAAAGTTTTTTATATCCTTCAGGATATCGTACAGACATACAAATCATCATGCGTGTCTCCCACTGGGGTAGGCAGAGACTATGAAAATCATTTTTCTCTTTTATTAACACAACAATGCTCTTAAATTTACGCGCTTAACCACCCACTGGTTGGTTACACACTGGCTTTATTAGACATAAAAACACTACCGGCTGCTGCAACATACACATGTATAGCTAGATGCGCATACACAACAGTATATTATATGCCCATAGATAACTGGTTAATATCCGGCTCGAAGGACCAATATAGGCAGCTGCCTCTGCAAAGGTTGCTGCATTACTGCTGGAGACTTCGTTATGTTAGTAAGAAAAGTTCATATTTAAAGCAGCACATTTATTGCGGGAGTACCGGGACGTAAGAGAGAATAAAAGTCGCCACAGGGCGAAACTAAAATTAATTATTCTAACATTGTATAATCTAACTTTTATATTATAATATTTATATTCCCAACAAAATGAGTACCAGAGTAACGAAATTTACTCCGGGGCATTACCCAGGCACCCAGACTAAAGTCAATTTAGAATAGTAAGTACCTACATATTCGAAAATGGTCCTACCGGAAATCTTTTGCGAGACAGTCTGATCGATACAGTGTCCACAGTGTAAACCGGATGCCCAAAATGATCGTCATCATTTTTCTATAAGTTAAATTTTGTCAGATTTGACTTAGCATTTTACCATACCATCAAATTAAACAATAAAATAATAGTATTTACAACATAGAGGTCCCGTAAAGACGAGAACAAGTATGGAACGTGCTATGGTTGGTATTTCGCTTCAAGACCGCGTTCGAAATGTCGAAATTGTACAGCAAACTAAAGTTTGGACATAAACAAACGCATCACTGAGCTAAAGTGGAAATGGGCTGGTCACTTGTCAAGACGAGCGGACAGGAGATGGACGTAATTTATAACAAGGGGCTGCCAAGAGTTGAGAGAAGGTGTGTGTGCAAACTTTAAGCTCTGGTCTGATGATATTGTGACTGCAGTATCTCTGAGACCAAATTGAATAGTGTGCAGAGACCTTTTTTTGTTCACTTTGACCATAGATAATGTAATTGACAATTAATTTCTTAAATTTTTTTATAAACATAACAAACTTTACATTTTATATAAAAAAAATGCACAGTGTCACAAAAACCAATTTTAGTTTGCCCGAACTCTGTAGTTTGTAGTTTGTAGTTATAAAGTTCTGTTCTCTATGTAAGAAATCTTTATATTTCAAAGAGCTTTATTCAAAAGATTAGATAACAGAAGTGGGAAAATGTTTAGACATTTGTTGCGTAACGATGAATTTATAAGAGTGATAATTAAAGAGAGTGTAGTAGGGGTAAGGAAGAGAGAAAGACTAAGAATGGCATATGATGACCGTGAGGGGTAGAGGAGGTTATACCGATAAGATCTAGCTCTTAAATAGGATGATGATAAGTAATAAACTAATAGAGAGTATCAGCACAGCCAATACTGTAAGTTGTAGAGTAAGATACAACGACTGTTATTCTGTTCTACCAACCAACAAGTACACCAAGTCATTGCGAAGTGCCTGTATGTGCAAAAATTGTGTAGACGCACGGGTATATTTCTTACATTTCCTTTAATATATTCTTGTACATTAATGTCACATAATAATATATACCACACGATTAAGGATAAGACTTTTTATGACATCAAATTACGTGACGTACAAGTCGTGGTTCTGGGCGTAAGCGACATGCGTACCAATAACAGTTAAAATGCAAAGATTTGAGAGGTACTATCATTGCGCCCGTCACCCCGAGACATGAAGTTGACAATCTTATGTGCCTGTAGCATAGGTTGTAGCAAAGCGGTACAATTAACCTAACTATCCTGATACAGGACAGTATACTCAACACTGAGTAACTGCAGCCAGAAGGAATTTTTGTATTAAGAAATAAACATGATTGTAAAAGCTTTTATGAAACTTTGATAAAAATAAAAGCCTTGGGACCGTATAGTTTAATAATACTCCATCACTGATCTTAGAACTTAGTCAGCGATACTTTATCACTTATAGTTTTTCTGGTATAACATAAACAATGCTGACGTTGACAGCTGTTTGTATGTTTTGGTTTTTCCATTCATTTACTTCTATTTAATATTAATTGTAGCTTAGACAATAATGATATATGTTAACTTTTGAGATATACAATTCGGTTCACGAGATGTGTGTTAGCGTTCTTGTGTTATGTTATGTAAATGAGGTGAAGGAAGGGGAGAAAATGTTTAGTTACAATAATAACTTGTTGATGTGATTTTCTATCCATTTCCATGTTGGATGTTAGATTTATAAAACTGAGTGATTCCTTAAATAAAAAAGATAGAAGACATTTGGTTTTTTCAAGTTGATATTGCGTCGTCATCAACACATTATGCACTCCAATTCTGGGTACGGTTTTTTTCCATGTTCGCCATGTTGAGTTGAATTACATAGAACCAACATTGAAAGGACGGCCATGACATCTTCATATAAATTTTAGGAATGTTCTTAAAATGGCTGAAGTAAGAAAGAATAAGAGGGCTTGTATGAAAATATTGATAAATGTAAATGAAGCAAGATAGAGAAGTTTGTCAGGATCAGGCACAGTGGCTATCGGTAGCCTCGTGGTAGCCTCTACCTGCCTCAATAAGAATCAATAGGCGTGATTATAATGTATGTTTAACTGAAAATTGTTGACATTTTTTTTTGTTTCACCAAAGAAATTTTCCTGTTTTTTTATGAGAAACAAAAACAACAAAAAGTAACAAGAACAATTTAATATATAATATCTCAATTTTCAGATTAATATTCTCTGGTTACACCTACTTTGCATGTACCAATTTTCTATTCAATTATAGTACCTATAATAGCTTTTTCTAATATTAATGCTTTTTAATGGTTATTATTATTTATTAATTATAATTCATTCACTTTTAACCGATTTCAAACGAATGATGTTCTCAATTTGACTGTATGTTTTTGTGTGTATGTTACGCGATTACTCCGACTTATGAATCAATTTTGAAGATTCATTTTTGTTGGAAATACTTCGATTAGTGGTCCCATTCAAATTTGAAGAAAATATTTCACCTCTAAAGGTGACAAATTCGGGGATGAATACGGTTTATTAGATTTCACCCACTTTTTGGTAATCGATTTCAAAAAAGCTTGGCAAATAGATGTGATTTGTAATTCGATGTATCTGGAATAATTTTCTCCATTTTTTGAAGCTTTAAAATCTCATGTAAGTGAATTTTCTTGAATTCAAAGCGTAAAAGTGGTCCTGCTCTTAGAATTAAGTGATTGAGTCTTTCTTTACCTTCTAATCGAGATTTGTCTTCCCCATCTTTTACTTACGCCTCTGCGTTTAGTCTCCAATTGATAGTCACACGTCTCCAACCACACAGCTATCTATAATGCTACAGTAGATAAACGAGGCAGTGTAATAATTTACTCTTTGGATGGACAGTGACGAAGTGAACCAATGCTGTAGTGTTTGAATTTGGGACTGGGTTCGATTTATCTCTATGTGCTGAAACAGAGATTGGAGATGATGGAAAATCAATATAATGCCCCTTTATTGTTATGTCCAGTAATAAGATATACAATACAATAATATTATGGTAATATGTGCCAAACAACCACACTAATTGCCTGGTCTGAAACTAGGATAATCCCTGTACGTGAGTACGTCTAGATCAACGGAATTCACTCTGTGGCACTTTCGAGAACGCTAAGACCAGAACCAATTTAGAAAAGTTAAACATTTGCTAAATTGGTATGCAACTCCATAAGGTGTCCATATATTTTACGTGCAAATACGTTTTGATTCTAATAAATACTGTCATCACGCCAATATACGAGTATTTGTCGAGCTTGGTGGCCTCGGTGGTGCTCTAGATGATAACGTCCCGGTTTCGACTCTTAAGGTCAGTTCACTGCAGGCAGCGAATGCGTGTCGATCCCGCTTGGCGGCGGCGTACCTTCGCGGCTGCGAGCGATTGGAGCGGGGGCTTCTTTCGCCAGTAAGTTAGGCAGCCGCGAGGAGGACGACGGGGCGGTGTGGCCCGCTTCTTCGTGAGGAGAGGAGGAGTGCTGGGGGGGTTCCGATGCGCAAAGTCGATCCCGGATCCTTCCCACTAAAGCACTGGAGAAGGCTGCCGTGGGGTTTTAGCCGGTAGAAGCTGCCCACGGCGAAGAGGTATCCTAGGAGGTTTTCCCCACGCAAAAAAAAGGCAGAGAATGCGTACCGGGGCGTACTACACAACAGTCCCACGTGGTAGTGCGCGGCGAAAAAATAGTCACGTTTCATTTTCTCCACAGATTTCAGTCACCCGTGACCATAGTACCTGTAAAGGACCCGAAATCTGTAGGGCTAACACGACAAAGAGCGACATGCGCTGGAGCGACAAAAAAC
Source organism: Hyposmocoma kahamanoa (assembly GCF_003589595.1). NCBI lineage: Eukaryota > Metazoa > Arthropoda > Insecta > Lepidoptera > Cosmopterigidae > Hyposmocoma > Hyposmocoma kahamanoa. The sequence continues at coordinate 18,223,263 of NW_020654748.1, forward strand.
CTCGAGATCTCTATGTGAGAACAGCAATACTCAATACTCAATATATTTATTGCATTCATATGGTAAACATGTCTTAAAGTTAAAATAATGCTACACATATGAGCCCTTTATTAGGGATAACAATAACAGCAGAGGTAGGCCGAGGTTTCAATTATTAATCAAAATTGTTATTTATCAAATAATAATATTTAAAAAAAAATGTCATATAATAACATTATAATAATAAAGAAATACGTCATATTATGAGTAGAATTATGTCACTTGAAAGTTTGAATTTAATTAGATTACAGTAGCATAACTTTATAGTATATAATTAACATTTATTTATTAATATTTATTATAATTTTTATTTGTCATCAAAGTATTCATTTAAATTGTAATAGCATTTATTAATAAGATGTAATTTTTATTTATTTAGAAACAGTGAATACTTTTCCTCGTTTTTAATAATGGGCGGGAGCTCATTGAATATCCTCACCGACATCGAGTGGGGACTTGAGCTGTGTATGTGTAGCCGAGATCGTGGCAGAAGCAATCTATTGCGTGGTCTAAAAGTGTGTCGTTGAGGTAGGTCGTCAGTGTTAGTGTAAAAGTTTGGCCAGACCGGCAAAATGATAGTGACGGAGTGAAGATATTTGTGTTTTCCATCCGTTACTCTCATCTCTGGACTGTGGCGCGGTGCAGTCATTTTGCCGAGTCACAATAAAAAAAAAAAAAAAAAAGTCAGGGTGTTGTTTAATAAATTTACAAGTTTCTAAAATATATATAGAACACAAAGTCAAAATTTTAAATTGTTTAAAGTGCGGTCTGCAGCTATCCGTACTACTCAAATTGCCAAGAATACGGATGCATCTTTTCTGGATTGTAAATATTTCTCGTGCGTGCACACTATTTCCCCAAAGGATAATTCCGTAACTTAGGTGGGAATGAGTGTAAGCATAATAAGCGGCCATTGCAGTCATTAGGTCAGTCGTTTTCTTTATCTCTCTCAATGTGTACGTGAAACTAGACAACTTTTTCTTAATTTTTTGTATATGACATTTCCAATTCACATGCGTGTCTATATTTAAACCCAGCAAAGTGAAGCTGTGTACTGTTTCTACAGGCGTGTTATTATATGCGTATACTAAGTATAGTGGAGTTTTTTGCGGTGGGTGAAATTGCATAATCTTTGTTTTATTTAAATTTATATCCAAGTTATGGTCAGACATCCAATATCTCGCGCTTTACGTCGCTCTCGCTCGTGCCCTGTCGTGCTAGACTTACTGAGTTGGAAAAAAATATAAGCGATTCAATCCGGCAAAATATTTTAATTACCAATTAGAATTATGTTATTTAAATATTAATTTGATGTAATGGTTACACCGTCTAATACTTGTAATGACAAACTTTATTATTTGACTGACATAGAAAAATGAAAAACTGATAATAATTATTAGTAGAACTGAAGTCGAAATTGATAAATTTAAACAACGCTTAGTTATTATATTAACGTATTCACATTTTGTAATTAACGACATCGAAAACCGAAATATTTATAAATTATCAGCAGAACTGAAATGGAAATTCATAAATTTAAGCAAAGCTCAATTATAATTAATTATCATCATATTATACACACAAATATTCGAGATTTAAATAAGCAAACAGAAATTCAATTACATTTTCCAACACTCGAGTTACGAAGCCATATCGAGATTGCTGACTCGATTTGATTCCACTGCCAACTCGTTTATCAGAATCGAGAATTTGTCGTACGTACATTGAAATAACGGGTATGAGTCGTAAAGAACGTTGCGGTTGTAAATGTGCCGCGACTGCAACAAAATACATTCAATACTAAATAACTAAGAAAGAATTGAACGAGTTCTTCGGTTTTCATTATTGCTGCATATTGAAATTGGAACTTCTTTTCGGAACTAAAATCGACACCTTGGGGTCTGTAAAGAGCCCCATACATTGGTTTGTTTGCAAAAGTTAATAATATGTTGTTACTATAATTTATGTCTACACACATGTCATAAACTCTCCATAATGTGTTCAAAAACCGCAAATTACGACCAGCATAAAGGCAAATTGTTTTGTTAGAACAAATTTGTTATCTGTGAAAATGTTATTATTGCTTCTATAATAACATGGAATTCAATGTTATTATTACATTAAAATTTCGAACATCTCTGAAAAACAAAACAATTGGATTGCATCTCAATTCTAATATCAGTCGAGATGAAGTTTTATTCGAAATGAAATGTCAATAGCAAACAATATTGACAAATTTGACACGTTACTTGATATCGTACGATATGATAGTTGGGGCCGATTCTAGTTTGTCTATGAATTAAAAATAAAAACTACGGTTGTGTGGCATGCGTGAGAAAAGTTTTTATTTGCCGCCATTTCGCCAGTCGTAACATGCGGTTGCTGAACACTTCACAGAGAGCTTGTAGTATGTGTGTAGATAAAGTAGTAAATGTACATAATTAGGCATTAAAATACTCGTGAGATGTTTTTATGAAACACAAACCCTCACTCGTATTTAATGCCTTTCATTATGTAACAGTCACATAAACTATAAGAGATTCGATAGGCATCGTAAAATACAGGTTTTACTTTTTTCCATTTGGTGAGTTCGGTTCCCAGATGAGGGAAATTTTTGAAAGTCTTTGAATGCAGCAGTATTACTTTCTTATGATATCAAGTGACGGGATGAACAAGATATGCTTGTCCATAGCAGTTGTACTGCCACTCAGAGTAAAGATCTGAGGGGCATTGCCTCTGCGCGTGTGCTCGTTATGCTGAGACATAAGTTGACAAGTCCCATGTGCCTGTAATTTCACCAGCACCCTTACCTTTCAAAACCGTAACGTAGTCATGCTCACATTACTGCTGAACGACAGAAATAGGTAAGGTAGCTGTACTTTCCTGAACAAACTCTTTCACAAGGAGCTCTATTCGCCTGTGCAGTTTTTTATTTATTTATATTCATGTTACAAATTATCCATAAATATATACCTAAATGTAAAATGTTAAACAGGCAAAAAGCACACAAAAATGTTAGTACTTTTCTTGTAATGCATATTATATTGATTAAATATAAAATGTTCAACGTATGTATCATTGAATTTTATCAGTACGTTGGTGATACTTATTGTAAAAGCAGTAGGCGGCAATTACCCAGAAAGCGCTTGGAAATTGTAAAGCCCGTAGTTGGATTTTTGTGATTCTTCCGATATTTATTTTATAAAATAAAAATTTATGTTCAATAAAAAAAATGCAATGGAAATGGCAGTGAAGCTTGTATTTGCTTAACGGTTAAAAAAACCACTAAAATAATTATCTGACAGTCTAAAAGATACTTGTGAACTTAAACGATCTAAAGAGAAAATCACATATTTCAATTAGTCTGGCTTTGCGTCAATAAGGTTGTTAAAGAACAAAATTTCCCGCAAAGTAAGACGTCTGAGCACGTTATTTATTGTTCTTAGTAGACGGTGAAAGACCTCTTTATGTTCAATTGAGTGGTAAATTGCATTACTCGCGAGTTAATCTTGTGGGGAAATACGGTTGTTTCGAAAATAATATTTTCGGAAAATATGTGGATAGATACGGTATGACCGGCTATAACATGACATGTAGAGCAACTTCTGCCTGTTTGGCGTATCAGTGCCTACGCGTAGGGTTGTCACATATTATTTTAGTTGAACGTACAGGTTGTAAACATAATTAAAAAAAGTAAGGTGTAAACATATTTTACATAATATGTAAGTAAATAACAAACTTGTACTTAGCAAAAAATACACGCGTTGCAGACTAGGACAGTGCCAGAAGATAGTTACGCAATCCAGTTTTAAAAATAAGAACCGTTTTGGAATGTCGGATTTCACAGTTATTACCACCTGATCCCCAACAATCGATCCCCTGGTGGATTCGCTTTATTGTATATTATTTTCTATTACCAACGCGTCCCTGTGCAGGGGATCAAGAATAAATATCAATAATTAAATCCCACCTGACACTCTGGTACTTACAAGTTTATTTTTGGCAGGTACAGTAATACATTCTTCAAGAAAATGTATTTGAAGTTTACAACCTTCAAATACATTTTCTCCTACAAACACTTGAACAAAACTACTTCAGTTTATTAGAAATGAACATCATTAACGATTATGGACCTTAACCCTATTTTATTAAAATTACAAAAAATAAAATACCCTTTGACCAAACAAAAAATACGTATTGCACATTGTTCACCAAGAGACCTGATATATTAGATTATTTATGATTCTATTGTTGTTTTAATTAATTACGTAAACCGAGGTTACTTTGTTTTAAATTAAATTTAAACGTCTGTAACTTTTATCCTGTGATTTTTTTTTTAATAAAAATGTCGAATTATAGGTTTTAATAGTTGTCTCTAAAAACGTTAAAAGAACAAATAATTTTTCAATACTTTTTGAGAAAAAGAATAAAAACAGCATTATTAAAGTTACAATTGATTTGGGGTTACTTTGAAACCCCAAATCAATTTTTCAAATTCAATCAACAGAGAAAAAGTTATTGCTGTTTTTATATCTTGTGATAACTTTGATCGAGTAAACTACCAAATATGGTAGAATTTTTGTTTTAATTATAGGTTGTTGTTATTTATTATACAAAGTTCCATAAGATATATTATAAAGCTATGATATTATAAAGCTGTGATGGTCCTTTCATGGTTAGCTTTCCGTCCACGCCTTGACTCAATGCTTCTTCTAACCTGGCTTCTGAGTAATTTTGGTACTCGCAGGAACCTCGTTTCCTGTTATATGTTTAGTTTTATGTTCGTGGCATCGTTCTGAAAAACAAATAACATAAATTATATAAAAAAATTAGAAGCAAAGCCACAAAGCAAAATTTCAAGCAAATTTTGCTAGCGGCTGGGGTGACTTTGACACTTGATCAATCTCAGACCATGCACCCTATCAATGACACACCGCATATATAATAAACCGACGCCATAACGGAAGCTTCAAGGTTAGAACAATAAAAAATTTTGTTATGAATTCACAAATGTGCAATACTCTTGATTCTATCCAAAAAATTCATGATACTAACACACACTAAGCTGCACATGAAGAAACACATTTTTTTAATTAAAAATAGGTTGTAACGGAAAACTTACCTTTTTGTACATAAAATGCAGGAAAATCTCCAGCGCACCCGCAGAAATGCACTTGACTGTTTATCAGTATTGCCACCCGAAAAAAAATCTCCCAAAAGTAGCCGCCTTTTACGCAATTTGTAGTTTTATGTGAAAAGCAAGTTTTGATCAAAATAATCCCGAGAATCCAAGTAACCCCGGTCTACGGTATAAGTAAGAGTTGATGTAAAAGTAATTCATTTCCATTTTTCTTTTTCATTATTTATACACTTACATGACTTTTTTCATATCTGTAGGTAATAAGGTAAATTTATTATTAATACAAAGATCAAACACTCGGAAAAAACACTCAGAAAAAAATCCTTCGAGCCCGTCGGATTCGTTCCTTAGTCTTCTTGCTAACCGTACCAGACGCTATACCAACTAAGCCACGGAACGAACCAACGGACCTCGCGAATTTTTCTATGTGCTTGCGTCGTGTCTTTGTACTTGGTCTTTCAACGACTTTTTAGTCGTAGCGCCATCTATGAGAAATCTATGACAGATTTATCACCCAGTGAGTACCTTTACAGCTACCAGTCCTGGCGAGAGATGTCGCTATTCACTGTATTAATTCAATTTTTATTGAATTGATATTCAATAATTTTTTGTGCAATTACTCCACTAGTTTGTTATAATTATTAATACAAAGATCGAACACTCGGAAAAAACACTCAGAAAAAATTCCTTCGTTCCGGTCGGATTCGAACCTTATTATAATTAATATATTAAGGTAATTTAATTCAACAATTCCAAAGTCAGGCATCTTCATTATGTAATGCATTGTGCCTTAAAAATATATTTATTTGATCAATATGATAATTTAAGCGTATCCTTGCGACATTTTCATTTAATAATTTTGAGTTATTTGCTAGATGTCAATACTGTGACAATGGCCTGTCACAAAAAAATCTGATTGTGATGATTACTATACTTGACAACAATTTTGCTGCTCAATAATGATATTTGATTTTAAAACTATATTTTTTTTCTTGACTATACTTAGTTTACAAATACAATGAGATAAAATCCATTGGGAGTTGCGAAGTAATAATAATAATAATAATAACGCTTACACTCAACATAGCCCCGCACTAGGGAAACCCTGTGTCGCGGGTGCCATGGACACACACATAGACAACCACAAATTACACCCAAACTCACGAGAGAAATAAATGTAGGCCATACAAATATTTCTCCCGGCCCGGGAATCGAACCTGGGACCTCTGCGTGGCAGTCCGGCATGGTAACCGTTCGGCCACGGAGGCAGTTCAGAAGTATATAGTGGATCAGCTCGGATTTAACATTATAGATGAATTTATTGTAAGGGATCAGATGGGAGTAACCCGGATTTCAGAAGGGAGTAAAAAATAATAATAATTGTGCAGCCTAAATTGTAAATTAGTCTTTGAAAGACTACTGAAACCTTCTCCTACGTTCAGACACATGATCGAATTTGCGCATTCGGTATATGAATCTGATGCACGGATTCTGTAGATGCTGGTATTAGTTAGATCCTCACTGAGGTCAATGACACAGACATCAGCATAATCCAGAATAATATAGAAATAATATTACATAGAATCTTGGTCGTCCCCGAAAGCAGATTTTTCCAACTTCACAATGAATCGGAGGCAGCAAACACCATCTTACTGACATAAGCGTTATGAGGTGACCAAGGGTGGAGTCAAATAGAACGCTAAGATTGTTGACAACACTGCTGACAGTCAAAAGGAAGGAGTAGAAGAGGAACAGGAAACGTGTGACGTCCCCAACCCGGGAGACGTATAAAAAGGTCGATGTTGTTATTGTTGACGTTGAACTGACAAACCTTATCACTACAATTTCATTAACATGTTAAACAAAATTGCTTAATTAATTTAAAATATACAACAATAAAAAAAAATACACTAAAAAAATGATTTCAAAAATTCAGTACTTATTTTGGATTATTATTATACATTAGGTATCCAAAACAAGAAAAAATGTTCTTGTTATTTATTGTTGTTGGCTAATTAATCCACGTCGATTAACTAGACAGTATAATAATAAACTTCATGTTATGTACGCCAAACTTGAACAATATAAGTTTGCAATACAAACATTTATTCATAAAGCAGACAACTGTTAGTTTCAATAGTAATATTGCTATGTATACGTGGCGTTAATATGTTAAATAATGTTAATACTACGAAATTATAATTGAGGTTATGATTTAAGGCGAACGCCCCACGTTGGTTTAAATTGTCTTCCGATAGATGGCGTCAATGTAAACTTTTATAAATGCATTTATTTAACTTTTGACATATGCATGCCTCCGTAGTTCCGTAATTATTGATATACAACCATAGACAAAAAATGCAATACTTCTTGGACTCTTTCATTTTTTTCATTTTGTGAAACGACGTGCTCTTTAGCTCTGATATTTATCGAGCCAACAGATTACGTAACGAAGATTATTCAAGTTAATAAATTTTTTACCAGTCTAATAAATTATAGACAAATCTAATTAATTCTTATTGTTTATTATAATGGATCGTCGGATTCTTCTCTATTTGAACGGGAATCGTCACTGAATCTTCATTAACATTAAATATTAATTCTTGAGTACACAAATTGTCAAACGCAACATCACGATCCCTATCAGAAAAATCTTCTTTTTAAAACCTGCTCCCATTCACGATTAAAAGTTCTTCATAAATAAAATCAATTGCTATAAAACATTACTAATTGATTGGAATTAGAGCTGTCAAAAGTTAAATAAATTGTTGGATGGCGTATAACGAGATTATAACTAGAATTTAACTGCCGCTAGTTTCTATTTCTCAGCTGGTGGACTTGTCAACTTTATGTTCCAGGGTCATGGGTGCATTGGCAGTGCCCCTCAGAACTTTGCGTTTTAAAGCTCGCAGTGACACAGCAATTGTTAAGGGTAGATGCGATTCTTACCACCAGGTGCAAGCCTTGTTCTTAATTTTACTTGATAATCATAAAATAAGTAAGTTATGTTCGCAATAAATATATTCATTATAATAATGTGCAGGACGACCACGCCAATCACCTGCTGAAAATTAGTAATTTCCCTGTACTATGTGTATCAGAACAGACCTAAAACCAATTTAGAACATTGAAGTCCTCAACTCCTACCAGGAATAGAACCCGAGATTTCCCCATACAGAGTCGATTTAAACCGTTGCACTTTGGGCACACACTCATTAACACATACTAGATAAACCCTGTGTCGCGAGTGCCATGCACATACACATAGACAATGGCAGTCCCATATCATTCTATATAAGTTTTGTTTATAGTGTTAGTTATGAACCTCTTGGTTACGCAGGAAGGGCACTATGACCTGTGCGCGCAATGGAACCTTACAAGTTTAGGTTCTGGCCCCAGATCAGCCAATGTACAGAGTTGTCACATACCTCTGTCACTTGACTTCATCCGGTTCTTCGAGAGACTAGTGCTTCGGGTGAGCCGCTCCGGATGCACGTACCCTCCCTATTTTCCAGATAGATACCGGAGCAGTAGGCACGCTCACTTTCCGTTCCGCATTGCACAAGTAGCGGTTGCCACCGCTAAGCCATCGACTCTGAGTCTACTACCAAATCTCCTCATTGGTAGCGGAGCTGTAAGGCACGCTCACTTCCCAATGCCCGAAAAACGACGTCTCTCCAGTTCACAATAACCTGAAAGGGTTATAACCCTAACTAACCGTGAACAAGTTCACGGCAATGAGACGGGAAACTTCCGGTCCACAAAATTTATTAAAGAAGTAAAGTTTAAAGAAAGGGCTGTAACAATAAAAAGGTAAATGTAAAAAAACAGGTACAACAGTATAAACACTCCCTACACTTTATTATTAAGGCACTTACCCCTAAATGGGCCGAATAACTGAATTACGGATATAGGTACACGAAGGCTGTAGACTTATAAATTATTACACATGATTTAGCTTATTTAATGATTATAAACGTAGTAAAGAACCAAAATTAGCGATTATTCGCTATGGAATTTGAAACAGCTCCGACTGTTGTGGCGGCCGAGCTGGGAGTGACCGTGGTACGAAAACAAAATGAGAAAGTGAAGGAAGATGGAACAATTCAAATTTAAAATTTAAATACACGTAAAATAAAAAAAATGATAGGATACAAGAGGAGAGAGGCGATACAAAAAGGTGAGATGACGGCGAAAGGAGGCCATACTGTCACAAACCTAAGCGGCTGGAGAGACTGGAGGATATTTAGCTTAACATAGACAACACACTTTGGTAGACTAAGAGGAAATATATATATTTCGAATCAAAACAATTTACTTTGATTTCAAAATGGATTTAAAAGTTACAAATAAGCAAAAAAAAATGGTTAATGTGATATGTCTATCTCAAATGAAAGACGTAAGATTTAAATCCAACTCTATGCCGCCTACGTTAAAAACGGTCCAAGGTACAAAGTATCAAGCTTGATGTGCTCCTTTCAGAGGTTCTTGCTCGTTCTTCTTAGGGAAGTCAGCGTAGTGAACGAGCAGTAGCTTAAACATGACGTTTTCAAATGTAAATTTATTTTACCTATGGAAAAAATGATTCTTTGACTTTGACTTTGACATGATTCTTGACTGTACGTCAGTTAAATATCGATCGAACATTACGTGGACATACTCTGCCCGTCATTGCGACCTGAAATGTCCGGCACTAAATATAATCCCAAACTAGAGCCAAATAATGAAAAATCGAGAAAAAAATTATATACGTATACAAATGAGACAAGATAAGCCAAGGACAAATCTTGAATATTTTTGTAAATCTAGTCGGCGACTAACGTCTTAATATTTATACGTATCAATTGATTGGGACAGACCATGAGTAGGTTTGTAGACAGTTCGCACAAGTTTATCTCTTTTGACCGATTGTTAATTATCAAAGTGATCTTAAGTGAGCCTTTAATTTATTACAAACTTCGAGAAGATTATGGTGGCCATTTATAACGATTTGCATAAAATGAATAAAGAAAATTATTGTTTTGGGATCTGTGCCTTGTCTATAGAAAAGTTAGGTTCGGGAAGAAGTGTTAGTTGGTTCATAGATAAATAAAGAGCGTATTCCGTAATATGTACTTACTGATTATTTGACAAGTTGGTCTGGATAACTCACAATTGTCTTACCTTAACAAGGCTAGTCTTGCAAATTCCTGAATACAACTCAAACGCAATGTCTACTCATTTTCCACAAAATTACTTTACTACTTTTTGTCGGTCGCTTCCGTATCTCGTCGTAAGTCTGAAAACGCAAATAAATTAGCCCTATTTATTAAGGCAGGAAGCTCACTTGTTTTTAAACAAGAAACGTTTCTACCGTAAACAAAACATTAACTGTATTGCCAAGTTTGTCTACTAAAGTTTGCTCTCACACCATTATACTAAGAACTTGCACTTAATTGCACAATGCAGCCAAATTTCCAATATTTGCTAAGTATCTGTTGTCGGGGGCACTTTATATGGAAATAAGCTCAGGCCGAACTTCAGGTCCAACCTTATTGAGGCCACAATCTTAACTTTCAATATAGATATAGGAGTCTCAAAAACAAAACAGTCTATAGTTTATATAATAATTATATACGCTAATCGTTTATTATTGTTGTTCTAAGTACCGAGCTCAAATTTAGTACCAAGCTCCAAACATAGATGGCATTACTTGTATACTGAAACGCGCAAGCGAATGTTAACATTTGCTAATGAGTTGAAGGTATAGTCGCTCATACTGCGTCTATGGCACGCCCTGTCACCTGGTCCACCTGGGCGCCCTCGGGTCCAGTAATTAAATTTTTATACGGGTTAAAAGCCTTTTGTCATGTGGCGCAGTCAAGGCAACTAGCAGCCAACTGCAAATGGCCTAGGATATGATACCGAAATCGAAAATTTAGCCTGGCACACCCAGTGTGGCACACCACTTTGTATGTATAGTAATTGTCTCCCACCTTTGTGGTTGCACGACGACCGCTTCGCAGTCGCTTTGTCAATGAGTTGTTTTCTACTGTTCAAGTTGCTACGATAAACCTTACTTTAACAAACAATCAGCGGTTTCCTTCCTTAACGCGTCCGACTGTTCAACCTACTACAATACTAAATATTATCTAAGTATTATATATTTAAATAATATTTTTATGTAATATTGTATAAGTACTCAAATGTTATTGTACTTTTCTGTAACTATTTTTATATATATTTTGATTAACAGTAGCGCTCTGTTCGTTACCATAGAATATATAACCAGAAATAGAGACGAAATGTCATTTAATTTGTTTGAAAACCATTCTGCCAAATCATTACGATGACAACTGCGATCCGATTGGCCAGCCCAAATTCGACACAATTGAAAGGTGTCGCCAATTGTTTCACTTCAAATTGACCGGTTTAACTTGAGCTTTGCTATAATGGACGAAAATTGAAATATATATTTAAATACATATTTAATATTTAATTACCGATGAAATGACATTCCGTTTGTAATTAATAATTACAAGTTTTGCTGTTTTGCCCACACCACAGAGTGACACATCTCCCATTGTTAGAGACATTACCTTTATTACAATAAATACAGAATATTTTTGGTATATACGAAGACGTACACACAGGTCAGTTGTTGGCTCTGTACTATTTCAGCTTTCTAATTTGTGATTTTAGTGCAATCCAGAGTTAATTAATACTTAAAAGTAATATAAGGCCCATTTGCCAGATGAGTTACCCGGGTTGGATGGCCTTTATTTCGTCTCTATCTCTGGTTATATACTCGATGTTCCTTACTCACCACAGTGTCGGGTAGTTTTGCTTCTTCTTATCGTATGGATGGCATGAAATTAAATGGAACAGAATAAGCTTTATTGCACACAAAATAAAAATAGTAACAATTCAAAGTATAGTGAAAGGTACAAATACCGGCGTTATCGTTAGACAGCGATCTCTTCCTGGCAACCTTACAAATTATTACGGAGTATATACACTAAAGTGATTATGATATGTAGGCATACACTATAATGATTGACGTGACGTAAGTTATTCACCAAAGGAATGTAGGTACGTCGTGTTGGGAGGGTCCCTTCGTGCACCCAAATTCGTAGTTTCCGTGATTTTTTTGCAAGCACCCATGAGACCGTTTTGGAACCGAATGTTTAGTATTATAATTTACCTTGTATTTCAAATGAGACCAAATAAATTAAATTCTCTTTCTTTCTTTCTATCTACAAAGATTTTAATCAAATCTTTCCTAAAAATTCCTAAAAACGAATACTAAATATTTACTACAAATAATAAGTTTTCGAAATTCAAACGAAAATTACATAATTGATAGAACAACTGATCCAACATCACCACACGCCATCCTAACTACTGTAATGAGAAACGGTAAATCACTTAATAGGGTTTACTCACTATTCGATGCGTGACTGAGGCAATCAATATTGAGGTGTTAATACTACGCAAACTGACTAATTGCCTCACAGTATAGGATTATACAAAGCTGTGTTGTTAATTTACACCCCGAATTACACTAATAAGCAAAGTATCAAAAAGCTCTTTATCTTACAATCTGCGGTATTTTTAAATGTTATAATAATGACTTTTATTGCATAAGCATCATTAACAATTAACAATATTAACAAGCGTTATTAACTTAAGGTACATTTTTGTTTGCAATTATTGATAAAAATCTTCAGGGTAATGAATTCAAATAACCCTATACTATACCAGATTCTTTTTATGATATCAAGTGACGGGACGTACAAGTCGTGCACCTGGTGGTGAGCGACACGCGTGCCCATACCAATTTTAGTGCCACTCGGGGCCTTAAATCACAAAGATCTAAGGGGCAATTTGACAAGTTCTGTGTGCTTATAGTTTCACCAGCATCTTTCAAAACCTGAACGCAGTAATGCTCAAATTACTGCTTGGCGACAGAAATAGGTAAAGTGGCAGTACTTCCCCGGACGAACTCTTTCACAAGGAGCTCTACTGCTACTATCGGTTATTTGGTGTAATAAAGAATGTATTATTAATCTTACAACTCGACATTAATTCTTTAAAACTCTAAGGACGGAGCAAAGTTAGAAGTAAAGGAGCTCTACTGCTACTACACAAAATCGATGCAATAGCTGAACATGAAAATGTTGTGTCTTATCTCTCAGAAAGGTTTCTAAAAATTTTCTTTATTCTTGTTGCATTTGGCACCAAATCAAAAATTCTTAAGAGAAGAACAAGAGCACTGATTTATAATTACAGATTATTTTATATGATAAAACATTAGGTAAATTCGCATCCTATAATAGGTCATGATGAACATTTTTATGGAAACGCGGAGGAAAATTAAAGGAAACGTAAGATAATTACATTAACTGTGTACCAAAGACACTAATTGATTATGTTTGACTTCCTGTCGCTGTGTTTTTGCCATATTTCTTCTTGTTAATGCGATTTGACTTTGTTTGTCTTAAAACGAAATTATGTTTGTCCTTTATCTTTTGTTTTGTGTGTGTTCAACGTTTTTATAGATCTTCTTCTTCTCTCTTCATAATATCTCTCAACGATGTTCGGGTTTTCATCAGTAGCCCGTGGTAATTTGGAAGCACTCGGAAATCTGAAGATTGCTAAGAGATATTAAAAATTTTCGTAGTTTCCTATAGCATTAATGCAAGAATTGAAAATGCTTGGCGAAATTTGCGTCGTCTTTACAACGTAAGGTTATATTATACTCGGATATTAGGTATATTTTCACCACAACTCGTTTAATTCCGGGAACTCTGTTCTATCGATCATTTGATTTCGGAGTCGTCATTTGTTTCTGTGACATGCTCAGTCATCAATCAAACGGGCCGCCCTCTAATCACAACTTCGCTCAGCTACGTAGCCGATTGCATATGTACACTATGTACGTAGATATATTAGCAGGTTTGAAGGGAAGTAGGGGAACATGTTAATGTATCTGCAATTTATAAATAGCTGTTGAAGCAAATATTGGAAACGTACTAGTGTAATTAATAGATAGATAGATATATTTTTTTCGTTACACTAAGAACTCACAGAGCGGTTATCACCCGCGTCTGCCGCGGGACCGCGGCATCTGCTGAATGTAATAGTTAAGTATGTAAATTTTTTTGGGCCTGTAGTGGTGTCGATTGCTGGCGGTTGCCGTGGCGGGTTTACTAGTAGAACCGCACAGGACGCGATCACCGGCGCGCTTGGCGGCCGTCGTCGCCCGCGCACTTTGGCGGTCGGTTTAGGCGCACGCGGGGTGAGTTCTCTATTAACCGCGCGACTTGCGTATAACTCCCACTAACTTCGCGGTCCGTTCCGCAACCGCAACGGTTTCGTGCCTGCACAAACTTGCAGGGTCGTGAGTATTGAAATAAAACCGCTGTCTAGCAGAACCGGCGGGCGCGCATGGAAACTGCTCCGTGAATTGTTAACCTTATTAACCTTAAACTGACGCTACTCAAGGAGGTATGTGGTCCTACCTAATCGATAGTTAGAAACCCTGTGGCCATGTGGCATTTAATATTAAAAAAATATTCAATTTTTCAAACTATACCTACACTGGTACTAGTGTATTATTAAATGAATATATTAATATCAATTATTATTATTTTCTTAATGGCGACCACTAGGCTTAGGCCAGGTCGGTTTTATAAGAATAATATAAAAAATATGGCGGTCGTCGCCAATGTCAGTTTTCCGTTATACGTTGCCACGGGTTGGTGAAGCTGTCACTGTCAAGAGTAAGCTCGAACCATCAACGAATTTATTAAATTAAATTATGTTTTTTTATGAAGGATTTATGTAGTTTTCTATAATTGTTTCTATTTATTTTGCATGCACATCTAAAATAAAGCCGATTTTATTATATTTATTTTTTAAATGCATTTGCTGTGGAAATTTAAACAAAGCCAGAAATAATAATAAGAAAACCAATCTTTCGATTTTCCTGCAGCTTCAATCCAATCTCTCTTTCTTTTATTTTGAACTCATTGGAAAATCTTAAAAATTAAAAATACTCTACATTTAATCTACGAGTATAATGTAGTTTAAATATGTAAATTATCTAAAACAATAATACACATACATTTTTCTTCAAGCAACAGCAACATACAAATTGACATGAAACTGAAACAGTTGTCCTTTGTGTTAAAGTTACTCGAAATAAAATGTTTAGTAATAATAATAATAGTAAATAATAAAATAAAAGAAATTAATTTAACGTGAATGCTTTTCGCTTCGATATTTTAGGGACTTTAATCATAAAAATCGTATAAGAAATTCAAACATTTCAGTAAAAAATTATTGTCGATAAACATCAGTCATCGTAAATGAACATCACTATATTTGAGTCTAGAAATTTCTATGGAGACAAAAAGAAAACACTGAATTATAATAGAAATAGTAACTAAAAATGCAAATAGCCGGTGGAGTGTTTTCTCACTGGTTTTACAATTTTTGTTTTCACTCCAATTTTTACAAGGTGTATCGCTACAACTGGGCATTTTCACGTTTTACGAGAGATCTTGTATGTACAACGATCGCCATGTCACTGTGACGATGTTTGTAGGCGTGTCACCTCGATACGATCATTTTGATCTTAACGAGGCGACACGAACCACACCCCCACCAAATCTATAAATTACCAAAGTACCAAATCTCCCCTTTTTTTCAATATATAAGGGGTGAACCTACTTGTTGATAAAATACATATCACATCACTTCGCTGGGCTGGTCGCATATATACTTATGACTTTACTCAAATTCATGACAAGTTATTACAACTGATCTGAAACAAAAAAAAAACTATATTAATAAAAGTTCAACTTTGTATTAGTAATTTATATTTATATCTTCAGAAACTTTTTTGTGTTTCAGTGATTTTGAAGAGGAGGAGAATAAATATGATGAAGATACTTCTCAACAATCTTTCGATCTCAACTTGAAACCACTCGGAATGCAAGAACTTGCTATTGTAAAAAGAAACATTTAATAAATATGTATTTTAATTAGAAATGTTCATTATTTCAGTAAACACCTATTGAAAACCCTAATAAAGGTTATCACCCTATCTATGAGTAATTACAAAAATCTTCAGTTTGTCTGCAATTGCTTATAGTATAGATAACTATAAAGTCTGCAAATTCAAAGCTCACTTTACTATCTTCCTACTTTGCCCTCTTTTAGAAATCCTTGCAAGTCTGAAAATCAAAATAATATATACTACAAGAACCAGGTAGCTGACCCTCTACTTTTGGATACAAATCATGAAACAGGTACTCACATGCTTCCATTATTTTAGTTTTTAGGACCATGGCTTTCTAATTTAGAAGTGAGGGCAACCTATACTTTGTTCAATTGTTGGACCGAAGTGGTCCTGTGAGTTTCCCGCGTATGATCCACTAAAACTCTTAATTGAGCAGTTGTACTCCGAACACTGAAAATATGAATAAGTTATGTACTTATACGTAAATGTGATATGATAACAAATCCAAGATCCATTCAATGTAAACAATAACCTAAAAGTGTGGTATAATGATACTTACGTTCTTCTTTCTTTTAGTTTTAGGCAAACTTCACCACACATTAATAAACTTTATTGATCTTCTGGCACAAGCTAATAAGATATGTCTTCTTTCTACTTTGAAAAATAATAGGGGTTAAAGTATGAAATTGCCGATTTGTACTGAAAACCTAAATTGTTTATTTTTTAAATTTTTAACAAATTTATTTAATCAAAATAGTTGCCATTATTATCTATACATTGCTGCCATCTAATGGGAAGGTTATTAATGCCTTTGCGATAGAACTCCGACGATCTAGACTGCACAAACTGTGTGAAAGCATT
>NW_020654748.1:18240710-18262374 GCF_003589595.1 Hyposmocoma kahamanoa
AACCTATTGCAATAAAACGGCAATTTCATACTTTAACCCCTAATATTTATCAGGTTTGTTTACTTTTCATTCACTTTTTTTAAATAAATTTTCATTCATATATTTGGGTAGGCACTTCTATTATATGTGTATTGTTCTGTGGTTACTGTAGGTCCCTTCGATGATCCACATTTGATAGAAGGAAAAAAAAGGTTTTACTGGCAGTCTTGAGGGCTTCTCTGATGATGTTGTCGCGTTGCCATTGTAGATTAGCAAAAGAGCTTCTATCACGTGTAGTCGCTTTGCGGGTCTATATTGAAAGAGTAGCTCCTGTCACGTGTATTCCCCTGCGGGTCTAGATGGGACACGCGAAAAACGCTTCGCCCGCTTCGGGCCATATTTATACCAACCGGCACCGGCACCCATCCCTACTTCCCAACCGTGGGACCGTAGCATGAACCCAACATTCAAAACATATCTAGAACTTTCGTAAACATATTTATCTAGATCTTTCGTGAACAGTTACGACAGCGGCGCTGCATCTGCGCTTCTAAATATTGCTTCTAAATATTTTATGAAAGTTAATAGTAGCGCGGCTGCCACGCCACTGTGGTACCACTGCAGCGCTACTATAAGCGTCTATCTTAAAGATTCTTTTTTTGAATAATCAATTATAATAATACCACTAACATTTAAAATATTTAACTAGCAATAAACTTCGTAATAACCGAAATCCTGATTTAGTTTATAGATCAAGGGAAATGGTATACAGAATTCCTTTGTATCAACGGAGTAATCTTGACAGGACAATAATTTGTCTTCGGGCTGACCGCACATCGTCGTCCAAACGAGTCAAGGTCATCTGACAAAATTGCTCCCTTTAGAACTTTTGTGTAATCAGCTCGTGATACCTACTATTGTTTTGTATTGTTTCCTTCAGAGTCATCTTATTGGTAATTTTCTTACACTATTAACTATTATGAATTTTCCTATTTTATTTACTAAAGGCAGTGTATCTCTTGTCGTTTTCCTTGTACTTAGTAAAGTAGATGAACATAATTTTCAACGAATCTTGTCCTTAATTTCTTAATCTAATTAAATACCAATTTGGGAAACGAACTTTTCTCAATTGGTTCTGATCCGGGTGTTCTGGTTAGTGCCCCCGGAAATAATTTCGCTACTCTGGTATCATTGTACAGGGAATTCTGTACTTAGAACCCAGATTGCTGTTGTTATTGACAACATTAATATTACTATTTTGCACACACGACAAACAGGGGTTCACACATAAATCGTCGTTTTTTCATCACTGAAACGCTCGTTCGTCCAGCGGTAATACAAATTTATTTTTATCTCCTTTTCTTCTCATGCAGCGCAGTTATGGAACAGACTCCTTTCCCATATGCAGCCTAGCCCGTTGATTGCTTCCTTCAAGAAAAGGTTGACAGCGCACTTTCTTGCCTAACTGCCTAACTCTCTTTGTAAGCACCTTATTGTTTTTTATTTCATATAAATATTTGTGTATGTGTATAATAACGTTATTATTATATAATATACGTATTTATAATACTTATGTACGTAGTTTATAATATTTTCTCCCTGTTTCTCTCTTGCACGCTATTATGACCTTAGCTCTCACTGCCTTGGTTTGGCTGGAGTTCCTTTTGGAGATAAGTCCACTTTACTTACCGTATTTTTTACCGTAGTTTTTTTTATTAAACAAAGTGAGGGGACGACGAAAGTCGTGCGCCTGGTGGTAAGCGACACGCATATCCATAGCAGTGCTCTTTAATAGTTATAAGTCGCAAAGATTTCAGGAATACTGCCACTGCGCCTATCACTCAGAGATATAAGTTGACAAGTACAGTCATATACATGAGATATCTAACCCCCTAACATGCCCAAACCGATCTTTTGGTTCTGAGAGCCATCTTACGTATTGAACAAAGATAGAATGAAAGCAATTTCAATTTTATTTCTAAGCGATACAGTGGAGATACCAAAATAAATTATACGGCTCACAGGTTAGTGATTAAGTTTGTTTAACAATATTCTCCGCATTTTTGTGCTCAGAACGAAAAGTTCGGCAAAGTCAGCTTGGGGGGTCAGGTATCTTGTGTATATGACTGTACCTGTAATTCACCAGCACCCTTAGCCTTGAAAACCGAAAAGCAGCGGCAGAAATAGGCAAGGTGGCAGTACTTCCCTGGACCAACTCTTCCACAAGGAGCTCTACTGCTACTATCGGCTATTTGGTGTAATAAAGAATGTATTATTAATCTTACAACTCGACATTAATTCTTTAAATCTCTAAGGACGGAGCAAAGTTCATAGCAATAAATAGCGCGACTCAAGTGGTTTACGTGGCGCTTTTAACTTCTCGAAATCACGGTACAAATAGCAAAATTGATAGAAATGGCGAAATATCGCCAAGTGCATTAATAAATGGACCAGTTATTGCACCAGGTAGTCGATTTATTACAACTTCGTTTTAAAATAAAGTTTGTGAAAGTGTAGCCATTTATGTGAAAATATGAAAGGTAGAAAGGTAAGGCAATGTGAAAATTCAATTAGCTGAAAAACGTTTCGAATGTTCGGTTAACAAAAGAGCTAGGTCATTATTTTTCGCTACTGTTAATGTTTTACGTCTCCTATGAATGTTGCCCGAAAATACAATCGTATGCTTGTACACATACGTCAAATTAGATGTATTGTAAAATGATTGTACATAATTTTACGATTGATTATATTATGAGTATTTTTTAATAATAAAAAGGAATATAGGTATTCGGCATTTATGCGCAAAATTTAATTTCATATTTACCATGACCTTTTCGCCGAATGAAAACGTCATGATGATGATACCTGCACTTCGAGGAAGGTTTAGAACCTTTGGCAAACGTGTGAAATCCCTAAACTGCATTGGACCAGCAGCGTGGCGGACTATGGCCTAAATCCACACCTGAAACAAAACTCGCGTCTGTCAGTTGATGAAATACTACTACACTATCTTGACCACATTGGCATGATGGTATTATAAACATTGAAATACCATTGGTTGTTGAAAATGGTCCAACAACCAAAGCATTTCTCTTTTCTAGGGACGTACTAAATATTATAGAATACCAACACACAAACTCCCAATAGACAATGCTCGACATCATGCGCAAATATCAGTCAATGGTGTCACTCAGCCACCTCTAATCAACGAGCGCGTTGTTTTCTAATCATTTCCCTTTCACAGACAGTTGGGAAGTAATTAAGTCGGCTTAATTTAAATTAAAATTCATCTCTCGACATCGCACCCCTCGATTATTGGACTTCGCCGTTCGGATCCGCGGATCCAATTAAACTGAATTTGGTGATATGAATGGAACTACTCGAAGTTTGGGATTATTATAAGAAATTCGAAGGATTGAGTTATTGAATATACCAATATTTGTTGCAATGATAAGTTGTAATTTGCTAATGAATAGTTTTATTTTATCGACGAGAAAAGATATCCACTGTTGAACATAGGCCTTCCCCTAAGAATGCCACAATGACTTGTCCGGCGCCGCTTGCATCCAGCGGATTCCCGCAGCCTTCACCAGATCATCAGTCCACCTTAGGGGTGATCTGGCCACACTGCGTCTTCCGGTACACGGTCGTCACTCGAGAACTCTTCGGCCCCATCGGCCATCTGTTCTGCGAGCAATGTGTCCCGCCCACTGCCACTTAAGATTTGAAATTATTTGGATTATATTGAAATTGTCGGTTACTCTGGTTTCCTTGCGTATATCCTCATTACTGATTCGATTTTGCAATTAAACTCCGACCATAGCTCTTTCCATTGACCTTTGAGTGACCTCTAGCCTTCGTATGAGGCCCATAGTTAGCGACCACGTCTCGGTGCCGTAAGTCATCACTGGCAACCAACACACACTGGTCGAAAACTTTTGTCTTGAGACACTGTGGTACTAAAATATATTGTATATATTTCTCACAAATGGCGCTACGGTAAAAAATTCGTTAACAAACTAAATAATTGTAACTTTTTCATTGAAAAAAATAACCGACATTTGCTTCTCGGCTTTTTCCGGTTTCCATGGGATCCTCTCATCAGATTCTGACTTCTTGGTGACAATGAGACCATTAACTCCTTAACGGACTCCTTTGTACATTTTTTTTTCTGGTGGTCATGGTGACGGTGATTTGTTGATTACATGTATTGTGTTAAGTGAAAATTCGACTTTTATTTGCGGAAAATATTTTTTAATTTGTGATATCCGAAACGAACCCGGAACAGCATCGCTGGCATCAGGGACCACCTCGAGAGTATACCCTTTCAAACAAAAAAGAATTTCCAGAATCGGTCCATAATTCATAGAGAAATAGGTATATAAGTGTACATGTCTTTAAAATTTGAGGATTTTCCTCGATTTACATGGATGCCCTCATAGATTTTGACATCGTGACAATGGGACCACTACGAGAGTATACCCTTTCAAACATGAAAAGAATTTTCAAAACGGTCTACAATTGACGGAAAAATCTGAAAACATACATAAAACATTCATACAGCCGAACGTATGACCTCCTCCATTTCTGAAGTCGATTAAAAACAAAGGTCTACAACATACAAGCACATGGAAAAATTCGTAATGTCTGCTGGTTCGTTCCGTAGCTCAGGTGGGAAATCGTCAGTCATGGTATGCTGAAGGCGCTAGTTCGAATCCAACCGAATCGAAGGAATATTTCTTAGTGTTCAATCTTTGTATTAATAAAATTATAACGAACTAGTGGAATAATTTCACAAAAAATAATTTAATATCATGGTAGTAAAATATCGTGATGTTCAATAAACCTAATATTGCAATGTATTGAAATAGTAAAAAATCTACCTTTATCTCATCTTTACTTTATCTAGTCTGGCATGTTTCCGCTTTGGGTAGCTAAGCTTATTTTTTCGCGGCTTTTCATTTGTTTTGCCTAGTAATATATAAAGATTGGTGAACACTGCTAGATACACTTTATCTAAGGGGATTAAATCTACCTGAACTTTCGAAGTCTGCATCTTGGTCATGATGATTAGCAAAAACTGGTAAATATTTTCCTGTACCCAGAAAGTCAACATCATTTAACCTCTGGCTTCTTACGTAGCGCATAGAATTTTATAATTTAATTTCATCCTCACCCTTGCTTCTTCGGACTACTGGAAAATCGAGACACATTTCATCCTTGTATCACTGTCTTACCCTCATTCATTCTATAGAAAATAAGAGCCAGTAGCACACCCCGGACAATCCATACAACAGTCAAAAATTATTTATCCACTACACTAATAAATACAGCAAACCGCTATCTGCACACGCGCAAATGTGAGCGTGAAGTGGCAGGGTTACCCCATCACTTTCTCGTATCTATTACGTGGTAGGAACGGCGACTTCGCGAAAATTCTAACGCGAACCAACTATATATAATTCTATTAATAGAATCCTAATACACATATTCATTAGGTATTTAAATCGATATAATCTGTATTATATTAGTCTGCACTAAATTATTGAAAAAACAATAACTGAATGAGTCTCAGACATCAATTTTTTACTTACTTAGTTTTATCTTTCGGAAAACGAAAGAAACACCTCTCTTTATCCCGTTTAGATGACGATAAAGAGCAGTACAGAGCATAATACATGATCATTATAAATAGTAACGTCTAATGATGTTATATATTAACGTACAAGCTTTGTAATAAATAAATGAAAACTATATTCAAATATCATAGCAGTCTTAGCGCGAAAAGGCTCGCCGGCAGCCTTGTTGTGGTTCAGTCAATATGACCATCAGTGTGCGGTTGTGGTGCGGTATCTAAAGCTAGGGATGGGAGGAGAGTCTCCATTCTCGTAACTTTTTTGTTCTCTGACAATAGGGCAACTTTTCTTCTCTTCAAATAGTTGAATGTTAGTAAATTGCAAAATACACTTCCTCGTAGCGTAGGGTCGTTTATGATTTTAGGTGTATCAACCTCAGGTTCATCAAGTATTCTCTCGTGCTGTATTGAAATAACCTTTGTTGAATTCCGTAGGTCCTTACATATTGATATTTAATTACCAGTATCGCATATTGTTATCTTGATTGTGGAGTATTATTATGAAATAGAAATGAAATGCTGAACAATTTTGAATTTGAGGCACACTTGTCCAAATTGCCTTAATCACAAACGACCACGCGAAAAATTTACATTCTTCCTGAATCTATCTACCAACATGAAAAAGCTTTAAATTTTCTTGGGTATTGTAATAAAATGCTATTTCATTGATTTTGTAACATTTTTTAACAAAAGAATCAATGTGCATGAAAACAATCAATTTAGCCTAATTTGTTCTGCAATTTTACCAAGGTATATATTAAACAGGCCCAAACAACACCCTAATTTGGAATTTTACAGTAGAACGATGTTCGTATTAGCACCCAAATTATTGAATAATTTGCCGCATGCTATTAAAGAATTAAATTGTAGACCATTTAAAATGAAATTGCATAATTTGTTAGTTACTCAATGGTTCATACAATGTTGATGATTTTTAATTGATAACATAAAATGTAAAATTTAAATATTGTATGTTATATTTTTCACTTCTAATTTTCTGGTTAAATTCCAAATGTTGTAGTTTGTTTATGCTATTGTTTTAATTGAACTTTAATGCATGCTACTTCCAAAGTGAAATAGGCATCGTGTAAAATATTTTTTTTCGTAAAATATAGTTTATATATAATAATATATTATAAGACCTGCATTGCTAACTACATTTTTCAGCGAATAAATATATTGTATTCTTAAAACAACAGCTGAGTTGCTTTTTCTCTTACAGTCTCTTTCTGGATGGTTTGTAAGTTATTCCAGCGTGCCTTTTAGGTCATGACACGACTCGAATATCCGCAATGAATCGATGAATGCTGATACGGAAGCGGATATTTTAATTTATAATGATTACCCGCGGATGCCATTACAGATGCTGATATTCGCAACAAACCTGGTGCACACATCCACGCAGCGCTGCTGCCCTGAGACCGAGCCCTCGAAAACCGAAACTGAGTAATGCTCATATTACCGTTTTGCGGCTCTACTAGGTACACTGTAGAAACACTTATAATTTTAGTAGCAATATACCTCCTCGTGAAAGAGTCCCCCTGGAAGGTATTGCCATCTAGCCTATTTCTGCCGCCAAGCAGTAATATGAGCGTTTATGTAAGTGTGCTGGTGAAATTATAGGCACATGGGACTTGTCAACTTATATCGCAGGGTGTTTTTTATGATAATAAGCGATAGAACGAACAAATACAAGAACAAGTCATGCGCCTATTGGTAAGCAACACGCCTACGCCTAACCTTAACAGTTGTAGTGCCACTCAGAGCTTTAAATCGCAAAGATTTGAGGGGCACTGTCACTGCGCTCATCCCCTGAGACATGAGTTGAAAAGTCCGATGTGCCTGTAATTCAACCAGCACCATTGTGCCTGTAGTTCAACCATCACCCTTACCCTTCAAAACTGTAACGCAGTAATGCTCACGTTACTGCTAGGCGGCAGACATAGGTAAAGTGGTAGAACGCTGGATGAACTCTTTCACAAGAACAAAGAAAGATGATGACGTGAGCAGTGGCAGGGCCCCTCAGATCTTTGCTATTTAAAGCTCTGAGTGGCACTGCAACTGTTATGGACAGGCGTGTATCTTACAATCAGGTGCAACATTTTGTGCGTCCCCTCATTTGATATTATAAAACAAAATACTTGCAACAAACTCTTTCACATAGAGCTCTATTGTAATGAGTGTGTGTTTACCACGGAAGTTTTTTAAGTGGTCTATGGTATTTACTCTATCGTAGTAAAGTGAAAAAGATAATTTCGCATCATTATTCTATCGTCGCTCAACAACACTCAAATGAAACAAACACATTCATACATTCATGTAACAATAGGCAAATGGCAAAAATCAAAATAATAAAACAATTCACTCATGTTCCCTTTTCTGTCATAATATACACAGCCTTGTCGGGTCTACGTCGTCGCTTTTATGTTGAGAATAAAAATTATGTTTCGCGTTACGTTAGCGGTACCGTAAAATTGACGTTAATATTAATAAATATTCACGAAGCAATAACCTTGCTCTTACGCAGAAGAGAAATTTAAATGTTTTGTCTGGGTGGTGAGTAAGGGTCGACACACAAAACTGCGAATCGGCGCGATACGAATTCGCATCGCAGATGCGATTTCGTGCGGTAAAGCATGTCACTGCCACGGGTCGGGTAACAATTCCTTTCGACGATCGTCGACGGTACTCGATGTATAGTTTAAACTAGTTAGCGACATGGATCGTAAAAAGAGCTACTATTATTGATATGAAAGTATAGGAAAAAACACAAAGAAGTTTAACATCGCCGGAATGCGCGATGCGGAGCAATTCGCGAATTATTGCGATGCATCATGCGAGCTCGTAGATTTCTGCGATGCGACGTTGCATCGCAGTATTGTGTGTCTATGTGTGTATTTTAGCATCTTACTTCTGATAATTGGTATAAATCGAAAGTCGGATAACTATACTAAAGGTACGCCTTTGATATAATAAAGCCACTTGCGATCAAACGCTTTTATTATATTAAATTTAGTGCCTATTGGTACACCAGATGTCGCGACGATTACCAATTAGCTATTTTTGTTACCAATTTGTTTTACATTGACAAGCTGCAATTTATCTAAGCTTTTTAATTTCTAGTGATAACAAACAAATTAACTAGATGGCGCTTATTGTACAGATTTTTATTTATAACGCCGGTTATTCGTTTATTTTGTTTAGGATTGGCGCCATCTACGCATAATAGGAGGCGTTAATTTATTGATATTGACACGCATATTTGTCAAAGTTCAGAAAATAATTTTGGCTCATGATCAATATTTGAATAATAAATCAAAAGAAAAAAAAATACTTCTTTTATTTCACATTAAAGAGGTAGTAGAGAGAGGATGTGGAAATAGAAATTATGTAGACTGTACTTACATGAGCTTCATTTCGACTGCAGATAAGCAACTGCACGCCGACTACAAATTGCTACACACTGCCGACTACATTCACCTATAAAGGGTCAGAAGCGTTGATTTGTTTAAAAACAAAAAATATAATATGCGATCCGAAAGAATAGTTTCCTCCAATGTGTAACAAGGATCGCAAAAACTTAATAATTCGATTATTTCATTTTTTTCATTTTATTTAACATAAATTGCATTTGTATGTCACTACGTAGTGCAATGTAACGTCATAATGTAATAATGTGCTAGGCAACCGCACCAATTATCTGGTCTCAAACTATATAATTCCTTATACTTTGAGTAGGTACCACAACAGCGAAATTAATACCGAAGCATTGTCCAGAACACTCAAACCAGTGTTGGGCAACATTTAATTGTTCTGGCAATTAAAGATTGACAATTAATTAATTGTCAATTGCGAAACAGCAATTAACGATTGATCAATTGTTAGTTGCGAGAACCGCAATTAACAATTATTCATTTGTTAATTGATAATTAACAATTGATCAATCGTTAATCGCGTATATCTGCAATTAACAATTAATCAATTTTCAATATTTTCCATGTTTTTGATTAAAGAGTGTGTTAGGGTTGGGTTAGGCGGCGGAAAGGGAAAGGGAAGATTCAGCCCCTGACCCGAACCGCCGTCGGAGAGTGGGTCGCAGAAGGAGAGCTATGGCTCTCCAGCTGCCGACATAGGCGGGTAACGGGAGGCGAAAGTCCCCGTGACATGGGTCCATGAGCGGCAGACTTAGGGGAGTCCGTCGCTCGTTACTGGTGGACCCGAGATGGCGGCGTATGTGTTCCGCGTCTGCCACTCAAGATTGTTGACGGGGAGATAACAACTCTTCCCGAAAAGCGAGATGGGGTTCGGCGGCCAGCTGGATCAATAAAAAAAAAATGGATTTTGTGGGTGCCCATTACGAATATGTCATTCATTTCTAAATACAAGATGGCGGGCACGACTTTTCAAATAATGGCAAGTTGGGTATCGTTTTCGAGGTATTTGGAGGTGCTCATTACGAATATGGCACTCATTTCTAAATCCAAGATGGCGGACACGATTTTGAGTGAGTGTGTGGGTGGGTGAGGGGGTGGATGAGGGATGGATGAGGGGATTGGGTTAGGGAGTCGGTTAGGGTTAGTTGTGACGTGTCGCAATTGATTTAATTGCAATTGATTTTAATTGCAATTGATTTAAATTGAATTGATTTTTTAATATGATTGAATTTCTGATTGAAATTTAATTGATTAACGCCCAACACTGACCCAGACTAGTGTTATACAACGAACGCCTGCGAAGGAGTTTAAGTAGGAGTGTATGGCGCTCGGAAATATATTTGCCAGCATCGTCGTTATTCACATACAATATAACAATATCACTACACAGTAATACCAATTAAAAATATTCGAAAATAATTTTTTTTTATGTTTTTTTTAATTCTGGCCCACTTACTTACGTTTTCCTAGCCCCCAATGAAAAGAGTTTGGGCACCCCCGACCCAGACTATAACCAATATAAAAAAAGATCATTTCTCAAATTGATCCCACCGAAAATGGTGCCTGGGACCTGATAATCAGCGACAATGGAAACCATTAGCTCACCGAGATTCTCAAATATGGTGATACGAATTATATAAATCAGCATTGAAACAGGTTCATCAAACATATTGTATTGAATAAATGAATATTAACAGCAAATCACATCATGGATGATGGTGAAGTGGTTTGGAGTGGAGAGGTTTGTCGTGATTGTAACAAGTGGACGTTCATAATCTCTTGCTACCAGTTAATCACAAATTTCTACTAAAATGATTAAACAAATATACACCATTCAGAGAACTGAATGTGAGAGGATACTCATAATATATTACGAAAGTATTTAGTTAGGTTATTCAAATTGTGAAATCGTAATAAAAGTGTATGTACATGAATTATAATTGTCGGTGTAAGTAAAACCTTGTATGTGGTCTTAATATTAAAGATTATTCTTGCACCTACAAGTGACATCTGGGGGCGCGCGGCATTACTACATCAACGATCCCAATCTATTTTGATTTTTTAACTCATTAGATATACGATCTGGGCACATAGCTTGTGGAACTGACGGCCATTGGGACAGGAAGGTTCTCGAATGGAGACCACAAACCGGAAGGCGTTCAGTGAGACAGCCGTCTAGGAAATGGATGACCAGCGTCCTGATTTTGATTTAAATCGGAATCGATGCGGTCAGGTAGTCTCGAAACCAGATGGGTTTCTGAGCGAGAAGATGAAACTGAGCGAGTGAGTTGAATCAACTATTGTTCTGATTAGAAATATCAAATGTTTCCGATCGGCCAGTTGTGAATCGCAATTATGTGCATCGACTCGGAAAAGACGCAGTTTTCGATCGGGAGAGGCAATGAAAATCAAGCTGCTGGCAAGGGTGATGGGTAACCGACGGATGCACATCGCGTCCGATAGGCTAGTCTGGAAATCTTTGGTAGAGGCCTATGTTCAGCAGTAGACGTCTTCCAGCTGATAAGGTGATGTGGATGCTATAGGATCGTCCCTTAGAGGCAACATATTATACATTTTATATAATTTCCAAAAAGTCAAAAATAAATCGTTGAACAAGTTTAATTGAACGTCTTTATTGAATAGACCCTATAAAGCTACGAATCCAACAGAACCATAACGACCATTCTATCTTTTTAAATAAAAATTATGTGGACATCTATCGCAAAGAACCGTAATTTAAAGTCGAATGGAGTTCTACGAACAAAAGAACATTGACATACCTGTCGTTTGTATCAAATAAAATTTAGTAGACTTATTCGTGAAATAGCAGCCAAGTCTTTTTTATTTTGATTAAGGACAAGTTACAAAGCTCCGATTTTCGGTAAACATACCAAAGTAATATTAAAATGTACAACCAAGAGCTTGATGATACTTTGGACTGTTTTTATCGTAAGCGGCATAGAGTTGAATTTAAATCTTACAATGTGGATCTCATTTTCTAATTAGGAGTCACCATACTTATTGAGACGGGACCGCGTTAAGCTGCCGGCGCCGGTCAGAAAAAGCTATATATCCACGTAATTGGAGCGAAAAAGACGTTCTTAATTTCGCGTCTACATCAAAAAGTAATCAAAACATGCAACGTCTTTTCCGCTCTTATTGCACCGACAAAGATTTTTGTCTAAATGAGTCTGATGACTCTCATACTGGCGCTGCGACGTCGCAACGCCATGAGTTCAACACACCAAGTGCCACTCGAGCAATGCAATGTCGCAACGTAACGACGCATCACAGCATCCTTCCTCGCTTCGTCTCCTGGCTCCTTCTTCGATGAACACGCGTGCCGTTGGCGCGCGCACTTTCAACGCACCGTGTGGCATGTAGAACTAATAATATAGATATACTATATAGTATAACGCAGCGTCACCGCTCAAGCGTCACAACGCCAACGCAACGCATCATGTGGTTTAATTTATACGACTCTTATTTCATCCCTTATATAAATCGTCATCGATACAAATAACTAGAAATTTCTTTGAGATCTCTATCTTAATAACAATGCCAAAATTATGCGCGAATCAATAAAATTCGTCATACAGTCCATACATCACTTTACTGTATTCACCCCAAAATTCCTTGCGGTAGGGAGGCACCCTACACAGATGACGTCATCACCCTCTGCCCATTATTTTGATATCAATCATAAAATTTTAACGCTAATAAGTTACATGTAACGGTGGAGTCTGTTAAAATCAATTTTTTCGATGTACTCTAGAATGTTACATTGAGTATCATTTATTTGGTATTAGAAAATTAAGGTAAAAATATACAATAAAAGCTTAAATACTAGAAACTGAAAATAGTATTAAATTATGTGAATAAAATTGGGTCCCCGCGGCAAAGTTGCCAAGATGCTATGCTAATACGTAGGGCAAAGTACCTGCCGGCCCTTGGGTTTCCGAGACATTCTTTTTTTTAATAAAAATTTGTAAAGAATGAAGTTAAGTGGCAGTAGAGCTCCTTGTGTAAAAGTTCGTCAAGAGAAGTACTGCCACCTTACCTACTTGTGCATGCCGCCAAGCAGTAACCTGACCATTGCTACGTCCCGTTTTTGAAGGGAAAGGGAGCTGATAAAATTACAGGCACATGGGATTTGTCAGCTTATATCTCAAGGTGACAGGCGCAGTGGCAGTGCCCTTCAGATCTTTGCGTATTGAAGCTCTGAGTGGTACTGCAACTGTTATGGACAGCCGTGTCGCATATCACCAGGGTCACGACTTGTTCGTCCCTGCACTTGGTATCATAAAAAGAAGTGCACCGGGACATCACTGGCCAAGGGTTCTCTCTCGGCTCTAACTATCTATTTGCATTCCAAAGGATGCAAATAGATAGTTAGAGACGAGAGTTACTTAGTACTCTCTAGTCTTTCCGCCAGCTCAACTGCGTTGAACTGCAGCCGCAGTTGAGCAGTTGAGCTGCTGGCTGGTGAGCCACAGCTGGCTGGTGTGGTGGAGATGGAACGGGGCAAATGCGTCGACGTAGCGCCCCAGACGAGTGTTCGGTCCATACTTCAAGGGATGAGTGTCATTCCGTCCGAGCGTTTGCCATCAGTTCGCGACATTATGCCTATTGGCTAGTTGTAAAGTTATATTTGTACAAGGTCAAGAGCATGTCAAGCTTTACACTTAAGGCTTAAATCCAATTCTACGCCGCTTACAATAAGAACCGTCGAAAGTGTCAAGCTTGATGTGTTCTTGACTGTACACGAACAGGATTTAATAAAAAGGTCGCTCTATATTTTTCAGCTCGTGAAATGTGCGCGTTTAATCCAATATTTGTATGGGAATCCCAAATATTTGTTATTATTTTTTGCAATAGTATAAACTTCATCAATAATACTGAATGTTATATATCGATACCTTAATTCGCAAAACGAACAACTCCGTTATAGATTTTTTTACAGGGGAGACTAAAAATTTCAGAAGAAAAAAACTAGCATATTTACAGAAATAATAAAAATCCCGTTAGGAATTGTGGGTTTTCTTAACTAATACACCATTTAAAATTTTAATTTTAATCAAATGTGTTGATTCTACGGCGATTTTTGGAGTTATTAGGTTTGACATTAACGATAAATGAAACAAAAAATGGAGTTATTTGCTTTTACTCATTATGTAAAAAAGGGAAACTAAGTATTAAACAAAGCTTAATTTATGTCATCATCATCATCAACAACCCATTTTATACGTCCCACTGCTGGGCACGGGTCTCCTCTCAGGCGAGGGTTTAGGCCGTAGTCCGCCACGCTGGCCCAATGCGGATTGGGGACTTTACACGTTTTACAAAGGTTGTAAACCTTCTTCAACGTGCAGGTTTCATCACGATGTTTACCTTCACTGAAAAGCGCATGGTAAATTTTGAAATTAAATTTTCGCACATAAATTCTGAGAAACTTAGAGGTGCGAGCCCGGATTCGAACCCACGACCCTCTGTTTGAGAGGCGGTAGGTCAAACCATTAGGCTACCACGGCTATTGCTTAATTTATGTATGCTTAATTTATGTATTTTATTATAAATTGTAAACTTAATCATCATGAGGCAGAGCATCATAGAACCCTTGATAATCATGGGGTATTGATGATTTTAACTGTTGCAAATCGTAATATTTCTTTTTTGTGATTTTTCGCCGCTCTGCATACAGCTGGTTTAATGTTTCTACTGCAGTAGGATTAACAGGGCTTTTCCTTTGATTAAGTAGTGTCCATTCATCTCCAAACCTCAGTTTGTAAAATATTTCTCCATTAGGTTTATATTGTAGAGCTCTTATGTCATATATTATGTTAGTTGGTGGTACAGGAGTTGTCCCCGCCCAGTCGAGAAAGCCCGGCCTTATAGCTTTTTCTCAAAGCAAAATCCTGATTAGGACTGAAAAATTGAAAAAACCGAAATTTCAATTAATGAAATTATGTTATCAGCTTAACTAATTAATTTCAGAGTATCGCAACATTATGTGGATACTCTAGGAAAGTATTTTAACGGAACCTATTTTAAATATTATAGATGACAATATCGCAGTGATAGACCATTGACACTGTAAGTATGACTATAACTATGAATATAATTGAATAATAATAATATATTGACATAATCATCAATACAGTGATCGACAACTAAAAAAAAAATTAATAATATCCAGTAATAGGACGAACAAGTCGTGCGCCTGATGGTAAGCTACACACCTGTTCACAACAGTTGCAGTGCCACTCAGCTTTTAAAATTGCAACGACCTGGAGCGCACCGGCACTACGCCCGTCACCCAGAGACATAAGTTGTATCCATAAGAAATGTATGAAAGTATTTCGTCATCCAGTTAGGTACCTTTACAGCTACCAGCCCGAGCTAGAGATGTCGCTATTAACTGCAATTAAATTTTTATTGAATGACAGACTGTTTCACCACCATGGTTAGAGAATGGAAAAAATAAGTCTAAGCCACCATGACTTACAATTTTTTTTTATGAAATTACTCCACTAGTTTGTTATCGGGTCGGATCGAAGGAATTAAAAAAAAATCGAAAAAAAGTTTTAAGAGGTCCTCGTAAAAGCGTTCATCCAGAGAAGACTGCCAGCTTATCTATTTTTGCCGCCAAGCAGTAATGTTAACATTATTGTGTTCCGGTTTTGAAAGGTAAGGGCGTTGGTGAAACAACAGGCACATGGGTCTTGTCAACTTATGTCTCAGGGTGACGGGCTCAGTGGCAGTGCCCCTCAGATCTTTGCGATTTAAAGCTCTGAGTGGCATTGCACCTGTAATAGACAAGCGTATAGCTTACCATCAGGCGCATGATTTGTTCGTCCTGTTACCTGATTTTTTTTTATTAAAAATAAGTGCGCATTTTTGACCTCATGGAAAGTGATCCATCTCACCTGATGGAAAGTGACGATGAGGTCGAGGATGTAGTATGCACACCTAAATAATGCCTATTCACTCTCGCCTTGAAAAGGTCCAAGTTATAGTTGTGTGTTCGGGGAACAAGTCTGCAGGCAGGGAATTCCACTCCCTAGCCGCTCGCCATACAAATGTGGAAGCGAAACGTTTCGTGCGAATTCAAGCAACATCAACCCCCAAATATATTTTATATGATATTACATAAAAAAAATTAGTACTTTTTTGTGCACATTGGGTGTTTAGTACTTTTCCCATTGTAGTTTGCTGGAGCTTAAGAGGCTATATAAAACCTACATATGCCTATCTATACCAGCGAGACAATGTCAAGACTATAGTTTTTCTTTTTCATATCTTTGTATTAGTATCAAACAACTGGAAAGGTCAAACAAAAGGCTCAAATAAGTATTAACAACTTAGAAAGCAGTATTACATGACTAGACCTATAGGAGTCAGATTACACTTTGACTTTCTTAGTTTCTTGTAGGTCTTCCAAATACAATAATAAAATTGGGCGAAACAGATTGTGAACAATAACATATGCCTTGTGTGCTCTGCCGTCGGATGAAATAATAGTACTAAATAAATTATACTCAGCTTACACATATAACTGCCTCCGTGGCCAAACCTCTGGGACCTCTGCGTGGCAGACCACGCAGAGCTAATACGCCCATTACCTGGTCTGAACCTTAGGGAGTCCCTGTAATGAGTACCAGAGCAAAATAATTATTTCTGGGGTACTACCCAGAACACCCAGATCAGAATAAATTTTAATGACCTCCGTGGTCGCTATCTCTGAGGCCCGATTCGATTCCAGCTCAGTCAATATAGAAAACTATTCTATATTGTCTCAAGTCTGAGTGTTTGTGGTACCGTCGTTGTTTCCGATTTCAATAATACAACGGCTTTAGTTACTTACTTTGGGATCAGAGCAATTAAAAATAATTTGAAAGGTTCTATTACCAGGAATCGAACCCGGGACCTCCTCATCCACCGGTCACAGTACATGCCATTGGGTCACTGCATCGTCGAAATAAGATTAACGTGGCCTTTGTTCCGATAACATAGCTTAGATGGTCCAATTACTTAAATCACTGATTAAGTGAAACTGTTAATTAAGTTCTCGGATAGTTAATAATCTAGACCTGTGGTTTAGTTAATTACTTAACATTGATTGGATGTTTGTCTGCCGACGGGGTTCAAATATAGAATATAATGATTATATACAGGGTGTAAATTTGAGACGGGGCAGCAAGGCCAGCCACCTTAATCATTGTAGTTACAGGAAAACGGTTCTAGAAGACTATCCATGAATTTTGAAGATATTTTGGTTGACATTCACAGATTTTGAAAAAATGGCGCAGTTAGCAATATAAAAGGCAATTTTTACAAAACTTTTTTTTATACATCAATAGTCTCTATGGGACCAACTGAGGTAAGAGTACTCGAAATGTCAGAAATCGAAAAAAACTTTTTACCATACATTTCTTAGGGACATATTTATTAATCAGTTATTCTAGGTAGTTAAGAAAATTAACAAATTACTAATAATATAATAATACTACTACCATTATCAACACCTTTGTAGCTCGAGTTTAGGCCATAGTCCGCCACGTTGGCCGAATGCGGGGATTTCGACACAAGTTTCTGTTTTCTGGGATTCTGAATACTATTAGTACTAAAGCAACGAAATTCACTCGAGTGCACCCAGAATATCCAGACCAAAGCCACTTGACCACAGTGGTCTTGACCGTAAGTTATCAGAACATACAATATATATAATTCCGAAGTGCAACTGCTACAAAGTGCTGGGGAGATGACATTTTGAGGGCAGTTAATAACGTAGCCAACTTGGTAAAGCACCGGTTACTAAGCTATCTGGGACATAGTGTTGCAACTAAGTTTAGTGCTCTAATTCACTGTTCGTAACTTGGAGTAACAAGGTATTGTTGCGCTGTGGAAGCAATTTTTAGTTAGCGGAAATGGGTATTTTGAAGAAAATAGTTTTTATCTCTGAGTATCTCGTCCTCCCGGTATTGAATAACATAGGTCTGTTTCTACAACTTAAACTTGAATGATTTATTGGATCCAAATGTCAAGTCGTTATTCGTGTTTTTAGAGGCTCTGATTTATAATAAGGGAGTCACCAAACTAATTAACGTCATTTGTCTTGATGCGAACCATCGCAACTGTTAAACGCTAGTTTAACCATACTTGTCGCATTAACGCGGCCGTTCGCGCACCGTCGCGCTAATTATTTCTAAACCAGGATCAGTCGTCGTCGGCATGCGTACGGACGCGATCGGAAACTTGCAGGAAGCCGATTCGTTGCCGACCTGTGGCGAGCCGTGTTCGTACGAACCGATGCGATACGCACAACGTTTTTTCGCTCCTACGTTCATCAGCATAAAGCTTTTTCTGACCGGCTTAATACAATTTTGCGTTAATAAGTGTGGTGACTCCCCTAACATCGCTTTATTTTTACTTTACTTTATTCTTAAGCAATGTACCTTGGAGAAATGATCAACCAACTTAACAACGCAAGCCTTGGGATCGGACTGAAGATGAGCCACGGTGGCGGAACCACAATGCCTGAACGGCCGCGTCCAAATAATATGATCTCCTCAAGCTGATTCTACGTTGACAAGTTCAATAACTCCCAAATTTGTAAAAGTTTTCTTGTTACAATAATTCATAGATTATAAAACCTTTAAATGGCGCAACTTTTATCTAAAGTTATCAGCTACTGAATTATTCAACGCGTACGCGAGCAAAATCGGAAAACATTATATAAAATGTCATATCACCAGTCTCCCCCCGCGAAAGCGGCAGCGTCCCTATCGTTGTCGATATGTATACGAAAATGTTCACAATGTCGACATGACAAGCAATCTTAGGATTTAGGTTCACGTATTTCGTAATTTTTAATAATATAATCTTACGGGCTGTGGCTGAATATCGGTGTCATAGATCTCTGCCGGTGGAAATTATTTTGACATTATTGTATTTTTGTTGATTTACATTTTCCAATTCTTAAATTATATTGTATTAGATGTGAAATAACGACGAAAGCACTGACCAGTAAACCAACTCTCGTCTGTGGAAAAAAGTGGCGATATTTATTCTTGTTAATTTTTTTTTTCTTGTTTTTTGTTATCGATTAATGTAAAATAAATTTTGCTACAATAATATTACCGTCCGATCAGGGAAGACGCAATTAAAGTAAATTAAAGCAAATACTGCATATTCGAACGATCTTGGTGCACAAGAGCGGCTGACATTATGGTCGCTTGATGAGAAGGTTCCGGGTTTGGTTCCCAAAAAGGACAATTTGGGAAATAAACTTTTGTAAATTAGTTCTAGTGAGGGTACTCTGGAACTCACGATATAGGGAATTCCCTAACTTGAGACCAGGGGTCTACTTCCGTTCTCAGTCCCACATCAGACGCCATCGATTAATAGCCAACCTCATTAAAAGACGCATGATGCGAATGAAGAAGGCGCATGATGATAATAAAAGAAGCATTACCTTTTCTGTCCTTTATACATAACATCATGACCTTTCTTATTATTTTCTTATTAATTTTGATCAATGAGTAGTGCTGTCCTAACTTCATACTGTAGTCAGACATCTACTGATAAATTAGCTGTAATCCTTTCCCCAATTCAGTGAGAATGTACGTACTAAAGAGGATAAATCGTGTGAATAAGCTATTAATGAAAATAATAGTAATAATGTCCTAGAATCACAGAGGGTCTACTTGTTATAGTATTGTTATACTATTACTGTCAAATAAGTGATATACTCGTCAAAATTAAAAGACGCATGATGCGAATGAAGCTTCATACTCGACATTGGCTTTTAATTTAGTAGTAGTATTTAGTAGTAGTTTAGTATTACTTATTTGACTGTAATTGTTTCGATGAGAGTAGACCCTCTGGTTTAAAAACAAATAGAGCGCACGAACGGCCGCGTCAACGCGCGAATCGGCTTAATGCGACAAATGTGGTTAAACACAATTGCATCAAGACGATTCTGCATTAATAAGTTTGGTGACTCTGTATTTCCCTTATCATATGGACGGGGATATTAACCAGGCCCGAGTAAGTCTCTGAAAGAAAAGATACCCCACGGCATCACTCATCCCGCTGTCGGAACACCTCTCTGGGTATGATCTACCTTAGTAAACTTCAAAGTCCCTAATTAGGCCACGAACCCAAGGCGGCCGCAGCAAGGAGTGCATGCATGGGTGGGGTTACAGCTCGGAGAGCGCATTTCTGTGTGGTGTTTCTCCCAAGACAATGGCACCTCTTTTGTCCTGCCCTGCGTGTCTCTATACCTGCACACGCGAGAACCTGTACAACGCCGCTGATAATGCTATCTCAGTCGGTAAGTAATGGTCCTCACGAAGAAGAAGAATCGTAAGAACGATACTTACCTGACCTAACTGATTATAAAATAAGTCATTCGGATACTCGACATTTTCAACATTTCATAACATAATCTCAGTACAGAGTACTAAAAAAACCGACCTCAAAAGTACGTGGAATTACGTCTATTTGCTAAGTTTCATTGAAATATCCTCTAGTTCGCCACTATACAGGACTTGATACTGGAGATAATAAAAATAGGTTCTCACTACGACACTACTCAAAGTATATCGAGGGAAATACGCCTTAAATTGGAGATATAGCAAAATCAACTAAATAATTGCTAAAAGTAATTGCTCCTAAATTAAAATTAGGCGCTATTTATAGAAATGAATCGTCATGCGTGAACAGCCACCCTTAGAGGTGGATGATCCTTCAAAATGAAATGGGACCACTATGGAAGTACCCCCTTTCCAACAAAAAAAGAATCATGAAAATCGGTTCACAAATACCGGAGTTATCGCGTAACATACATACAAAAAAAAAAAGAACATACAGTCGAATTGAGAACCTCCTCCTTTTTTGAAGTCGGTTAAAAATTGAATTTAAACTTTCGTGATTGATTTTTTTGTTCCCTCAAAGTCAACAATACCTCGCTCTATCACAGATTAATAATTCAAAGGAGACCTTTTACCCCGTCTCTCATTTGTACTGGACGCTCTTGTTCATTCGGAAACCAGGGCTGGGTTAGGTTATGGGCCCAATTTGAAAACATAAAACAAAAGTTAAGAAAAGTCATCAATTTTGCATGATTTTAAAGCTGGCGCTACTATATTGCTAAATAATTTAGAAGGTAGGAGTGATACACAGATTTAAATATTGCACCCTATACTATCGAGGTCTAAGTTCAATCAGCCGTGACCGACCACGGGACCGGTAAAGAGCCCGAAATTTCGGTTTGTTTTGAATAATCAATATCAAAATAATCAACAGCATATCAAGCTACAAATTGATGTATCTTGTTTCGTTGCACTGGAGGCGATTTTCGAACAAAAATGTGTAGTCTGATGTGCTGTTGTCCGTACATGATTTAGATCCACCGAGTATATAACCAGAAATAGAGACGTAGTGTCATTTAATTTGTTTGAAAACTATTCTGCCAAATCATTTCGGTGACAACTGCGCTCCGATTGGCCAGCCCGAATTGGAAACAATTGACGGGTGTCGCCAATTGTTTCACTTCAAATCGACCAGTTTAACTTGAGGTTTGCTATAATGGACGAAAATTGAAAAATTACAT
>NW_020654748.1:18262774-18300188 GCF_003589595.1 Hyposmocoma kahamanoa
CTTAATTAAAAGAAAAAAACTATGACGTACGATGTCATTGGTTTCCATAGTCTAAGGACATTTCATACAAAGTTAAAATGTGGTGGAGTCACACGTCAAAAGTGTTTTTATCACATGAAAATTATAAAAATAATACGAACTGCATCAAACAAAGTGTATATGTGAAATTTTGTACATCTCCTATTGAAGCACAATAAAGCTATCGATTAATGTCTTTCGTAGTCTTCAAACCTTGAAAAGTTGTAATTTTGCAGATGTGGCCTTGTTACACCAAAGGTAGGGTACTCTTTTTAATGATAAAAATAAATAAATATTAGTCAACATCGCATACGTCGCTCTGATCCCAAAATAAGTAAAGCACTTGTATTATGGAAATCGGAAACAACGACGGTACCACAAATACCCAGACTCGAGACAATATAGAAAAGACCGGGGATCGAACTCGGGATCAGGATGGCGACACCATGAAAACAGGTGTGCAAGCCACTCGACCAAAGAGGTCGTTACCATCATCAAAAGGTTTTTACAAACTCACCTTAGAAGCTGAAGTTAATGTAACTGCCCTGAGGAATACTATGATGTTTCTTGTTGGTCACGAACTATGTAAACAGTTACGCTCTATAACGCTCACGTCAAAAAAGTCTTATTATTGGTAAAAAAATCAAAGACCACTATCCGAATTCGTACCTACATAACTTTCCCTAGCTACTCCATTATTCACCAAGTAATTTTCACGATAAGACTTCAATGATGGATTTAGTTTCGTAAACGAATTCCAAAGAGCCTGAACATTTTCAAAATTCTAGCTTTGACGCCCCGGTGTAACTGAAAAGGAAAATTTTCATTAAATTGTTATTTCGAGTGTCTAAAAGAAACATTCTTCTTTTCTTTGAAGATCAAAAGTTTGAACACTGTTTATGACTTTCAGGACTATTGAATTCGATAAATACAATTATAAAAATGTAATATACCAGGCGATGATTTTAAAACATACAGGGTGTAATCGTCAAGTGTGCTCTGGCGATTATTCCATAAACATAAGAGATATTAAAAACCTTAAAATATGTGGTCTAATGAACAAAATGACAATAATAACTTTTTAAAATAAAACTAGAAATATCCAAAATTTTTACGTGAAATGCTCCTTTACATTTAATATGACATTCGTAAAGTATATAACCAGAAATACAGAGGAAATGTCATTTAATTTGTTTGAAAACTGTTCTGCCAAATCATTACGGTGACACCTGAAGTCCGATTGGCCAGCCCGAATTCGAAACAATTGACGGGTGTTGTCATTTGTTTTACTTCAAATCGACCAGTTTAACTTGAGCTTTGCTATAATGGTAGAAAATTGAAAAATTACATATTTAATATTTAATTATAGATGAAATGTTATTCCGTTTGTTTTGTAATTAGATGTTTTGCTGTTTTTCCCACACCACCGAATGGAACTCCCGCCCATAGTTAGAGATTTTATCTTTATTACGATAAATACCTACAGAATATTTTTGGAATATACGGACACGTATAAACAGGTCAGTTGTTGGCGCTGTACTATTTCAGCTTTCTACTTTGTGATTTCAGCGCAAACGAGAATTGATATTTAAAAGTGATTTGAGGCCCATTTGTTTGATGAGTTGCCAGGGATGGATGGCCCTTATTTCGTCTCTATTTCTGGTTATATACTCGATAATATCGAGTAACTTTTATAGAACTTATATTTGTGTTCGCAAATAGCTACGAAATAAAAGTTAATTTTAAATACTCAGTTGATTTATGTGTCGTGCACACGCATGATTTATTTCATACTGTAGGTAAAGTTATGTGTCCATATAATGCTAGTAGATACTTATAACTATGTTAATAGATTGCAAAGTGTTCATTTTCATGAACAAATATGGCCATCCAATACTTAAGTATTGGATTGGGCTGTTCATCCTCTCTGCTACCACCTTAACCCTTAATTGGTCGCGCGTGGTGTTGCACACCCCATTGCAGATTTCTAGGCTCATAAGTTTTTAAAATTTGAACTTACAGCTTCTGTGTTCAGGTTAGCTTCGTAAACGCGATTGTACTTCACAATTCATTCGTAATTTGCTCTCGTTTGTGTATAATTGTGCTTGGAGAGCGTGTTTGGGGTGCATGATACCCCACGCGACCGTTTGTGTAGACAAAATTCCGTAAGGTAAGTAAATATATTTTTTTCTTATTATGTATTTAAATAATTTAAGTGGACAATAATATGTTGTAGTGACATTTATAGAACGGATATATTGGCATTTAAAAGATCATGCTGTAACATGGTGCTTTTTTGTTTTTTGTTTTGAGGTAGCTGTAAAATGCTGCGTGATTTGACTGATTAAGAGATTGTGCAGCAATTGAAAGACAAAGAAGTAGTATAAGGCTTCTGAAGGAGAACAACATCGTGAAATCATTGTTAAGTGACCATAGTGCAGTTCGGTGTGCGTTCGGAAACGGACGCGCTTCACTACGCAGTGAGAATTATTATTACAATTCGAGTTTCGCGAAGCATATTAGGTCGCTGCGCGTAAGTGGCAATGGGTTCTCAACAACTACTTCAGGCTTCAGATAACACCATAGGTGAGCTGCGTGCCCAAGTTGCGTTCCCAAGTTGCGTTATTAAGCAACACTGCTACGGTGTGTAGGTCACCAGAAGCCTCTAACATAAACACGCCACGTGGGGCGCAAAATGCATCCATCAGCAGTGTCAAATCGGCACAAATGGTTGCGTCACCGATCGCTACTGCCGTCACGCGTGATGCGCCGCGCCCTGCTGCCCGCACCTCCGTCTCGGCGGAAACGTCACGCGTGTGCATGTCAGCCCCTGCACGTGGATACGCCGCTGTAGCCGCTTGTACCAGCTGACCCACCACTTCGAAACTCGAGCGGCGGCAATCGCTAAGAGCAAAACCAATCCCCGTGAGCCTGTCTCTGAAGTTGCAAAACCACAGAGGCAGACGGACCGGTGCGATAAGGACGGCTTCACAAAGGTGGTGAAAAGGAAGAGGCAGCCCACCAGCCGCAACCAGTGTGGCACAGCACCGACAGGACCGAACTTCCTGCTGCGTCCGGCCATACCGACGACGCTGCTGTACCTGTCATGACTGCATTACTCCACAAAGTCTGAGGAGATAGTGGAGTACATTAGACGTAAAGCCAAATACACCCTGAGGGTCGAGCGGTTAGAGTCCCGCCACAACGTAAATTTTAATTCGTTTGTGGAGAGAGTACCGACCGAACATCTATCGACCTTCATGAAGGAAGAGTTTTGGCCGAAGGGTGTCATGTATCGGTGATTCCGCGGCCGGTTACCTGACACCAGATTGCGCCACACGTCGCTGACAAGCGCAATTCGTGTAGATTAGTTAGAAATAGTGTTTTGTTATTTATTTTATTAGTCTATAAGGTATGTATTTATGGGTCTTTGTAACCTGAATACAAATAAATAAATAAAACAAATAACTGTGCATAAGAACAAAGCGAAACCGAAAACGAAGATATTCGCACACCACCTCGACCGCTACAAAAACGACACATGAGGCTTAAAAGTGATGATCCTGAATCGGCATCTAGAGCAGTCCGGCTGCCTCCATATAAACAATGCTTTATAATATATGTCCTAGAATCAAGGACCTAAAAACCAAGATGGAATGTTCGAAAGATTTAAAACATCATCACATATGTGTAATCATCACATAATTCTAGTTTGCCAGAATTGTGATGAAGAAAATAAGCTTTTACGAATGTTGTTGTTTTTTTATTAATAATGTGTTTTATCGGTCAGAAAGTCATTTATAAGCTAGGACATTAGTATGTTCAAATATTGTCACTTTGGTATTTTATTTCACGAGTCTAATTTGGGGTGTTGCATACCCCACGCGACCAATTGCGTCACTTTTAGCGCGACTAATTAAAGGTTAAGAAGACTGTTGGTGCTGCCTCGCTATCTGGCCAACAAAGATGCCACTCTCTTGTGAACAAACTGCCTGAAAATGAGCCCGTTTAATGTTGTTTAATTAATAAAGACGCGCAGTTTGCTTAGGTGGGCAATGGACATTCCACCTATCTACACGTATCTATATAGGAACCTACAAAGATATGTGCCTAAGCACCTATTAAAAGCTAACCTTTTAAATGATACGTCGTATGCGTACAACAAAATGTACGTCAACCTAGCTACAAAGGCAGCCGACGTATAAGCATATAAAATATAAACGCAAAGGCAACAAATTTCTCGCCGCAAAAACATGACCCAAACAAATTGCTAATTATTGTACAAATGCGTTAGAAATATTTTATTCGAGCACCTAGTCTGATGGCCCATACTGTATAAAATGGAGAATATATTAAAATTAATTGCTAAAATTTAATTTCGCGGTTGTTTTACGTCGTAAAAGTATAATTAGGGTTTTTGATTAAGTACCGTTTATTTGGAATTTCCTGACAGGAATGTAGAACTTATTTTGGCTGTTAAAATTGTATTGTAGTTAGTGCAACAGAGTTAGATAAGTTCGCTGACTAATGGCCTCGGCGGAAAGCTCCAGAT
The DNA here is from genome assembly GCF_003589595.1 of Hyposmocoma kahamanoa. Lineage (NCBI taxonomy): Eukaryota > Metazoa > Arthropoda > Insecta > Lepidoptera > Cosmopterigidae > Hyposmocoma > Hyposmocoma kahamanoa. Next base: position 18,267,345 of record NW_020654748.1, read on the forward strand.
GAGAGAAAAAACAAATAACAGCTACTTTATCTATACCTATGTAAATAATTTGTACACAATGAAGTTTTATTTAGGTAATATTGTAAAATGGTACATTGTGCAGTAGGTATTAGTAGTAAAAGGGCGGTAAATAAGAAATTAATAAAAAGAGTTTGTTAATGATACAATGTTTTTCGTCATATTTCGGAGGAAATAGATAGAACGATAATTTATTTCTTATATGAATAAATATCACTACACAATATTTACGGAATTTGCAAAGGGTGGCTTTTTTTTTAAACAGATTGCCAGTTATTCTTCCATAGTTAATACAACTCGAACTAAACTATCATAAAACAATGTATTAGATATTAAAAATAATTTCCAAATTCTAAAAATGCTACTGAATTTGAATTCACAAAATAAAATGTAAAATAATAGTTAAATTGCAAGTATTTAGTTTTTTTTTTTTAAACTTCAAGCTTAAGCGAAATATAAGTTCAGATTTTTCGAACACAAAAACTTTTTGCTTAATCTTGAAGTCAAAAATCCATAGGGCGATACTGTAATGTAAAAGCCCGTGGGCATAATTTAGGACATAACTGTGGACTTTGCCGTGATGTCATAACACTGTTTAAGAGCAAGGTGTGATGAAATGGTGTAAGTATAAAATATAAAGGGTCAAAATCTACGTATAAGTTTAATTGAATTTAAGTTTATATTTTGCTTTCTGCCAAGCGTATATTTAGTAATCTTACTGTACTGGTTTTATGAAATGCCTTGAAATATTATAAGGCGATTCGTTGTTGTGTTTATAAAAAATAGCACATTACTCTGTTGAATGAACAAGAGATAAAACAGTTTATTTAAAGAAGCGTATAAACTTAATATAAACTATAATAATTTGCCTTGTTCTAAAAAGTACAACTGAAATCAATTTATTTAAATAAAAGTAATATTTGCATTCAAATGTAATTAGTTACGACGCCATCTACCAAAAGAAGCATAAACTAGCGCGTTTGTTTTTGAGATTGAAAAACCTGGTCTTCGTTCACTTTTCATCTCCAGAAAGTGCGTTGTCTTGTTAATACTTTAGAACCTTACTAGATGGCGCTGAAAATGGTTTTCATTCGACCTTTGTTCTGGTTGGTAACGCAGCAATTGAATTAGAGACCCGTTTCATAAATTAATCTCAAGTGCAGAACCGATACTACGACCTTACTTAAGTTGACTGTTTATTAATAAATATCACTTGAGTGCGTATATACCACTACTCATTGATTGCGCATCATTTTGCGAGTTGTCAAATTTTCTCCACACTTACTGAGTACTTATGCTTTAGTAAGTGCAGGGTTAAGCCGCTTAATGGTACCAACCAATATAACAGTTTAGTTAATACAGGACCTTAAGATGCATCTCAACGGATAGACAATGTCGAACTTAGTAGTTGTATAGTTATACATTTATGGGCGAATGCCGTGGATTTCAAAATTCATACTTCATTTTAATTATTTATGGGTACAACTTTCACTAGCATAACAACCTCTGTAACTATTCGAGTTATCTTCTGTAGGAACTCGGTAAATATTCGGTACAATATAAATATCACAATTGGTTGGTAGATAGGTATGTACTGTTACTGAAAAAGAAGAATCAATTAAAAAAAATATTTTTTTAAATATATCGAAACTATAAAAACATGTACTTACTTAAAAATGCGAACATAATGATTGTTAATAGAAGTCATTAATTGAATATTGTGAATTTATGATTTTCGTTAAGTAAGTGTGTAAAGTAATCAATAAAATGTAAACATTATTACCGTTAGTCTTAATTCTGTTTTTAATACACATAAGTACGAAAGTGAATACTCCGATGGGTGTTTGTAGTCATCATAGTTTTTGTTTCCGTGGCTTTGTATGAGAAAAAAGTGATTAAGGATGCAGTATATATATGGGCGATTTTCAGGTAAGTGTTTTGTACTTAATTTTGGTGACAATTTATTTTTATATAAATATTTATAGATTATCATCATGAAGCATTATTTAATATTCGAGTGTGGTAACCTGAAATATTCTTTAACATTTCACGATGACCTATTCGAGTAATTAAATAATAAAAATTGGCACCAACATTGAGTACAAAAAACTTACCTGAAAATCACTGTTATTACACTTTTTAACCGATTTTAAAAATGGAGGAGGTTCTCAATTCGACTGTATTTTTTTATATGTACCTTTGTTACGCGATAACTCTGTGAACCGATTTTGATGATTTTTTTTTTTTGGAAAGCAAGTAAGTACCTCGATATTGGTCTCATTTGTATTTGATGGAAATATTTCACCTCAAAGAGTAGCAAACTAGGGGATGAATCCAGTTTCGCACACTTTCCGGTAACCGAAAAATATACAATTAGGGCACTCACAAAACGACAACACCCGCCATATTTTTTCTCAACCCGGTTTCTAAAGCGAGTCGCGACGCGAGCACTAGGAAGACTCCTTCCCAGGTGGAGCCACCATGCATGGAGCAGCAAGGTGGGAGTTTTACCGCATTATAATACTTGTTCGCATTCAAACTAGAAAATCGTTTATTAACTTATTGTATTATTAAGTACTGTTACTAAAATTTACACTTGATACAAAGGGATTCTCAAGGACGGAAGCCTCTCACTTTACTAAGCAACATTTTAACTAAAAGCGGTTGTTTAAGCTTAACCGCAGTTAATGTTAGTGGTCACTTATACTTGACATAGATACGAAAGAATAATGGTTAGGTGGTTGACCGGTTTTACTTTAACAACTACATTTAATCTGTATACCTTGTAGGTTGCTTCTAAACAATAACTTCATTGGGTATTAATAAAATTACGAGCAGACTTTCAAGATGAGTTTTAATAATTAACTAAAACTGTTTATAACATTGTTACGTTTCTATTTGACGACCTTTGTTGCCCAGAGTTTAGCACTGTGAGCGCTGGATTTGGAGACCCCTAAGTCGATTCCCGGTAGACTGATTTAAGAAACGAATTTTCCACTTATTTAATCTTTACTATGCTACTACTTTATAAAATACTACTTTATAAAAATAGTATAGATGACGGACTTAAAGGTGTTTTTCCACCGGCGAGACGAGATGATCGAAATTTATATGGCAAAATTTCAATACTCTCCCAGCGCATGTTCGATGGAAATGTTCTGGATTGATGAAGATGACCCAGACAAGAATTGATATTGGTATTAGTTGGTATAATTACAAGAGAAACACAATTCACGCAATGGTTGCGCGAACTCGGAATTTCTATTATTATCAACCGCGAGATTGTGGGCTACGTATTAAGATTTAAAAAACAAATTACTTTTTCGCAAATAATTGCAGAGGGCTCTGCTGTCGAATTTTTAAAAATTATCTACCGAGTAATTTACTCTATTGGTATTTCAATACTTTTATTTTACTTATCCACGACCTCAGCGCAAGCTTAATCGCGAGAGATATTATTGGCAATTTTCGGTGGAAATTGGCTGGCCAAATTTCAATTCTCATTTTGCCTAGCCGGTGAAAAAGCACCTTAATGCCATAAGGCACTTTAGTTCTGGTCTGGGTATTCTGGGAAATGCCACTGAGTTGATTTCGTTACTCTAGGACGCATAGTAATAGCTAGTTTCCTAGTTTGAGACTAAATAATCAATTCATGTCCCCCGCGATACAGGGTTTCCTTAGCGCGGGGCTATAAGCGTGTGCTTTAAAAAATCTCAGTGTCACCATGATTTTATAGCAAGAGTTGTGTTTAACATTTCACATTTTTGTATGGCGATTTGTACAGCACTACTACTGGTTACAGGAGAAGTAACATTTTATGCAAAAAATATTTTACGCAATCGATAGTGCTACTCTATTACTGTTAACTCATAGTAGAATTAAAGAAAATACAATAACATTATAACCTAAAAGCCGTTTAAACACAATATAACCATCTGCAAAAAGCACATAGAAAAAATCGTAAAAATGCTGACTCGTTGGTATTTATTACACGTTCTATGCTTTACGTATTTACAATACTTAGGTAAGAATCGATAATTTTTAATTTATCTGTTGGTTTATAATAATTCTCCCGCTTTTTAACCGACTTCAAAAAATTTGATGATTGAATGAGAGGTTCTCAATTGGACCGATTTTAATGTTTCTTTCTTATTTGGAAAGATGATTGTTTGAAAGATGATTGATTGTTTCTTTCTTTGTTGAAAAGAGGGTGTCTCAGTATTAGTCCAATTTAAATTTGAAAAAAATATTCTATCTCTAAGGGTGGCAAACTAGGGGATGAATCCGGTGAACTTTTTTTATTAAAAAATAATTATTTTTTCCTTTTCTGCTTATTATTATTGCTCTAACTATCTTGAGTTGATCGGAAGTGATATCTTTTAAACTTAAATTCACCTTTATTTGTTCACCTTTTATATAATTTATGTTTCTTGGGAGTTATCATTCCAATCGACACGGCATCACATTGAAAAATCTTTGTCAATGTAATAATATCCGCAAACCGAGCGGAAGCCACACTCGCAACGTCTTTTTCGCCCATATTTTTTTTTTACAATATCAAGTGACGGGATGAACATATCGTGCACCTGATGGTAAGCTATATGCCTGACCGTAACAGAAGCGGCAGACTATGATTGCATAGACATAGACATACTATTACTACTAACAATAGCTGTTAACATGTTTGTAATACTAACCAATGGATTCTAATTATCTGAATAAATTATATTATTATAAAGGTTTTTCTGACCGGTTTAAGGCGACTCCGTGTGAATAAATGTGGTGAGTCATTTTGTTTATTTGTTTTGTGCAAACCCGGGACCTCGTCGTCCAGCGCCCATGTATGACCCCGGTGGTTTGCTGTTGGACCACCGAGGTCGTAGATATTAATAAAATTTGTAAAAGCAAGGTTATCTTTTTGGAAGTGAAAATATTTTTTCGAATCTAAATCACTTAAACAAACCAAAGTTTCGGACCCTTTACAGTGCCCATAATGAGACAGGATGAACAAATCGTTTGTCTGGTGGTAAGCGACATGCCTGTCCATAACAGTTGCAGTACCACTCTGAGCTTTAAATCACAAAGATCTGAGGGGCACTGCCACTACGCTCGACACCCTGAGATATAAGTTGACAAGTCTTATGTGCCTGTAATTCACCAGCACCCTTCGAAACTGGAACGCTATAATGCTCTCACATTAATGCTTGGCGGCAGAAATAGGTGAGGTGGCAGTACTTCCCTGGACTAACTGTTAACTCATAGAAATCGATACAGAATTCTTTTACTAATAATGCAGAGGAAATTGGCTGAATCAGGATTAAAAAAAATACTGAAATATTGTAATATAACTCTTATTCAAGTGACTGTAAGTTTAATTTTGTTAAATTTTAAAATTGTTTTACGTCGTTTTCACGTTTTAAGCCCTACCCAATCAAAATCTTTAAGTTATGGTAGTAGATAATAGAGCGTAAAGTTTGAATTGCACACAATCAAAAAGTAGCGACATCGGCACCCGATCTTACATACAGCGTCATTACACATCTCCCCTTTTTTTCTATATCTATGGGTAGAACTACATCCCTCGTTGAGTAGCGTCAGTTTAAAGTTAATAAGGTGAACAATTCACGGAGCGGTTTCCATCCGCGCCCGCCGGTGCTGCTAGACAGCGATTTTATTTCAATACTCACGACCCTGCAAGTTTGTGCGGCACGCAGCTGCCGCGGTTGCGGGCATGAAAACGTTGCGACTGCGGAACGAACCGCGAAGTTAGGGGAGTTATTCGCAAGATCTACAGATGCCGCGGTACACGCGGGTGAATACCGCTCCGTGAGTTCTTAGTGACGATGATATAAAACATCGTCATGGATAATACATATTACAGGTGCGACTGACAGAGAGAGATGATTTTTGAAGTTTTGTGTGAGATAATTGACACCACCATAACGTACAAAGCGAAAATGTTGGATTATGCTCAAGTATGAGAAACTCGCGTACTGTTGACATACTTGACACGCCCATTATGCACTTCTGTTGTATTTATTGTTCCGTGATCCCTCCTTGTCTCTCAATTCAATTCGCAAGAAGTACTTACAGACTTTCTTACACATAGAAAAATTTTAATAATGTTGTCAGTGTATAATTAAACCAAACGACGATAAGTACTTCAAACATTACGAAATTGCTTATGCCGCAATAGTTAATTACAGCGTCGATATACGTATCGACTAGGCGACGAGTCAGCGTTATTGGAAAACTCGTACATCCTAGTCAATTTGTTGTTGTTTTTACATTACATGTCATTCTACATCGATCGCAGTTTTAATTAGGCTCATTTTAACTGTAATTAAATTTATTACATTTATATTTTCTTTTTGTTTTTTGTTTAGACTTTACTGCAGCCTAAATGGTTTTTTATTGTACAGTATTTAATACAACTTGTTTATTTTTGGTACAATTACGATCTGCACTTTATATTCAATTTTTTATTTACCTTGTTTACCTATTTGTTTACCTTGCACTTCTTCTACCCTATCGCATTGCTTTTAATTGAATGGTTGTTGTTATGAGTTGTTACTATGTTAACAATATACAATGGATTTTTTTTTTGTATTTCATGAGGAGAGTGAATTCGCCGAATTGCGAAGTGTGCGGAATCCCTGAGGATGTACTACTACATTTGCCCATGGAGTGTGTTCGGACGGAACCTATCAGAGCGCGGCTATATGCACAGGTTGGTTGCCGCACATTTAATGTTGGGGGGTTTTAATCCATTTTGCCGGAGCCAGCATGTAGTGCCGCGAAGTGTATATATGTTGGGATTGTATTTTATTAAGTGTTTTCTCGGGCTGACATGTTCAGTATTGGTCAAAGGCCCTAAATAAATAAAAAATCCAATAAAAGGACGATACCCAAAAGTGGTTAAGGCCACTGGCTGCTGGCTAAGACCAATGGGCTTGAGTTTTACTTCTCTTACTAAACTCGACCTTTATTTTTGTTTAAAGTCAGCTCGATAGAGATTATATCATTTTGATAGAAATATCATTGTTATGCATTTCAGTCGCCATAATTATATGGTAGACCGTCTAGCAGGTATTGCACTAGCGTACTTGCGTTGGGATGTAGCATGTTCTATGGAGAAGCATAAACAAGAGAGTGACAGACACCCTCTATATGGCCACCAAATTCCCGGAGCTCGCCTCAAAAGCCGTATAACAGTTTCCAACGCACCACAAAGGCTATTATTTGTTATAGAATGTATTAAATGTTCTAAAAATATTAAAAATGCGAAAGGATATAAAATGCGAATAAATCTACTAGACTATAGGGGAGTCGCTTCACTCATTAACGCAGAATCGCATGAAGACGATCAGAAAAGGTTTTAGGTCAATGAATGTAAGAGCGAAAAAGATGTTCCGCATTTCGTATAGGTTCCTACTAACGTGGCTTGACACAGATCGGCAATGAATCTGCTTCCTGCGAATTTCCGATCGCGTCCGTACGCATGCCGACGACAGCTGATCCCCGGCAGTGTCAACGGAGATTCGGCCTAATGCGACATGGTTAAACATGTTTGTTGATTCCCTAACCCATCACCTGGTTTCATCATCCCTCAAGAGCAACTACCATCAGGTTGCGATTTATAACCCTTGTCGAAGTCCTTGAATCTACTTCGCACTCGAGTAGATCGCTGCAGAGACAAAATGTGTAAATGGGGATTCAGGGATGCTAGTCTAAGCCAACGTGACTGTGACGCCCCAACACACTCCACGCAAGACTTGCTGTTGTACCCTTTGTGCCCTAATACAGTTAACGTTGTCAAGGTGGCAACATACTACTTATTCAAAGTCAATATAGTCCTAAAGAAACATTGACACGATATGAAGAACCCCATACGCCACATATAAGATATACAAGATACAATCATCATACAAGACACTCAAACTACGCGAAGAATCAGAAACGCCTTCGTATGAGCATTTATTGCGAAAAACCGGTACCTATTTGATGAAATAGGGGATGCCCTGGATGAATCAAATACCATTTTCTAATGGTTTAAACTTATACGATAGCTAGAAAATGCGTATCTAACTCTTCTATCCTTGGGATGTACTGAATACTGAAAGCCATATACGCTCCCGGGACTTAATTTCAATCAACTTCAATGTCTCTCATTAAACTCACTCGCATCCTATTAAAACTCAGCCCACAATAGATTTATCAGACGGGCGATCTTTAGTTTAGTAGTTCGTTGCACTTACGTTGGCATATGTACGTTTACTTTGACTAAAGAATTTTTAAGAAAATCCAAAAAAAAAATTGGCAAAACCCTGTTATTTTATTGATTCCATAAGAGACTGTCTTTGCGGAAATTAAACTTGGCACTGACTTTTAGTTTAAATGTTACAAGGAGGGTTCAAAAGTAGATTTAAAAGCAGTTTTTTGACTTCCGCAAACCGGTTATTTATTTATTTTTTTATAATATATATAGCAAGATTTCCTACTTGATAAAAAGTAATAATTACCGCCTACAAATATATGTGATCCAAAGGATATAATACGCAAACACGACGCCGGCCCTGGGGCTTAAGATCTCCTGTGGTTTTAAATCCTGAGTACAACAGTGTTGCTTTGCTTTACAGTAGAAATAAGTAGAGTGTTTTTTGCGCAGATACCAAAAGGTGCAATTAACAAATCGTGTCCTTGATATGATAAGCGACGCGCCTGTCCATAACAATTGCTGTACCACTCAGAGCTTTAAATCACAAATATCTGCTACTACACACATTACCTTGAGACAAGTTGACAAGTCCCAAGTGCCTGTAATTTCACCAGCACTCTTAGCCTTCAAATGCAAAACGCAGTAATGCTCACATTATTACTTGATTGCAGAAATGGGTTAGGTGGCAACTAACTTTAACTGGACGAAATCTTTCACATGCTACTAACCCTGCTGCCATATTTTCAATCATTGTAATTTCCAATTTCGGTCAGCTATGTTAAATCTTATCTTACTTATTTTATCACATATTTCTATAATATTTTAATTAGAGTACATACATAGCAGACTTCCTTTCCCGTGTTAAAGTCTCCTTACTGTACACGTACACATACTATTGAATCTTGATAGATATGAATGGAGTCAGTCCGTCTATAGAGCTGTTCAGTCAGAATCTAGCATTGGTAATTGGACGGTTAACGAAGATTGGCCTAATGCTAAATACAGAGAACAGTTCTTACATAATCATCGGTATCAGGCATCGAATAAAGTCAGCATACAAGTGCAAAGAAGGTAATTTCTTCCGAGGGTCGATAAATTTTAACAATTGTGCAGCTTAGCCTTAGAGAAATGAGAATACAGAAGGTTCGGTCCATAAGATTTATTGTAAGAGATTATAAAAAAAGGTAAAGGAAGGCAGCAACAAATAATAAAACGATATAAAAAAGGTACAACTATTATAAAACACTCCGTATAAAACTAAATAACACAACTCACTTCAAAATTTTAATAATAAATCGAGGTGAAGTTTAATAATAAGGAAATAAAGACGATTTGTGATTAACGGGCACGTTTTGAGAATTTTGATGATGGGAGTGATGATGAATCGAACAAACAAAAGAATAGTGAAATAGGAGAGAATTCGAGAACAATTCAAAAATTTAAAAATATGTGACCAGGGGCCTTACCATGAACTCTTATTACGATTCAGTTTAGGACCTAAAATGAATCGTTGTGAGACAGCGCTACATGAAGTGTATATCACCATCCCGCTTTTTTATCGTAACGAACCTATATTGAACTGTAATAAGAATTCATGGTAAGGCCCCAGTAACCACGAAAGGATGATAAAAAGTTGAAATAATGGAGGAGGTCAGTAACGTCACAACTTAGCTCTCATAATGGATTTGATAGAATTGATCACAAAATTGCCTGCTATTATCTCTGTATAAAAAAAACACTTTTTAGTACGTCTGTATCAGTTAGATTGTTCGGCAATCTAGTGTTACATAGTACTATTGCATACTATATGCTCTACTGCAATTTAAAAAAAAATTGTACCAGCAGTTCTCCTTGTGAAAGAGTTCGTCCAGGGAAGTACTGTCACCTTACTTTCTGTCGCCAAGCAGTAATGTGAGAATTACTGTGTTTTTGTTTTGAAGGGTAAGGGTGTTGGTGAAATTACAGGCACATGGGACTTGACAACTTGTACCTCAGAGTGACAGGCGCAGTGACAGTGTCCCTCAGACCTTTGCGATTTAAAGCTCTCAGATATTGCAACTGTTATGTACAGACGTGTCGCTTAAAACCAGACTCGCGACTTATCTTGCCCCTTGATAAAAAAGACGGAGTTCACCAAATGCTTATGTTGTCTGTCAGATTTTATTACTCCGTTTCTTACTTTCTTTTGGCCATTTAAATATGTCCAGTATGCCCTGATTAATGACCATAAAATGTATGAATCGGTCAACACAGTATACATTGTCACAATTTTGCCTTTTTCTGTGGTTACACTCCTTCAGGGAAAGATTTCGGTTTGCTTCTTTTAAATCTTGGTATAACCTACGACACTCGACGTCTCAGTCATTACATAGTTTTAAAAGACGACGCCGACGATGACGAAGTGTAAACAATGGCTGCTTGACATCTAAAAATTGCAAAGACAGTGTTCTTTAGTTTTTTTCATCAGCAGAGTAAATTTGACTTTATTAAGAAATTACAACTAGTGCCAATGCCGTTTCTACTTGTTATTTACTTTTCTTTTATCTACAACACGTTATGTTCATATATTCATCAACATAACGAACTAATTTTAAGTATGTCCCTTAGGAAATGAAACTATTTTTCCGGATTTAAATCGCGTATCGCATAATTCAAAATTATTTTATGAAGTCTGATAATTGCCGGTAGTGAATGTATGGACATTCACTGCCGGCAATACATGGCAATACATGGCTATCAGGTGGAACCTGATTAGTAACATGTATTGTGTGGCTCCATATTTTTTATTAGCACTAGATTCTATTGTATATCTGATGTACTGTTCTTTATCAAACTTTTTTGTAAATTCTTATACTTCTAACATATCTTATTGTACACTCTAACCTTTCGTTGTGCTTTTTAAACGTAAGAAATGACAGTATTATCTTGACCGCATGTGACCCCTGTCGCTGTGATCGCTTAATAACATTTGCGAACTGGTTTATAAGAGTCCAATACCTCTCTTATAAAGATCTATTGAAGCGTTGAGGCTATTCATGTGACACACTTACGTATTTACAAAAGCTTTACAAACACATTACCCTCCTCTTAGCTTTTCAGTTGTTGTCTAAGAATATTATAGAGACATAGTTGCTTATGTTCTAAGCATTACTCACACTATTTTCCTTTTGGATTGGTCGTAGTTGAGTAAGAAAATTACAAACATGGCGTTGCTTTTCTATATCATTTTTAAAACTGTCTCGATTGCTATTACAGCTAGGAATATAATTATAAATCCTGGCTTAAAAATACGACTTTCGACGATAGACAAGGCTTGCTAGAAGTTATCTCGTAATAAATATAATTTATTATAAATAGTAATAAATATAATTTATTATAAATAGTAATAAATATAATTTATTGTATTTAATTACATAATTGTTTTATTGTTAAATAATTATGACTAATCGGTTTTTAAGAACTCAAGCAAATCAATCTATCAACATCAACCCATTTATACGTCCCACTGCTGGGCACCGGTCTCCTGTCAGGCGAGTTGGATGGGGATTTCACACGTTTTCCGGGGAGTATGAACCTTCTTCGACGTACAAGTTTCATCACGATGTTTTCATTTACCGAAAAGCTCACGATAAATTTTAATTTTTTTCCGGATTCGAACATGGCTTCTGCTTCAGAGGCGGTAGGTCAAACATTAGGCTGCCATTTTAAGCACTAATATAATAAAATCGTGCACAAACGACATACCTAAAGTGCAGATACTCATTTACTCAGTTTAAGCATCGCAACTACACTACTAGAGTTCTAAAATTTGATTGTATAGCTTTATGATTGTATAGTTATTAAGATTTCTTTTTTATATTGTTTGTTTTAATATTACCATAGCTTTTTTATATGAAATTAATTTGTATTATTAATTTGTTATAACGAAATAAATCTTCCTTTATTTTTAATTCAATTCCGCCGGAAGTTCCTCAACAGCTCTGTGGCCATGAACTGTGTCGAAATATCGAGATACTCAACTATAAATCATATTGGCATAATCTACAATTTTTTTATACAAAACGATAGAGTGGTAACTCAATAAACCATAATCATATAGATACTCCCTTACATTTCGTAAAAACGATTGTTTCGAAAAGTAACATTTTTCGTTGTACCACGTACCACGCACACTCGAATGTCCCTGCCATGATTTTTTTTTTAAATTTGTTTCTGGCCATGGAAACAAAGTCCTTCAGCCGAAAACATAAAAATAAGTTTTTCTGTAAATATGGCCGCCACAAAGAGGATAGGCAATTTGAGGCGGCGTGTTTGGATTGACTCGGGATTCCTTAGAACGGCCGATACGGGTATTTTAGTTCGAGATTCGTATAAGTTCGCGTTTTAATCTTCGATTAAGGCACAATAGCATTATCCTATTCCACTTTAAACTAGATTTCACAAAATAATTGTAAGTCAAAATAAAAACGACACTTTTCCCTCCAAAAGGTCCAAAGCGAATCCCCCCTGGCATGATTGCCGCTAGTGTTGCTATTTTATTGTTATCGAATAAACTCAAATAAAATAATCATTATACAAATTGGTATTTTTTTAAATCTGGAATATCAAGGCATGTTAGTAAATAACTGATGTTGATACTTTAGTGTCCTGGATTTGTCCACGCATTTTTTTCACAAATCAACAACATTCATCTATACACATCCCACTGTTCAACCCAATACTTCTCTAAGAAGATAGGCTTAAGCTATAGATCTTGGCCATCACCCAATGCGGGTTAGGGACTTCACTCATCTTCAGAGATCTTTGTGAAACTCTTAATATTTGCTGGATTTTTTAAATATTAAAAAAAAATATTTATTCAGCTTATTAAGAGAGCTTTAAGCTTTTTATAGTAGAAAGTAGTGATTAAAACTGCTGTGACTCTGGTTTTCAGTTGGAGCCCCTTTTATGGGGCACTAAAGTACCGATGTGGGCCAGCATTAAAATTATAACATGTAACTTTAATTTTAACTAAAAATAAGTAGAAAAATTACTAACAATAAGAATTAATTATATGAATTTGATGTATGAAATACTGCACTTGTTGGACATTTATACCAAAGAAACACCAAAGGCCGCCATAACAACCGCAAAAAAGTTTTGCTTAAAATAAACTTTTTTATAAAGAAATTAAAATACAAATAAACAAAATTGTTACCTTTACATTCTGAATTACATAAAGTGTACATAAAAACACCATTTACATGAGTCATAAACGTGAGTAACAATATGTGGGTGTGGGTGTGTGCGTGTGTGTGATACCTTTACCAAAACAAACGGGTTTAATTATCAAATTATTCAAATTATTGTTAAGGGTATTTATTATTGCTCAGCTTTGATGTAAATAGCTGAACCTAATAATCAACTTTAAACAATTCATAAGTCAATGACTGAGTTTGTTGTGGGTTCTCGAAGATTATGTTTTTGTTATTTAAAATTTTTTAGCCGCTATAAAATGAACTTTGACAAAGACGCGTGATTATTTAACCCATAATCGACAATCGACTATAATAAGCCAATTACTTACGAATGTACTTTGCAAGCATTTACATCTCAAGGATATTTGAACAAAAGTTTTTAGAAAATCGTTCATGAGGTCCCTGTCAGTTCGGAAGCTGAATATTACGATAACCAATTTTATCTCATCTAGTTGTTATATATTTTTTCTAAATTCAATAATATATATATATATAATACATACGGAAATACCCATATGAGCATTGGTATTTTTTAAAGTATCTAAACAGGTAAACAATTAAATGATCCACCTAACGGAAAATGTAAACCTCGCCTAGGCCTCACACGCGCCGTGATTTTATAGATTTACTCGCCGACGACCACGTAAAGCTACATAACAGCCCCGCCCATTTCATATTAACAATAACCAATTATACAGCATACAGAGTTCATCCAGGAAAGTAGGTATAATGCTTGAACCTTACCCATTACTACCAAGCATTAATGTGTGCATTACTGCGTTCCGGTTTTGAAGGATAAGGGTACTGGTGAAATTACAGGTCAATTTATGTCTCGGGATGACAGGCGCAGTGGCAGTGACCCTCAGATCTTTGTGATTTAAAGTTCTGAGTGGTACTGCACTTGCTAGCTATGGACATGCGTGTTACTTAACACCAGGCATACGATTTGTTCGTCACTTGGTTTCAGAAACAAAAATACACAATAACAACCTGTCGTCTAACACCGGCCCCGCTTACTTTATGATAATAATCAATCAATTACTCACGACAATGTATCGCCGGTATTTTAATTCGCTATGCGTTGTTCCGTATTCCGTGCCCGTGTTTTGGACGCATCTGCATTACCACAGACGAGCTTCTACCCGTGGTACGGGGTGAAGATACTAAAGAAATGTTCGTAATATCGCATAAACGTTGCTAGTTGATGGATAGAAGATCTCTTTTGAAGATTGACTGGTTCTTTCACCATTCGATTTAAAACAAATTACGAAAGGTGTAAGCAAGGTGGTGGCGCCATTGATCGACAAGCAACAATGTTCGACATTTTTTAAAATTAATTTGTGATAAGATTTAGGATAAAATGTTCTGTCTTAATAACATGTTTTTTATTGAAAAGGTTAATTACTGGGTATTCATTATTGGTGATCGTCAATTACTGGTTATATAATTAGTGGATTTATGGGGTTCATTACAGGAGATGTAGAGAAATTCTAGTTTAAGTTTTTTTAGTAATTCATAATAGTTTTAATGTGAAACATACTACAGCATAATCTTTCTTGTGCATTATATCTGTCAAGTAAATTTACTTGACATATTATGTTTAAAAACAAAAAGTTACTTCAAATTTAAAGACACACTTCCCTTAAAATGTCGATTAGTGCCGTCACCCTAGACACTTTGTAATAGAAACGTTACCTTTCAGAAATAATAATATAAAAGTCATAGTAAACGTAATTAAATTTGTATTTTGTTTTCCACGACTGACGAGTAGCAAATGAGACACAAAAATATTTTGGTTCGATACCGTTCCGCATATTTGCGAAGGTTAAGGAAGTGGTTTTCGTATCTTAACTGATGCAGTGCGTCATCGACATGACGCACAAAACGGTTCACCTGTTAAAAAAATTACTATAAAGTGGACGTAAACTTTTAATGAAAGAAAACATGATCAGGGACTTTTGAAGTTGACCGTAGGCAAGTATCGATCAAACTTGAGTCGGAAGATTAAATTCAAAGACAAAACTTTGTATAAGGGATTAAACTATGAACTTTAAAATACTTTGCTACACTATCGTAAAAAACGTGGATTTGTTTTGTTGTATGGCAGCCTAGTGTTTTGACCTGCCGATTTTCAAGCAGAGGCTGTAGGTTTGAAACCTCTGACTTTTTTGAATTTGTGTGCGAAATTTAGATAATTTGAGACATGAGTTGACAAGTCCCATGTGCCTGTAATGCGCGTATTACTTTTTGGCGGCAGAAGTAATTGAGGTGGCAGTACTTCCCTAGATGAACTCTCCATCAGGAGCTCTACTGCTGCTAATTATTAAATACTTTTTAAATTTTTGGTTCTTTTTGGATAATATCAAGTGACGGGACGAATAAGTCGTGCGCCTGATGGTAAGCTACACGCCTATCCATGACAGTTGCAGTGCCATTCAGAGCTTTAAATCGCAAAGATCTGAGGGGTACTGTCACTTCGCCCGTTACCCTGAGACATAAGTTGACAAGTCTCAGGTGCCTGTAATTTCACCAGCACCCTTACTTACCCTTCAAAACCACTTACTGCTTGGCGGCAAAAATAGGTGAGTCCTTCATTGGACGAACACTTTCACAACGATCTCTACTGCTATTAAAAAAGGTATGCGCTAAAACAATAGTCATATAGTTACGAAAGTACTGTCTTTTCATAATACGTGGAATATTTTAGGCAAACCCATGGGAATTAAGTTATATGAACGCCTCGCCACTGCAAAGTTTAAATTAGCTCGAATAATAATAGAGTTAGAGTTGTGGAATATTGTTGAAAACTGAAATAATTTCTCATAGATGGCGCTACTGCTAAGAAGTCGAAACCAAATACAAAGACAAGAAACACATAGGAAATTTCGTGAGGTCCGCTGGTTCGTTCCGTGGCTTAGTTGGTATAGTGTCTGGCACGGTATGCTAGGAGACGTCGGTTCGAATCCGGCCGGATCGAAGGGTTTTTTTTTCAGAGTGTTCGATCTTTGTATTATTCATTATAACAAACTAGTGGAGTAATTTCACATAAAACATAATTGAATATCAATTCAATAAAAATTTAAACTAAAAGTAGTTTTAAGAATTCGTTATCCACCAGATTCTATGTCAGCCAGCTCAATAAAACGGTGCGCAAGAAGATGTCATGATTTCAGCAACCTATGGTATTTCATTTTCGACAAAGTGGCTTGAAGATTTTAAAATAACGAAATTCTATATGTTGTTGAAATAAAACGATAGGCTTAAAGTCACTTAGGTCAACCTAATTTGTTACAAAAGTTTCTATCTCTACGTGCTATTTGTTATCTACTCAAATGAAGCTATAGTAAAAAGGTCACCAGGTACTTTGTGCTAGTCGTTTTTTATTTAAATTTATTAATATTTATAATAAAACCGTTTCAGACTTCTTTGATTACGGTTCTTATAAGTAACAATCTTTCTTTCTTAACGTTTCGATGACATATATTATAACGCTATGGTACTCGCCGATTGTTGCTCAGGATGCACTAGACCACACAGGCCATATTATGGTCTGTGCGCCAGATGAACAGGAAACGAATGGTATATCGTGCGTGGGGGTTCCTTTCGTGCACCCTAAGTAAGTTAGAATAAGAAACCATTTGAAATTTGATACTTTTTAGGAAATCTCAAACATGACCACGATAAATACGTACATAAGTTACAAATACGGCCAAAAACGTACATACGCATACAAAAACATAGACACAAACATGTTTTCATCACACTTGCGCGTATAGTGTTTGCATGCAGGCTGACTTGGTATAAATAAAATATAAAACCTATATAAAACCTTCAGGCCTTTTTTTCTTCTCATTACACCGACCATGTAATGAGAAGAAAAAATCCCGAGGGTTTTATTTAGGGCATTATAGTCAAGTTACCCTGCATGCAATCATACTATTTATGTACGTGCAAGTGTGACGAAACCATGGTATGTTTTACGGGCGGTTCGGGAATTACGGACCTCGACTCCGAAAGCGTTCTAATAGATTCTCCTTCGTAATCCCTTATTTACCGCCCTTAATATACAATGCACATACTATTAATTCAGATTAATAATATATACTTGAACATTTCAGATTAAGCGAACTGAATTCATCGTTAGTAAAAACAATCGAGTATATAACCACAAATAGAGACGAAATAAGGGCCATATATTCCTGGTAACACATTAGCGATACAGCTCTTATAAATATCAACTCCCATTTGCACTGAAACATAGACAGGCCAACTACTGACCTGTGTGTACGTCTCCGTATATTCCAAAAAATATTCTGTATTTATTGTAATAAAGATAATATCTCTAACAATGCCATGCTGTTTTATTCGGTGGTGTGGGAAAAACAGCAAACATCTAATTACAAAACAAACGGAATCACATTTCATCGGTAATTAAATATTAAATATGGACGAAAATTGCGAAATTACGCAATTTTCGTCCATTATAGCAAAGGTCAAGTTAACTGGTCGATTTGAAGTGAAACAGTTGACGACACCCGTCAATTGTTTCGAATTCGGGCTGGCCAATCGGAGCGCAGTTGTCACAGTAATGATATGGCAGAATAGTTTTCAAACAAATTAAATGACATTTCGTCTCTATTTTAGGTTATGTATTCGATGGTAACAACAGAAACAAGTGTAAATCTGAAGGGACTATATCTATCAAATACACTGCCGTCCATTAACTAAAACGCGGCTAAATAAGAAATGGCCAAATATCGGTTTTAAACAGCAAAAACTAGAGCTCAAAATTCTCTTTTAGAACAGTTAAAATTAGTTAACGTGATTGACTTATCGGAACTTACACTAACGATGCATAGTTGAATAATCATTGAAAAATTTCAATATTCTAAAATTGGGTTATGGTTTTTTGTGATATCTGAAAAAAATATTTTGTCACTTTGCCGGTATAGTCAGTGGACGGCAGTACCTACAGCGAATGTCACACACATCCCAAACTTTATTTTTATATGCCAGCAAATGCATTACATTTACCCCACATCGGGCGATGTTATGTCAGGGTTATGTGGGACTCTCTTCTGTGGACCCACCCGGTCTGTGGACCCACTAACCCACCCGGCGATACAAGCGCGACCGATGGATTCTCAGAGGTGGACCCAGTTTCCACTCAACACATCCTAACCTAACTGCTTTAGTTTTTCATGTTGCAAATATGTGTGTGATTCGGCATAATCCTGATGAAATACGACACCTTTCATTCACCAGTTCCGGGCGTTTTTCATGAATTATAAACTTAGAACTTTCCCACCTAAATATTATTCTCAAAATGATCATAGACAACATAGACAATATAACATTTGAAAATAATAAAAGTTATGTTTTTATTTAAAGTTAATAATAACAACACACACTTTTTGGCCAACCCATTATTATGTTGTTAAAAATGTCAAAACAATTACATTATTTATTTGACATCGGAATTAATTCCGTTGACGTAATTATTGTTCGATCGAATGTTAATTTGTGAAGGGATTAAAATTTCAACTACATATTTATGCTAAAATTGCAGGAAAAACAAATACGCCTCGTGGGTAAAAGAATTCATGGAGGTCATTGCGAACAATATATGAAGATGCCACAATATTACTAAAGTTAAGAATGAAGGTAATTTTTCTTTATTATTAATTAATATAAAATACTAGGCTTTGCAAGCGGGTTGGCGATGGCAGTTCCAGTGCAGTGCTTAGTATTATTCGTCTCTTTTACACGGCGCGAAGTTACACGTTTTTTATCGAATAGTCACCGAACAAGCGGCATCTAGTACTGAAGTATTCGTGTTTATTTTTGGTAACCGCGAATTTTAGACAAAGGGATAAAATAAAGGACCGAATTTTCTTCATGTTTTAATAAATTGTCAAACTATCTACTGACATACGAAAATAATTGAAAATTTTTTTCATCGTTTCTCAGATTTTTGTACAATTTTCCAAATGTGTTTGTACGCATTGCTTCTTGATTCATTGGATGAACACAATACATTCTGTTATTCCAGCGGCAAAGCCGTTGGCGTCTTCTATGCTAATATAAAAGTGCAACAAAGCGTAGATCCATCACAGACGTGTTCCCAGGACGATTGCTGTGGAATACTGCGGCTATCCGTCTTTTAAACGCATGAAAATATATCGTGTGAACACCCCGTTGTCTTTCCGTTTATAATCGAATACGGTAAAAATAAGTTAATAAAAAACGTGCAGGACAAAGTGTACGACACCTGCGATTTGAAGTAAAAGTTCTTGAGTGGCGACCGTTTACCGGACAACAGTCGCGGTGCGGACAGATCACCCACAATGTGGACGGATGACCTTGGTAAAGGTGGCAAGACCGTTTGTGGCGTACGTGCAGTGAACGTCTTTCTGTTAAAATGAATGAATAAAAACAGGATTTAGTTACCATATTTACAAAATACAAATACGAAATATTGTCCAAATATTGAACCACGTGAAATAAAAAAATAATTACAATTTATTCTAAATATATTTTTACGTAATACGTATCAAAAGGAGTGTTAGTTCATGACTAAGGTATAATTATAAAGTCTGTTTATAATGTATTTGTCCTTAACAAGCTATAACAAAATATATTTGCTCATTTAGACAGATAATACATTATAAATTCATTGTATTCATTATTTATTTTAATACAAATGGCATAATGTATAACTGGTGCCATATTATGATAATTATATTTGATGTGAAATACGATACGTTAAGTTGTTTTAGCACATATGTTTTTTTAAATTTGTTTCGTTAGTTTACAAAAAAAAATGCTTTTCGAATTATGTCGCTTTATTATCGAGGGTGTATAATATTAATTAAATGATGATTTTTAAAACAATGAGTTAAAGTGGATTTTTTTTTAAGTTTTATTGAATGTCACAATGTTTTACTACCACGATATTCAATTTTTTTTTGTGATATTACTCCTTTAGTATGTTACCATAATTTCATAACGAAAGAAGATATCCATAATATTTACCTTAGAACTAAGTCCAAACTCATGGTACCACGTATTCGTTTAACTAAGGTAAACGATTCTTTTATGGGGAACTGTATACGTTTTTACAATAAGTTTCCAGAGAATATATTAAGATTATCATTTCCTAAGTTCAAAACTTACATTAAAAGTATTTTAATTGAAAAATGGTATTACATAAATGAAAAGTTTCAATAAAGTAGTATGAAAAGACAACAAGAGTCTGGATTCCATACAATTATGATTCAAAGTGTATTCCATAGCATTTAAATTTATTTGAAAAGAGCAATCCCCAGAGTTACTTGCTTAAAAAATGACGAAAAATGTTTACCTATACAATAAATTATTTAAATTATTATTTGACTTTGACATTGACCAGCACCCTTAGGCAATCCGTGGCAGATGCTCTGCCAATTAAGCCACGGAACGAATTAGCAGACTTTACGACTTTATGTACCTATGTACCTTCAGATCTTTGTCTTTGCTTTTTAACGACTTTTTTGCCGTTGCGCCATCTGTGAGAAATTTATTTCTTCATTCAGAGAGGTATCTTTAAAGCTACCATCGTTGACTAGAGATGTCACTATAAAGGATTTTTGTTTCTCAAAATTATTCTATTTAAGAGTCAGACTGTTGTCGGTGTAGTCACCTCCACTCCTCATGGTTCATAGCCAGTTCCTTGACCTCCTTATAGCTGTACACTTTTTTATCAATTTGGATAATATTCAGTATCATTCAAATCAAAATTATTTCACTTGATTTAGAATTCTTCAAAAGACAATGTAAATGAATTATTATGAAAATATGGTGTTCTCTAAAGTGGCCTCCCCGCACGACGTACCATTCCTGTACGTCTCTTGCATCCTGGGCAGCAATCGACGAGTATCTTACGCTAATTAACGAATCCTTACACTATTATTAATCGACTTCAAAAACGGAGGAGTTTCTCTATTCGACTGTGTGTGTTTTTTTTTGTATATATGTACGCGATAACTCTTGTGAACCGATTATGACGATTCTTTTTTGTTGGAATAAAGTTGGAAGAATATATTCCACTTCTAAGGGTGGCAAACTAGGAGATGAATGACTTTTGATGCTGGTTTTTTTAGTATTCTGTACCGAGATAATTTTGTGTGTAACACAAATTTCAAATAGGTCTATGGTTCAGTCATAGACTACTACTAGACATATATTGTATTTATCATCAATTATTATAGACTGAAGTTCTAACAGGGAAATCCTAGTTTAAGCTCTTGTCTGTAATAAATCGCTTATATTTTTATCGTCAACATTAAGAATGATACAATGCCATAGCTCACATTTACCTCTGCCTATAATAGTTAAGAATACACAAATAAATAAACCAATAAATTGACAAGTACACATCCACACACGCAGTCACTTACGCAAAAATTACATTTAATTCAAATACAAAATATTTCATAATTGCAAACATATATCTTGCAATTGTTTGTCTAAGGTTAACCGGTTATGTTACTGTAGATAAATAAAGGTCTTTATTATTATTAATAACTATTGTGAACATTGTCATCGAATGTTAACGTTGTGAACTCAGGTTTTCTCACGGGAAGAGCAGGCCATTCCAATATATTAACCACTGGCCATGTAAAGGTATACTAGAACGTTTGATCAAATTCAAAAGACGATCGAAGTAATTTTTTTTTTTTCAAATTAAGCTTTCTGGTATAAGTGGCCAGCCCAGTTCCTTTCCACATAAGTTTTGATTATAGTGACCCTCCCAATCGACACTATAACTTGTGCAAGCACAGGGACTTTCTCATTCAGATTCTGACCCCAGATCAGTTCGTTTGCACAGATTTCATCCGGCTTTCAAAAGGCTAGGCCTTGGGTGAGCTGTCCCGGGTGCACGTACTGCGCCTTACCTATTTTTCAGATAGGTACCGACCTGTGGGCACGCTTACTTCCCGTTGCGAATTGCGCAGCCAACGGATGCCACCGCTAAGCCGTCGACTCTAAAGTCTATTACCAAATATCCTCTTTGGTGGAGGAGATGTAGGCACGCTCACCTCCCGACGCCGAAGCGTCTCTCTCTCTCTAGTTCCCAGAAATCCTCTGCGAACTCTGCGGGCTGGTGACGGAGATGCCGGTTGCAGTGTCCTTCAACAACGTCCGAGTTGTTCCGGACATACCTTCTGACTTAAAGGGCAACTCGTGGCTCGCACGCCTCCTCGACTTAGGCCCTCGTCTAGACCGCTACTACGACGCGCTAGCTGCGTGCGGGATAAACGCCCCGGCCACATGCTACCGCGGTAGACGAACGCGTTCGTCCCTTCAGCTAACCACAAACCCCAGCGTGTCCATACCCAAATCCGGGTCCACTAGAGACGCACGTTAAGGCGTATTACTGGCGGAGGGCCTGGCCCGGACTTCCGCCTTAACCTGGCCTTGCCGGGGAACCTAGTATCTCCGGAACTCCCTATCTCTCGGGTCAGTATATAGGTACAACAAAGGGTATAAGTGGCCAGTGGTTCATTATTGTTATTATAATTCTTTTTTACTTTAGCCGTTCTTTCTTTACCACCATGTATTATTAATGTCAATAATAGCAAAACATCTGGTAGTAATAAAATGAATGATTAATGTATTAATTATGCATTTTAAACAATGTTTCCGTGTTTAGATTGAATATCATTATAAACCTGTAATTTCAAACCGATATACATAAATCGATGAACATATTAATTCATATGACGTAAAAACATTCTGGACTTCTCGCCACACTTACAAATCACTTATAACTATAAAAAGGCTAAGAATTTTCTAAAAAAGGATTTATTATATATATATATAATAACTTAACTTAACTACTTACTACTTACTACTTAACTTCTTTTTACCGTTCCAAACTTATCTGGTTTAGAAAAACAAGTGAAAGGACAAAAGCCTATGCCATATTAGTATTGTATCCTATGCAGGTTGCTGGAAAGGTTGCTTCGCGTGAAGAATACCGTCGCGCATTGGTCGAGATTGACTTCGATTCTTCCTTTGCGAAACCACTCCCCTGGGATTGTTATGGTAGATTGTCATAACCGAGTAAAAGTTAGCCTGAGTGACAGCGTCAACAGCGTCCTAAACACCATATTAGATCGGGAGGATTATCCTTTGGTAAGGCACTGGAATACGCGTCACATGCATTTCAAAGTAGAATTTTAAATATTATTTTAATTTAATTGTTACATAATGCTGCTAATAAGTCGATTATTCTTTTCAAAAAATTTGCCATTTCGATCAATACCGTTTACCAATTACCGGGTACCAACAGTCAATTGGAATTACTCAAAAAAACGGACACAAGAAGAAAATTAAGCATAAGGGATGTTTATTGGGACGAAATTTTCAGAGTATATGCTAAACTCATTAGTGCTAAACTCATTCACGACGAACGGCGTGTAGTTATTGCCGCTATGACTTTCATATTTATTGTACAATAAAAACTAGTCAATTGAACATAGAAATAATAAATCACTATTTAGCAAGAATCAAGGTTAATGAAGCGGCGCAAATAAAAATATTAAATTTTTTGTATCAAGTAGGTACTCAGCTCTATTCTGAACCCCTCGCATTTTATTGTGAATAAGACACTGGGCTTTCCATTTCAAAAATAATCGCTTGATAAAATTGGGACGGTATAAAATTCGTAGGATTGGAGCGCTATGTAAACCTTAGATTTATTAAACACAGTTTCCTGATTAATTAAATGTTTTTGCGATTTGCCAGTTTTATATAAAGTTATTGAAATGTCATGAAATAATTATAGATCTAGTGTCTTCGACATCAGACCATAAATTCTCACAAAACACGATATGTTTGCAGAGACAACTTGCAAATGCTATGAAATAGCTCTGTCACAATAAACTTAAGCAAATTGTAATTTTTAAGTTTATTGAATGTTACTATGTTGATCACCATGATATTCAATATAATTCAAAATAAAAGATATCGAAAAACATGTAGAAAACTTCTATGAATTAGTGGGATGCGCGTGAAAAAAACTATATTGATAATAATTTTAAAGTGAACAAACCAAAAATTAAACTTTTAAACATTAGACGTTTACCAATTATTTTCTTAGAAATGTTGCTTAAACAAGGTCTAATGTTGCAAGCTTGCATGCTCCCTGTATATGGAAATATTGCCAATCACCATAATTTGAAGAGATTCTTGAGTTTTAGGAATATTATGAAATACAGATGGTAATGATATTTGTTATTTACTTGTTTAGTTAGTTATATACAGTAATCCAACTCTTATAAAGTTTCGCTAATGAAATGACAAAAAATATTTAAATAGACAATAGGCCAATGGTAAAAGCAAAACATCCAGGGGGTCAATTCAGAATCTTATGATAACTCGGTTGTCGACCGATTCGATTTCAAATCGTACGATTTCTTTTAATTTTTATTCACAACACCCGAATCAACGTCAAACTGTCATATTCGAAACCGAACCGAAATGACGTCACACCGATTACTCGAACGTCTCGACCGGCAAAGGCTACAAACATTAATCAGAACAAAGTCATCGAATGAAAGTTACCGAACGTCCTATTACCAAAGCAAGAATGTAATATGGAAATCTCTTATTATTTTAAATAAAGTCCGGATTTTATTTAATATTATTACTTTATTTATGCAAGACTAATGCATTCCTTTAGGCCATTAAAGTCTTAAAAATGTATATAAAAGGATTTTCATTTTTCTTCTAATCTATTTCATCCACTAACTTCGTAAACGCTGTTGAATAACGATATCAAAAGCGCCCTTTGATTCGAGAACGATATCCAATCATACGATTATTCGTTTAAAATATAGAAGAGTTCGGAATTGAGGTCCCTGATACGTTTATAATAAGTGGCTCAAACAAAATGGTTATTTTTTGGCTCATTTTATAGTTCAAAATATGTCACCGAGCTTGGATACTTGGGAAATGAACTTTTGTTGGTTCTGTATGGTTAGCACGATAGGGCGCGACTTGGGCGAGAGCGACATAAAGCGCGAGATACTGTTGTTTTCGCATAGAGATCTAGCGCTTTATGTCGCTCTCGCGCTAGTCGCGCCGTGTTATGCTAGCCCTATTGGTCTGGGATTCTGGGTTGTGCCCCAGAGTGAATTCCGTTGTTCTGGTACTCATAGTATAGGGAATTCCCTAGTTCGAGACAAGGTAATTAATGTGGTCGTCTACCACATTATTATTAAAGTACGGTCAATTTTTTAAATTGCCCTAGAGAGGAATTATAATCATTATGTAAACAAAAGTGTTGACAGTTAAAAATACATTTTGTCAGGCCTAAAAATAAGTTTAAAAAACAATCTAATAATAAATATAATGTTTGTTGCGTAACTTATGAAAATTATACGTTTATTTATAAACTCGACAAACAAAGGTAAATTTTGTCTGATCGACAACTCCAATTGCTTTACCCATCTCCGTCTAACTTTAATTTTAAAGGAAATGCTTTGATCTGTTTTTCGCCTATCTTACTAAATTCTATTATTATCTCGAAATGTTATTGCGAAAATAAATAATTATAAGTGTAGTTGTAATAAAATACCTACTAATAACTTTGGAATTTTGAGTCAACTCGTGACCACGGCTAGTGCAACCTGGCCGATCTGGTTGGACGAGCTGGCCGAGGTCCCAGGTTCGATCCCCGGCCAGGTCATTGTAGAATATTTTCTGTCTTTTGTTTGTGGTACCATCATTGTTTCCGATTTTCACAACACACGTTATAGTGTGTAATGTTGTTGACTGAATGGCACGCGAAAATTTAAAAACGTTTAAGTTCGATAATGTATTGTCTTTTTACTTTAAACTTAATTGTACATTGGACAAAAATAGTTTGATTTATATTTGAACGGAAATGTTGGCTATATTTAGACAAAAAATGTGAACAACATAAGACGTCATTGTGACAAAAAATAATAATAATTCACAATGGAAAAATAGTTAAATTCCGAGATGTTTTTAAATCTTTCCAGACTATAATAGATTATTGAACCAAAAAGTATTATAAATTGTTATAGTTTTCTTTTCAAAAGTTTTATTTATTGTAGTTTTTATTTTTTTCTCTGTTTTTTATTATAGTGTTTTTTCGTATCATGAAGGAATTGTGTAATTTTCTATAATTATTTGTAATGCGTGTATTTTTCATGTCAAATAAGGTTGTTTTTTAAATTTTAAATTTTTTAACCGACTTCAAAAAAGGAGGAGATTCTCAATTCAATTATAGTTTTTTTTTACACGATTACTCTAATATTTGTGAACCGATTTCGATAATTCTTGTATTGTTGTAAAAGGTATCTCAGTAGTGGTTTCATTCAAATTTGAAAAAAATATTCTACCTCTAAGGGTGGCAAATTTACCCATATTCATCAATGGATGAAATCGGTTAATGGATAACGATCCATTAACCGATTTCAATAAAATTTGACAGATAAATGTAATTTCAATGACAATAAAATGTTAAGGTGGCCTAGAGCAGAACTCGGTACTCCTCAACAATGTACAATCTTGTGTTTGGGCACATATTTTTTTGCCCACACACTCATAGCACTAGCACTTGGCCGCACTAGGGAAATCCTGTATCGAGGGTGCCATAGACCCACACATAGACCACCACAAATTACACCCAAACTCCCGAGAGAAATAAATGTAGGCCATGCAAATATTTCTTCCGGCCCGGGAATCAAACCTGTGACCTCTGCGTGGCAGTCCGTTCCAGGCAACCGTTCCATCGTGGCAAATGTCCACGGAGGCAGTTATAAAGGCAGTTAACTATATTTTATGTTATATTTCGTTTCCTATGTTTAAACATAGGAAACGAAACTATTTTTCCGGATTTAAATCGCGTATATTTGTTTTTTTAAACAAACCAACGTTTCGGGCCCTTTACAGGGCCTATGGTCACGATTGACATGGGACCTGTAAAGGGCCCGAAACGTTGGTTTGTTTGTTTGTTGGGTCGATGAATATAACTGGACCCGTAGATATAAAGGACATTTACTAGTACTTGTAAATAAAAGTTAAAAATAAACATTCTGTAAAATTTTAATAACAAATTTAATTTAGTGAAATAAATCATAATTGTTGAAACAAAATATTTGCAAAACTTAATATGTAAATTCAAAATAAGGTACTTTGTAACTGCAGATCAGTATCAGATGGTTTGCATTAACATTATACATAACTGGTATATGACTGGTGGTGTACTTTACCATCTCAGTCAGCCGTGACCATGACACTGTAAATGTGACACTGTGGGTCGCTCCCCGAAGTCTTCAGCAAACCAAGGAGGCTGCTGAGATTCCTGAAGGAGCTTGTGTGGCACGTGTAGGACCCTGCACCCACCACAAGCAAAATAGGCGCCTTGTCGTCGAGTTGCGGATACCATCCCGTTGCACCAAGTACCAAGTACCAAGTATGACACTGTAAATAGCCCAAAAGGATTGAAAAAAAAGAAATATACGTGACGTAGATCCAAAATTGTTCCATTTCCATTTTGTAATGTTGGTATTTCAGTATTTGATAGACTGTATATGAACTGTATGGAGTAAAATCTCTTTTTTTATATTTTATGTTTTGTAATAGTCATCATCAACCGCAATCCGTAGAACTTCCATTCCAGTGCTTTTTTAAATTAAATTTTAAGCAATTAGGCATATACGCACGCCATTTTCAAATATTACTGGCGCGGCCCCCGTGGGTACTGCCTCCAAGCCCGTTTGCGGTGTAACACACGGATTCACACAAATTGACGCCATTGTTTTATTCCCTTTAACCCTAACAATGGCACAAAACATTTGTATGAAAAATGTTGGTTTATACACATTTTGCCATAATATTATCAAATATTTTGCGCATTACAGCGCACCGGTTTTGAGGAGTAAGTAAGAAACAAACGCTTTTAAAAAAGTCGTTATCAAACCAATATATAAAGCGGGGGATCGAAACTGTGTTTCAAATTATAGACCAATCTCTATTTTGTCATCCTTATCTAAAAATTTAGAGCGGATCATGAACAAAAGGCTAATGAAGTATCTTGAAGCTAACAACCTACTGTCACCACAACAATATGGATTTCGGGCAAAAAAATGTATTGCTGATACTGTCCATGACCTTACCTTACAGATTTTGTAATTGGTAAATTGGACGAAGGTCAGAAATGCTTATTAGTATTTGTCGATCTCGCAAAGGCGTTTGATACGATCTCGATTCCTCTTCTTCTTCGGAGACTGGAACGTCTGGGAATTAAGGAATTGTCGCTTGTAACAAATCGTAGTCAGCTGGTGAAAACTGATAATCATGTTAGTGATGACCTTCCTGTTCTCTACGGCAATCCTCAAGGGAGTATTCTTGGCCCCTCCCTCTTCTTAATATTTATCAATGACCTTTGTAATATGCAACTCAAAAATGGTAAAATAGTTTATTTTGCAGATGACACAGCCCTAATATTCGAAGCTCCTACTTTGGAAGAACTTTTTCTCAATGCCCAGGAGAGCTTAAACTCGGTTTTGCGAGTATTAAGTACCTCGGCATAAATCTCGACCAAAATCTTAACTTTAAAACACATATTAAGCTCGTACTAGAAAGTTAGTTTTTATTTTTAAAACCCTTAGAAAAGTTGTAGATCAAAAAGTTCTAAAAATTACTTATTACGCTTTGTGTCAGTTTATTCTAACTTACTGTATTACCATTTGGGGAGGCGCCCATAAAACAAATCTAAAAAAGCTAGAGGTCGCTCAGCGAACGATCTTAAAGGTCTCAGCTTTTTGGCCCTACTTATTCCCGACGTCTAAACTCTATAAAATGTAAGTTCTATCAGTACGCCAGTTATTCATCGTTAATACTATACTTAAAAAACACTCTCTTTTGACGTACGATACCACCGTTTCACAAATTACGAGAAGACATGATTTTGTCCGTACAAGTAAAATATGTAAAACATCATTTGCCAAAAAATTTTTTTATTTTCTTGGTTCGTATCTATACAACAAGTGGAATACAGTGAATAATATAATATCCATTAAATGCATAAATAATTGCAAAAAAATAGTAACTGACTGGCTATTGAACCTGAATTATGAGGATACTGAGAATATATTGGTTATAATTTCTTAGTTTTGTATTATTACATATTAGGCAGGTACCAGAATAGCGGATGGCAGTCTTGCCGAATCCGATCCCATTTTATTTTGAACGTAGAACGTATCTCTGGTGCCAAACTAAATAAATACACTCAGTGTACGCTGTCTTTTTGTTTTTACTGATATTTTTTCGATGGTCCGTTAAATATCTAATCCGTAGTTTCATACGTATTAGCGTAGCAATCACAGTTTGACTTCACATACTTTTTTTCATGCATCCAAACACGCTCACTCGCTCGTAAAGTTCATTGTCTAAACTTACACAGGTCGCACACTCAAGCAAAAATATACACACCCACACGTACACAGGCCCACACTCATCTAATGCACACACACATTACACGCACTCACATACACATCACACGCACTCACGCACACATCATACATATTTTTAATTTGTTATGTTTTCTTTTCTCTTTTCATTTTTATTATATAGTTTGTTTGTTTGTATAGACTTATTGATTTATTGATCAGAAATTCGGGAGGTGGAGGCCTGGTGACCTAAACACAGCAATAAAAAACCCCACACTATAGAGTGTGGGGTTTAACCACTAGAACAGATAGCTGTTCTAGTGGTTTTGGGGTTTTGAAGAGGATTCTACAAATTAATTTCATTCCGTTGCAAAATATTAGATAAAAATTAAGTAACAATTTGAATTAACTTCTCTTGAAAATTTTATAAGTTATCTTCATATTGCATAATTGTATAATTTTGCTGGTAAAATTGAATAAATAATTGTTTCTTGGTATCAATATCCTTTCTTTTACATATGCTGTAGTTTATTTAATCTATTCTCTTTAATAAAGTATTTATCCACTAATAGCCGGATTTCTTTCATAAAATACTGAGTCTTTTTCATTACTGATGCTGCACCGCAGCATTGCTCTTACCAACTGAGCCACTGGTCATATTACCGAGTTTTCGAAACTCTCCTAAGCGTTTTTTGTTAAAGATCTTTGTACTGGCTTTCGGCATTCGTCGTCGCTAGTGACATCTAGTGAGAGATTTCGGAAACGTTTTCATTATTTATAATTGTTATTTTTTATCGCCCTTTTTAATTGTGTAGCAAGACAAAGTACATTTCTACCGCCAAGCAGTAGTGTGAACATTACAGCGTTACATTTTTTAAGGGTATAAATGTGCTGCTGAAATTACCGTCACATGGGACTTGTCAATTTATGTCTCTGGATGACAGGCGCAGTAACAGTGTCCCTCAGATCTTTGGGATTTAAATCTCTGAGTGCCACTGCAACTGTTATGTGTATGCGTGTAGCTTACCATCAAGCCCACGACTTATTTATTCATGCCGTTACTTGATACAAAATTAACCTGATGACAAAACGTCAATTCCACTATATGCTAACCTTCACATTTTTGAATTATCAATCACCAATCACGAAGTCTTTTTTGTTATGAGCAGGTTCGTAATTTCGTAGTGTACTACAATTTTTCAAGTTTAGTTCAAAGTTCAAACGTCGTCATCTGTCTTTGTGCGATTAATGAGAGAGATTTATTTTAAAAACATCAAAATCTTTTTAAAGAACAGATTTCAAAACTCTCGTGGTTGTTAACTAAATGATAATTGCAACTGTTACGGACGTGCGATGTTACTTAACACCAGACACGTAGTGTATAATAAAAAAAGACATCGTCATTATATTTTAATTGCAGTAGAACGCCTTGTGAAAAAGTTCGTCCAAATAGGTATTGGTACCTTACCTATTTCTGCCGCCAAGCAGTAATGTGAGCATTACTGCGTTCCAGTTTGGAAGGGTAAGGGTGTTGGTGAAGATACAAGCACAAGGGACTTGTCAACTTATGTCTCAAAGCAGTGGCAGTGCCCCTAAGATCTTTGCGATTTAAAGCTCTGCGCGGCACTGTAACTGTTATAGTTATTGTAAAAAAAATATTTAAAAATATGGTTATGTACAAGCCTCTGTAGAATGTCACACTGTAGGCGCGAGAGCTACTTACATACTTAGAATAATAACGCATAGAATGATAGTTTCATATCAAACGAACTGTCACAAGTGAGGCAAAAATCAAATTCATGTAGGCTAGTTTTAGTAGTAGGTTCATTTTCGGTTTTAGTGAATATTTATATAAAAATACAAGTTGAAACGCGTTACTTCCTTGTGGAATGTGATGTTAGTATCTATTTTATGTTTGTCTGGCGTATTTTTACACTCATTTACCGCGCATTTCGTCATTTTTAGCTAAAATTCTTGATCTGTTCGTGGTGAAAGTTGACCTTGAGCACTGAAGGCTCGCCCGCTCGTGTAGGCCCTTTTGGCGCGCTTCAATTTGCCTCACTTAAGGCCCATTTAGATGGAGAGAGTTTCTCGCACGCTTCGTGACGAAAACTCGTACGCGATTATCGTAAGCAATAAGATTATCGTATCGTAATGTTTACATTCAGGCAAGAACTAAAATCTCGCCTACGATTATGTCATACGAGATTCGCAAGCAACCTAATCGCCTCCTCGACTGTTTGCACGGAGAAATATGTAGTAAGGAGATTCTTGCTTACGAGTTTTCGACTTGTCTAAACACGATCTCGTATGACATTCTTTCAAGTTCATACGATTATCGTACAAATCGGTTCGAACCGTTTTGAGTGCGAGAATTGCCATTCGAGTTCAGTGATTACTGCGGTATTGACTATGGATATAATATCAAAATGAGGCAAAAATCATTCAAATTTGAAACTGCTGATAATATTAAGTTCATTGCACTGTATAGAAATATATTTTGTGTTATAATTTGTCTATAATTTTTTTTTTTAATTTTGTAACTACTGACACAAACAAAAACTGACAATTATGATAAATTTATAGGGCGAGTGAATGCGTGATTGAGTGAGTGAGTGAGTGAGTGCGTGAGTGCGTGAGTGAGTGAGTGAGTGAGTGGGGATTGAGTGGGGAGTTAGTGGGGAGTGAGTGGGGAGTGAGTGAGGAGTCTTTATTGAAAAGTGCATTTTCTTGAAAAGTCGTGTCCGCCATCTTGGATTTAGAAATAAATGCTATATTCGTAATTTCTATTAATTCGTAATAGTTCATTCGTAAACTCGTAATAAACAATCCTCACTCACTCCCCACTCACTCCCCACTCACTCACTCACTCACTCACTCACTCACTCACTCACTCACTCAC
>NW_020654748.1:18300198-18320628 GCF_003589595.1 Hyposmocoma kahamanoa
CTCACTCACTCACTCACTCACTCACTCACTCACTCACTCACTCACTCCCCACTTACTCCCCATTATTTGAAAATTTTTTTCGCACTCGTTCCATTACTTATTGTCCTAGTAAAGCAGTGATAATCAAAACCCTCGCGCACTGCACGCATGGTAGAAACGGCTGGCACAAACACTCGAAATACGATTTTTGCTTTCAAGTTCAACATGCAAAGGCGAGGCGATTATCGCTCACGTGGAAGGGCGATAATCGCGAATGTTTAGACGAGGAAAGTTTTTTTATATTCTTTTGATAATCGCATCTTCGAGACGAGAAACTCTCTTCATCTAAATGGGCTTTTATTAGCGTGTGCGGACTAGGTTTCTATGCGTTATTATTCTAAGCATAAAACATACAAACAGCAGAACGTATAACCTCCTCCTTTTTTTAAGTCGTTTAAATATACTACGTAGGTAGTGTGCAATAAGCAATAAAGTTAACATTATTATTCTTCCTGTTTGACTCTACCATTTATTTACAGCCGGTGCCCTAAGATACTTCTAACCGACTATTTGGTACAGATTAGATCAGTACAAAAAAAAGTGTTAAACACCCTTAACGTGTGAGCCGTTAAATTCATTTTAATATGACTTCCTTATTGCATTACTAGTGAATGACGTGCTAAGTGCTAAGTGAGGCAAATTGAATCGCTCCCAAAGGGCCTACACGACCGGGCGGGCCTTCATTGCTCAAAGTCAACTTGCACCGCGAACATATCAAGAATTTTAGCTAAAAATGACGAAATGTGCGGTAAATGAGTGTAAAAATCCGTCAGACAAACATAAAATAGATACTAATATCACATTCCACAAGGAAGTAACGCGTTTCAACTTGTATTTTTATATAAATATTCACTAAAACCGAAAATTAACCTACTACTAAAACTAGCCTACATGAATTTGATTTTTGCCTCACTTGTGACAGTTCGTTTGATATGAAACTATCATTCTATGCGTTATTATTCTAAGGTTTTAATATTGTAAATAATAAATAAACTGGTATTATTATACTTACCTTACTAAAAAGACTTACGTTTGAAAATAAATAACCTAATCCTAACTTATTTCACATTAAAGTTACTAGAAAAAGTAACTAGACTACTACTATTGAAAAATCAAACATATCGTGTAGTATTTATGACAGAAATAACAGTTTCGTTACACTTTCACAACAAGCGATTCATGTAAGTGCCGAATGCGACTCATTGATCGGGTTGCGGTTTAGGGGGAGCGGAATATCTTCTTACCCTCTTTTTTATGTTTATTACTGACATGATATGCAGCGATGTACAGAAAAATCTGTAATAATAAGAATTTGTATGTTACTTATAACTCGTATAAGCGATATATGATATAAATTTAATTGAGTAACAACGTGAATTTTAATTCGTTTGAGGTGAGAAGCCCAACATCTGTTGATCTTCATGAAGGAAGAGTTTTGGCCGAAGGGTGTCATATATCGGCGATTCCGCGGCCGGTTATCTGACACCAGATTGCGTTACACGTCGCCGACAAGTGCAATTCGTGTAGACTAGTTAGAAAAAGTGTTTTATTATATTTTATGTACGTTAGTCGTTAAGGTATAAAAATTTAAGCCAACTTAATTACGTTATATAAATACGAATTTCAACCAAAGTGCTGGAATTCCTTTGAACTATCAAATGCGTAAGAAGCTCTCAGAACCGAAAGTATTCCTAATCTCCGTCATAGTCGTGTGACGGATATAAGGAATATAAGTAGAATATGTGAAAACTGAAACTAGATTTTCGCGGCGATGATTAAACGATAATGTTAGCTATATACGCAATTTCATATCGTTATCCTTGTTCTTCAAAATGTATAACAATAGTTCATCATTAAATAAACGAAAAAAACGATGGACTCTAGTGCGGATCTTACCGATTTAGTATTCGCAACAAAAATAAAACATTTTAATAATGGCAATCACAACTGAAATAAATATGTCACGGGGAGGTTAATCACACATACATATATTGCCACGCTACGGCCACAGGTGAAATTAAAAATAAACAATATACAATTGTATGAAAAATGGTAACCTAATACAAATTCGAATTTAGTTTTTCCGAAAAATCGTTTGTTCGAATTTTTTTTACCCCGAAAACCGAATTATAAGGAAACCGTTGTTCTTTCAGGATATGTTGGATGTTTATCGCTAAGACACGATTAGGTTCGGTTTAAATGAAAAACATTTTTCTCTCAAAATTACTTTCGAGGTTATGAAAATTCGAGCAAACGTTAATTCTAGAAAATGTCATTTCGGTCTTCTGATAGATAATTATGTAAAATTATTACAGATTGAGTTAACATCTAGAATAACGTTTTTACATGTCTGTGTGTAGCTGAATGGAAGAACTCTAATAACCTATTCAATGCAAATCAACTTCATTTTATTTCTTGTCAGTATTTATTTTTTCTTTCGAACCACTCGTGCCGTCAGCCAGTACCATTGATATTTATAACTGGTACAGATTTTTTCCCACTGATACGAAGACGGTGATACAAAATACAAGTATACTCTTCGCGAATTTGAAATTATAAATAAGCCTTAAGTTAAACTATAACTGGAATTAACCCTTTTAAATTTTTTTATTACCGTGTTATACTTTTTATGTTGCCGTATTTTCGGTATATATGACTTTTATGAGTACTGCGCAGCCTTTTATTGCTCGTGCGCTCAAATATAACTTGTTCAGGAAAACGATAAGTAAAGTATCTTTTATTTTTATTTGTTTATGATGTTGGTTTGTAAACCGATAAGAACATACCAACGCATGTCTGCGAGTGATGTTATAGATAAACCTACACACTCAATTAATTTCAAAAAGCCCCGGATCCTTGCAAAAGAAGTCGGATGTTACAAGAGGCCACGGTTATTAAAAAAAAATCTAATTTCAAAGTTGAAGTCTTCCCGCATACTGAATAATACGCATAGGTAACTAAAATTGTGGGGTATTCGAAAGGAGCCTCCCTGCATGACGTACCATTCTTTTCGGTACATCTGGCGAACCATCGGCGAATACCTTACGCCGATTGCACGTTCAACAAATCCTTTCACCATGATATTTCAGTCTTCTTGTACAGGATTCGTTAAAACAGGTACCTGTTTTAACAAATTCTATTCACAATTTCAAAAATATAATCATATTCATTATACAAGTTAAAAACGACGTTTCATATATTGTGTAACAAAACATTGATATATTTGGCGAAATATTGTTTACACCGATTCGTCTTATCGCTTCATCTTCAGAATGCAATAGTACAAAAGATAGAGCCGCAGAGGAGCCGAGTTTCATCTTCTTTTTCATTTATTGACTCCTAACAAGTGCAGTATTTCATATATATTCAATTCATATAATAATTCCTAACCAGTGCAGTATCGGTGGGTAACTGATGGATGCACTTCGCGTCTGAGGCCTAAGTTCAGCAGTGGACGTCTTCCGGCTGCAATGATGATGATGAAGTGCTGTATTTCATATATATTTCATATACATTTAATTCATGTAATAATCCCTGACAAGTGTAGTAGTTTATATACAGGCATGTAATAGTCCCTATTAGTAATTTTTGTTTTTAGTTAATATTTAAGTTACATTTTATAATTTTAGTGTTTATCATACTTGCACTTACGTGCTATCTCATTTTGTAAAAGCGATTCCAACTGAAAACTAGCGTTACAGCGTGCAAGCTGTAACATATGCTGAGTTGGATCTGTCTCAGTTTATAGATAGATATATCTAATAATTAACGTGAATTATCTGTTTGGCGTGAATTATCTTAAGCTGAATAAACGTTTCTTTCTTTCTTTCTTTCTATTGTTTAAAGAAATGTAACCTTCTCTGGTATAAGATACAGTCCCATATCTTTCTACATATGTTTTGTTTGCAGTGCCCCTCTCTATCAACCTCTTGGTTATGCGGGACGGGTACCATGACCTGTGCGTGCGAACCCGCACAGGTACCCCGGATCAGCTCGTTTGCACGGACTTCATTCGGTTCTCGTAAGGCTAGTGCCTTAGGTGAACCGCACTGGGCGCACGTACAGCACCCTCCCTATTTTCCAGGTAGATACCGGTGCTGTAGGCTCGCTCAGTTCCCGTCGCGCTCCGCATGATTCACGGTTGCCACCGCTGAGCCACCGACTCTAAGTCGACTACCAAATCTCCTCATTGGTGGCGGAACTGTAAGGCATACTCACTTCTTGGTATACGATACAGTTTAAAATGTTCGTTTTATGGTGCAGCGTCGCGCCGTCTGGTTGTTGCGGCAGTTTGAGGGTCTCAATTAAAAATGTAGCGACATTTTTAAAATTTAAATAAATATTTATATTACGATCTTTAAATGTTCCATATGCATGCTTACTCATACATGTATCCGAATTTGTATTTAGATTAGAAGATAGCGGTATAACAAGACTAACCGCATAATCAAATTTAAAGTCAGTGACCTTTATAATTAACTTAATTTTGACAATTACATCCAACTATATAAATAAATGACATGATGTCTAGCGAAAAAATTTAGTTTACACAATTATTAATTCTGTAAGCTACCTACATACACATGTCATACCATTGTCATAACTTTATATATATAAAGCTACAAGTTTAGACTCACTTAGAAAAATAGAACGCATACTTCCCGATATGGTGGAAAAAAGATATTTATACCGTTGTACGCGGATAGGCTCCAAGGCAAAGAATCAAATATGAGCAGACCTGAATGTGGAAAATGTGAACGAGTGATCAACTTCCTGCAAAAACTATAATGCATGGGGGGATTTTGTGCATTTTTATGAGATACACCCTGGTCTATTTCCGCGGGAAGTAAAAAATGTTCGAAATTGAAATAAACAAGATGGCCGCCATACAAATTTCAACGCCTCCTATCACGGAAACTATTAGAGATAGGTAAGAGGTGCTCGAAAGAATGCCATAGAGGGTAACACTAGTCAACTGCCTGGGTTAAAAAAATTCAAGATAACGATATCAAAATGGTGACCGAAGAAAAACTTGCTTCGATCCGGCTGAAAATTGACGTACGATGGTCTTTAGGAGTCCTTAATCATAATTTGGGATCAAAAATTTATTTTCGCCATTTTTTAATATGACTTTCAATATGTCTTTTTCGTTAAAAACAGCTGCCGGAAGAGATTTGCTCTGATTCGACTGAAAATTGGCATGTGAAGGCCACTAGAAATAACAGATAATAATTTAGCCGGATAATAATTTGTGCTCAAATTTTGTTTTTCGCCATTTTCAAATATGGCCGTCATCGAAGCGTCCGCTCGCCACCTTACGTAGGTAGTACACGGAGACTCTTTTACGGTACAAGATTTCACAATTGTTCAAAATGTAAGGCATACTATGGTTATTGTTATATGGTTATTCACTAAATGATTATCACTAATATCAGTTTTCTTACCACGGTATGACTTTTTATTTTCCCGATATTTCGGAACGGTTGCACGCTCGATATTGGGAAATAAAAAGAAGTCATACCGTGGTAAGAAACCTGATATTAGTGATAATCATTTAGTGTAAGGCATAAGAGTACTTCCCGATGTAGTGGAAATAAGATACTTATAGCGTTATTGTATCTCGACCGTCTCTCTGTTAGATTCTTTTTTCTTTGAAGCTATGCCAAAAAGAGGAGTTTATGGAAAAAATGGCAGACAATCACTTCAAATTTCTGATTTCAAAGTAGGGAGTTTCCTTTACTGTGAGTACCAGAGTAACGATAATTCTGAGGGCAACGCCCGGAACACCCTGACCAGAACCAATTTAAAAATATTTTTTGGTTCAAATCAGGGATCGAATCTAGAACCTTCTCATCAAGCGCCCATAGTACTTAATCACTGTGCCAACGAAGAGCATAAGCACACCCCGTAATCTGAAACTGATCACGCGCTGCAGGCCGAGCCTGACCCCACCTACGATGGGGTATAGGGCTCGTATTATATGTAATAAGACAGCATAAGGGCGAAAGTAATATTTCGGAGCCACTCTGTCTTTCCGCCGACAATTCAGAAGCCGGTAAATTTTAGTATAAAAACAAAACGATGATATACCAACGTTACAACGTCACGTAACGTTGAAGTACAATCCTTGACATATTTTATAAGTAGATGCAACATAATTTGAATTTATCAAACTTACTTACCAATTAATGTACTACTCACTTTTTAAATTAATAACTCACAGATCTAGAGAAACAATGAATCGCTGGTGCCATGGACACACATTACATCCAAACGCACGAGAGTAACAAATGTAGGACATACAAATATTTCTTCCGGCCCGGGAATCGAACCCGGCCTATCGGCCTATCGGCATATCTGCGTGGCAGTCCAACATGATGACCGTTCGGCTATGGAAGCACTAAGAATTAAAAGTTATATGTTTGATGAGCATCTGGTCAGCTTTTTAAAGATCAAGATCATTGGATCTTTTCTCAGTTAGGTTCAACTCACACTGGCGCAGAGTCGAAGCGTCGTCGAGGCACGTCATGTTTTTCGCTTATAGTATATTCATCTCTATTTTTCCATTATTAAGCTGTAAATTTGTATTATGCAAATATAGAATAGCGCGTCGACGCTTGGTTTAAAGTCGAGCGGTTGCGCAGCGCGAAGTGACGCGTCAGACGCCTACCACACCAGACGTAGCACAGTGCCGAACTGCGAAAAGACGAGTGCGCGACAATGGATGAAGTCGAAAAATTAATTTACTTAATCCAAAAATATGAATGTATATATAACATAATAATTATAAAAAATATCTTGGGCTCCGGCTTAAATCGTTACTACAAAGTGTTTTGAATTCGCCAAGTATACGTCTTTTCCTCCATAACTCGTGAACCCAAAATTTTCGTTTTCATTTTCTCCCTTCAGCTTCTGATATAATTTCAGTTTCTTCCTCTTCAGCTTTGTATACTGTCGAGTACGAGCACCATTCACGAATGTTAAAAAATCTCTGAATTTTTCCAGCACTGTGATCCAGGCGCTAATGAGAGCGTCGTCGCGCGACGAAACGTGTCGCCATGCGTTGTAGTTGAAAAACAGGACGCGATGCGATGCTTCGACTCTGCGCCAGTGTGAGTTGAGCCTTAGTGTAGGGAGCTTAGTCATAAAATAAATATTTATTTTACTTCCACTTGTCCGATCGACTTGAAATTTGGTATTTTACGGAAATGCGATGATATTACAATAATGTAACCCTGATTTGATGCTGCAACCAGGATAAATCCCAAATTCTCCAATATTTACAGTAGACCTATCGTGTTCTGGCACATTAAATTAGTCTCGACAAGTAATTGTCTCACAGACGGTGACTTTTTTACTTGTTGGAGTATACTGCTTTATATCGTTTTTTTAAAATTTTAATTTATGTTTTATTTGTTTACTTCTTACACATGATGTACCGTCATGGAATGGTTTATTTCACTATGTACGTACTTCATTATCCAAAATTTTACACCAGTATTCTAGGTGTACCACTGTAGAAGCGTGGCTATTTTCAAGGGAAGTAACATTATGTGTGGGTTAACACTACAAATAAAGAAAAAACGTCACTGCGTTGAGACAATAATATCTTTCTCGTTTGCACCTGTACTCTAATTCTCTCCTAACTCAATCTCAATCAAATTGACCTGCTTATTAAACTAGAATACATTAAACATTATAGAACATGATTATTTTTGAAAGGAGTGACAGAGACAGATGCAATATTGCGGTGGACAATTTGTTTCGTTGGATAAAACAGGCATGCGTTTTTTAATTTCATATTATGTTCTAAGTAACAGATAATGTTGATGATGCGAAACATCATCATTAACCCATTTATACATCCCATTGCTGGGCACGGGCCTCCTCGGCGAGGATTTAGGCGATAGTCCACTATGCTGGCCCAACGTTTTCCGAGGGTTGTGAACCTTCTTCGACGTGCAGGTTTCATCACGATGTTTTCCTTCACCGAAAAGCTCATGGTAAATTCCAAATTGAATTTCGCACATAAATTCCGGGAAACTCACTCAGAGGACTTCTAAATGAGCTTCTTGCGCCTAGTGCGAGCCCAAATTCGAACCCACGGCTTCTGCTTGAGAGGCAGAGGTTAAACCATTAGGCTTCCATGGCTGTACATGGCTGATGATGCGGAGCGATAAGTACAAATTACTTCAGTTTATCATCTGGGGTAAAATCGTTGAGAAAATGAAGCGTCGCTATATAAGGCTACTCTCCTGAGTATTTGAGGGAATGGTTCGACTGCAGTATAACCTCCCTCTTTAGAGCAACAGCGTCTATAGTCTGGATTGCCCTGATGTCAACAATCGATAGCAGAGGAACCCCAAGATGAAGAAGTTGATGTTGATTGGTGCGTTACATATCGGTATAAAGTTCCGATTAACCATTCACTTCAGACGTGCTAATGGACATCGTATACTACAGTCACCGATGCTTACCTATAACCATAGAGACAGATCCAATTTTTTCTCTAGTTACCCAATTAACACATAAAATATTAAAACGTGGGCGTCAACGTATTTATTCTAATACGTAACAGTTGGACGTGGCAAATTCCATGTTTGTGCGTTAGAATAAAAATGTGTTGTTCTATTTTTGGCACCTTCTAGATTACAAAGTAAAGACCGGGTCTCTGTTTTGTGAATATTTATTTATATTTTAAACTTTATGGACTTTTGACGGAGGTTTAGAAACACGTGAAATTCTTTATACGATCATCGAAATAGATATTTTAATGAAAATGATAACCGAAAAGAAAATAAATCGATTTAACTTTTCAACAGGAATAATGTGCCAGATCAACGAAATTTTCTCCGAAGCACTGCCCAGATCACCCAGACCATTTAGAAAAGTTCGCTTCCCTAATTGGTCTCAGTGCGAAACAAATTTTGAACTTACTCATCTAACGGCTACAATGTTAACCGTTACACTACCAAGGTCATTAAACAATTTCAACACCATTCATCTCATAGTTAAACGTCTTTCGTATCAGTTCGCGGACAAAGATATCACTAAATAAAAAATAAAATATAAACATAAATTAGTTTTAACGTTATAGAAACGTGTCTTGCTATTGTAACTGCATTTATAGTCAAGAGCACATCAAACCTGCCACTAATACTTGAATCTCACTCGTATTACAACGGAAAAATAACATTTTGTTTTATGTTACCTAAAGGTAGCCTCAGATTGCCACAGTTAGACAACGCGACGCTGCGACGATGCATTTATGCACTAAAATGTGCAAGGCAATATACACTTTATCTTCCATAAGCCTTATCCTGTAGATAACTGGATAAGGTTACATTTCTTTAAACAACCAATGAAAAAACAAAAAGACGCAACAAGCAGCGTTGCTCTACTAAATAAAGTATATGTATAGGTACCTAATTGTTATGAAGTTAAGTTACACTTTGCATTACCCGTGGCGGCTCAAGCAGCCGACAGTGCTTGCTTTCTTCTTTTTTATTTTTTGTTTAAAAAAATGTCACCTTCTTTCGTAGAAGATACAGTTTATGTTGCATTGTTCGTTTTATGCTGCAGCGTCGTGTCGTTTGGTTGCGGCAATTTGAGAGTCCCAATTAAAAATGTCGCCCATAAATATTTATATCATATTATTTATGCCTTTAAATGTTCCTTATACATGCTTGCGTATTAACAACAAAAACCTGGTTTTCGACATTTTCTTTCCATTAATTGAAAATGTTGCAATTCCCATGGTTTGCAATTTTGACATTGGCAAAAGAGCATCGCAAGGCTTTCGAAACCAACGCTGTGCCTCAAATCTCCAAACTTCAATTATTCATATTGTAATGTAATGTATTCATACGACGTTGATAAAAGCGTCTTTAAGGCCTTCATTATGTTATTTTAGCTTTTGGCATAGGCAATACTAGTCTCAGTGTTGTATGGGGTTTTATCCTTAATTTGTTCACAGACTTGAAAATATTACACATTTGTAGATTATTTTTCATATAAGAAAAAGTTAATTATATATACCGACGAATGAAAGGTTAAAGTGACTAAGTGACAACTGCCACACACAACAAAATTAAGCAAAAGTACATATCTATATAAATTTTTTAAATTATTTATTTAGTTACTTATTTTTTAAATTATGAAATTGACCACAAAAATATTGGTGTTATTAAAATTAAATAAGAAACCTGATTTTATGGTAATTGGATAAAATATGCTTGATCCCTACCTAAACCATTTTAATGTAGGGGTATATATTAAAAGAATTAATTAAAGTTTAAAAATTTCCCAACATATCGTAGGGTTGAGATCCCTACACTTACTTGGAAAAGAACTGATGTTCTTTAAACAGCTGAGCAGATGTTCGTCAAACTTCTAAACACCATCGCGATTAAGTTAACCTTAAATAATAAAAAAAACGATTTTGAAATGAGACTATTTTTCCGGATTTAAATCGCGTATATTTGTTTTTTCAAACAAACCGACATTTCGGGCCCTTTACAGGTCCCATGGTCACGGTTGACTGAGGTGGTACAGTCTTCAACCAGTTATGTCTAATATTGATGCAAACCACCCTTTTTTTCACTATAGTTACAATAGTTATTAATTAAATACCTTATTTTTAATTTTTCGAAGAAAACATTCCAATTTATGCCATATTAGGTTTTACAAACTATTTTATTGAATGAATTTTTATTAAGTTCAATTTATTATTAATTATTAATAGAAATTAGAATAAACTAAAACATATTAATTAGTACTGCAGTCTTATGTCTGTTTGGGATTTTTCATTAGAGGAAATACTGGATCCCAAACTGGTGGTACGGAGAAACCATCTTCCCTGTTGAAATTAGGATGTTTTTTAATTTCAATGGCCTCTCGCAGCATCCTGGGTAGATAACGGAATTCTTTTGCAAGGACCTGGGGTTTGTCAAACTTCATTGAATGTGTAGGTTTATCTATGACATGCTCGCAGACTACAGACTTGTTTACGCGACCTGTAAAGGGCCCGAAACTTCGGTTTGTTTGAAAAAACAAATATACGCGATTTAAATCCGGAAAAATAGTTTCATTTCCTATGTGTAACAATCGCGAAAACCTAAGAAAACGATTTTGAGTTGAATTATTCGATAATGATAAATAGTACTTTGCTTAATAAGTTCGACTAATTCAAATTAATTAATATATTTACATTAAAAAGCATGCCAAGGATTGAATTTCCACTTCACACTAAAGTTGGTCCGTCTTTATTTTGCTTTTGTACTGAAATTTACCGGCTAGAGTTGTCGGCGGAGCGACTGAGTGATTTGGACGTATTAAACATAGCTAAGAACCTAGAGTGTTGATCCGAGAGCCTTCAAAAAAAAAAATGCTTTCAAATCAGCCTATTCGTGTGGGAGCTACTACGAAGTTATGTACAGACTCACATAACATAGGCAAAATCTTGAAACTCCCCTTTTTTACGTCGGGGATTAAAAATGAGTTTTATGCTTATCCAGAATCGGCAGATTTTTGAACTTCCATAATTTCGTGATCATTATCCACAGCCCGACTTCACCCACTACTGAATATAGACTTCCCGTAGCTTGTACCACGATATTACGCTATTCTCCTGAACCATCTACAAGGCCCGTCTTATCGACGTCACCTACCCATCACATCGCAGGACGTCTCACGTTTTTAAACCAACTCTTGGCCACCATTCGGTTGTCACTACTTCATAATCATTAGTTTTAAAA
Organism: Hyposmocoma kahamanoa; assembly: GCF_003589595.1. NCBI lineage: Eukaryota > Metazoa > Arthropoda > Insecta > Lepidoptera > Cosmopterigidae > Hyposmocoma > Hyposmocoma kahamanoa. The sequence continues at coordinate 18,311,994 of NW_020654748.1, forward strand.
TAGTACATTCAGACTTGGTTAAACGGGCGAATTCATTCTTAAGTTCGCACGTTATTTTTTATAATACCACGTGACGGGACAAACAAGTCATGTCATCTGGTATTCAAGACATGCCTTTCCATAACAGTTATAATTCCCCTCAGAGCTTTAAATCGCAAAGCTCTGAAGGACATTGCACTGCACCCGTCACCTTAAGTTGAAAAGTGCCATGTGCCCGTAATTTGACCAACACCTAAAAAAAATGCAAAATCGGTGCAGCAATGCACACATTACTGCTTAGCGGCAGAAGTAGGTACGGTAGCAGTTATTCCCTTGGACGAACTCTTCCACAAGGAGCTGTACAGCTATTAAAATAGTTCAAAGGTAAACGAATTTATACTCGCATTTTGCTTATCTCTTTTTACAATTCAGACGCTGATTACATCAATTTATGTTTTCACAGTACAGTGTTTATTCTAGCAGGTAGGAACTAATTGCCATTCGAAATGGACCTCCACAAATTTACTAAGATTAGAGCATGTTTAAATGTGTTTTCTGTTTAGAATTACGGAAATTGTATCGTTTCAAAATTTTTGCAAGAAAACTCGTTAATTACGTTAATGTTCTGTGTCAGCAATGTGGTCATTTTTGACCTTTCTTGATTTTACAATTGCTGGGCAGCCTTCAATACAACGACTATTGAGAAACTTTTTTTATGTGCATTGTAAAGACTCATGATTTGATCAAAGTTTGCGTATTACTCACATCATTTATTAGGTTTGTCGTTATTTTTTATGACGTAAGTAGACATAAAATACTTTATGACAAGGTCAAAGCTCGAAAGAAGAGACATGGCAGTACTTCCTCGTCAATTCTGATAACCGATGAGAGGATGTCTATAGGTTTGAGGACATCTGCTTCTTGCACTATTATCCTTCTAAGGCCTCGGGTACATCAAAATGAAATTAATCGGACCCAGGTTATAATATTATTGCAATGGTCACGTAAATGCCGTGTACATTATAATCAAAATATCGCATTCAAATTTAGGACTTTAAATTACGTACGATCATAGAGTATCTAAAAAAAATACGTTTTCCTTACAAAACTAAGGGCATAATTGCTTGGAACTGAAGCCTCAATTTTGCGCTTTTACCAGTGTAGTTTGCTGGATCTTAGGCTTATAAGGCACACAATTCTCACGTGCGATGATTTGGTTCTAACAAGCTCATATATATTACACTCGTATACAAACCATGTTAGCGCTAGATCCGCCTTAGTTGATCAAAACGTTTTTATGTGTGTAATGTAATATAAAGTCTCAATACATTATTCTCTAACTTAGTAAATAATTTAGTAAAGGTTATAAGAATGGCGCAGGAAAAGAGAAGTTTATTAAAGATAATAAACGCCCGAAAGGAAAAGATCGTTGGGCTTCTAATACGCCGCGACAGTTTTCTTAGAAGGATTATAGAAGAAAAGATCGAAGGACCTTTCCTTCCTCCCTCTCTTGCGGCAGGGAAAGACGAAGTTCTTTAGATCAGATAAGGGAAAACTTTGATGTCGTGTCGTATCAGGAACCCAACATTAAGGCACTGCACAGAGATGGTTGACGATTACTCCACCGTCCGCAGCTTAGTTTTTAAAAAAGAAGAAGAAGTAGATGCAACCGGTCATCATCATCAACCCATTTATACGACCCTCTGCTGGACACGGGTCTCCTCTCTGGCGAAGGCTTAGGCCACAGTCCGCCACGCTGGCCCAATGCGGGTTGGGGATTTCAAATGTTTTCCGAGCAGTTTTCATCACGATGTTTTTCTTCACAGAAAACTTCATGGTAAATTTCGCACGTAAATTCCGAGAAACGCATAGGTGTGACAGGCTACCACGGCTTGCAGCCAGGTTAGAAAGGTAAATGGCTTGAAGTGTAGTATTACTGCGTACATTTTACATCTAAATATGCACCCTTCATTACTGATATGTTAGGGTGCACGAAAAGAGCTTCTCGTAACGACATTCCATTCATTTCCCATACGTCTAGCGCACCCTGGGCAACAATCGGCGACTACCTTACGCCGATTGCACGTTTGGCATATCCTTTCACCACGATGGCAAGTTGGCAAGCATTGTAGCATATACCATCAATTTGATAAACTGATATACATATATTCACTCATACGTGTCAATTCACCACTGCGAATTCATCAATGAACATAACATATAACAGCATAGTAATGCACCATTCCATATTTGTGCGTTACATTATTGTCCTGCTAAGGTCATGTGTGGTTTGACCTTAAGTATTAGGAAATTTATACGCCTGCTAAATGATTTACCCAGTGTGAGATTTGACAACTGTATTTGCTTGAATAATTATATTGTTCATTGGGTCAATGTTATTCTCTGAACAGTATTACGTTAATAATGAATTTGCAAAACTGTAGTTTATATTATTAGCTTTATGAAACGATAGACTTGGTAGGAGAACGTTTGCTGGACAACTTCCGTGCGATGTAGTGCGGGTTTCAATCCTTGCTTGTACCATTGCAATTGCATTGTCGACTTTAGAATACTTATCAGAAAGATTAGAAAGAAGACCATGTTGAGAAAATGGGAAAACCCAGTCCCAGATACTACCGGAGACCTAAAGTCAACCTAGATATATTTGAAAGTGGCGCAGATGAGAGTAATGTGACGTCTTTTAAAGCTGGGTATTTTAACGCTACCCTAAATTTTAGGAGGTGAAGTTTGGGGGCTTCCCCTTGCGTCTCGCAATCCGCGTGCTAAATTAATATGAATAGAATAAGAACGGGCGGAGAAAATTTGACACAGATCCGACGTTGACAAGCGCCCGATGGCGACTGACATGGCAGCGGGTGACACGGCGTGTCGTTAAACCGCTGGGCAATTTTCAAGTTTTGAGATAAATGTGAAGTCCATAACTATAAAACTTCGGTTGAAAATCAAAATTTTGCAGATTCTCTGTAGTACTTCCAGATGAACATCTCCATATAAAAATTATGTGCAAAGTTAAATATTTTATTCTTAAAAACTTTTATTTTAGCCTGTTTTCAGGATTTTATATGATGGGATAATTACATCCGATCGTGTAACAAATAAGCACATTCTTTAGACAATATCGTTGGGTGTATTGTATATTTTTTATAAGAGAGTTATTTAATAAAACTTAAACCATTTCATATAGGAAAACAGTTTGCCCACTATTTTTCCGACAACTCGCCTTAATCTTCTTCAGGTTGCTGAGCCGGTGTACTAAATTTTACTCATCTTGATTTGTATTTCAAGGTCATGAAACCTGAATGTTGGAGAAAATGTATATTCTCAGAAGACACGTATCATTCCAAACGGCAATATGCCAACTTTACATAACTTTCACTGATTGACACCGACAGTGGAAAATAAGTAAACGCAGTTTTTGTACAGATTAGATACTAAATAAATTTAGCTACAGAAGAAAAATAACATACCTGCACAGGTAACATTTTTAACAGTTTTTTATGTATGTTACACGAATGCTTCGACATTTGAGAATTGATTTCCATGATTCTTTTTTTGGTAGAGTTTACCTTAGTAGTGGTTCCTTTCAAATATAAAGATATTCCACGTTTGAGGAAGGCAAATTAGGGAATAAATCCAGTTTATGGAACTTCAGCCACTTTCCGTTAACCTTGGCATACAGATGTAATTCCAAGGACTATATCTGCCGCTGGCCAGTCAACCCGTGACCATGGAGCGTGTCGCCTTTCTGAAATATCTTACCGTGTACGTAAACCTGAATTAGTAATAATTATTAAGTGAATAACCTTTGTTTGTGTGGTGCGATTTAAACGATGGGTCATCTAACAATTTAAAATTTAATGGCGGCTACTAGTGACGCGGTCGGCGTGGCTGAGTTCTGGGCCTAAATATAACAGTGTACAATATCGATACGTTAAAGAGAAGAAGCGATTAAGCACGATAAGCTATATAACCTTCAAAAAATCTTTGAAGTTTTTAAAGTAAAAAATATCTAGGTATCATAAATTACATTGAAGACAGACGACGACTTTGAAGTAAACTTGAAAAATTGAAGTAACATACCTGCTCATAGCAACAAAGAATTCGTGATTGGTGCGTGGTAAACCAAAAATGTGAAGGTTAACGGGTAAGTTAATGATATCAGTAACAGGACGAATAAATTAGCCTTACGCCTAATGGTAAACGACATGCCTATCCATAACAGGTGCAGTGCCACTCAGAGGCTTAAGGCGAGTCATCGAAGGAGAAGCGGGCAAGACTCTTTTGCTGGATCAAATGGTTTAGGTATTTAGTATTAAATAACGGTCTTTTAAAAAAATATACGGTACACCTAAAAATATTTCTAGAACCACAAGCGATTGAAATATTTAGAACAAAGAAACTATAGAGTCGCATTGATTTTAATCTTATTTTTAAAATGATTTTTAATTAAACGTTAGCAATAACTAACAAAATATGGTTGTACTCGTTTTACGTCTTGGGATTACCTGTTAGAAGTTAGAAAATACATTTGCCCGAAATAACGTTAGCTCGACTTTTCATAATGTCAAATGTATTTTTTTAGAAAGATTATAAAATATAAACTAATTTTGTCTTTGTGAAAAGCATTAAAATTACACGAAAGCGTAACGTTTTTATTATAAATTGGTTCTCGGAATCACGGATATTTGAGTTTACGTTTAGTTGGAATATCGGTACATTTCTTATAGTACATGCTGATTTTCACATTTGTAGTAATATTTGTATGTATCTGCCCAACTCTTTATTATTTCTTTAAGTGAATTTGTACATTGTGTATTCTACATAATAATATATATAAAAATTAATTAATATTTACGATAAAGGCTACTCCATTACTCTTGTGTTCAAGTAATTTTCAGTCGAAGCTAAATATGGTGTTTTTGGGCCCTTAAATTGTTGCAAGCAAAATTAGGCAGTACTGCAATGATGTTACAATTTAAATTAAATGTTAGTTTTTTATATTTCGTTACACGTCACTACGTTTGTGTAGGTTAACTTCGGACATTTTTTTCGTGGTTTTTGTATTAGACCCGACGTTCATTTGTTGGTAGGTCAATGACATTAATAGTTAATATTAACATAATAAGCATAGAAAACAGCAAAAAACAGCCAGTCTTAAAAATGGGAAATAGAAATATGTAATGTTACGTGATGTGTGTGTGTGTGCGTGCGTGCGTGCGTGCGTGCGTGCGCGCGCGTGCGCATGCGTGTGTGTGTGTTTGTGTGTGTGTTTGTGTGTGTGTTTGCGCGCGCGCGTGAGTGAGTGCGCGTATGCGCACGTGTATGTGTGTGTGTGTGTGTGTGTGTCTAAACATACCAGATCGCAAAGCAAACCTTCAGTCTCAACGTAATTAAGTGATAATAACATAGTTATTGCCACCTTAGTTTCGCAGTCTTGTGATCGAGGGCAATACTTTTATTTAATTTATTATACAGTCGATTCCACTGGTACCTGAAAAATCTTTGCATAAATGAAGTTCTAGTCTTGACAGCTGAGCAAACCATGTAATGACGTCGAATTTGTTCATTTCAGTGATCCGGTGTAAAAACAATTTCGGATTGTCGTCTTAATACTGTCGAAAGAATGTACAGCTGACGAATAGTTAACACCTCACCTAATTATAATTCGACCGTAGGAAACAAACGTGGTTTGTGAAGACAAATGCATAATATTAGTCGTTCCAATGGCAAGCGTGACATTGACGCGCCACCCCTAGCTGTTATGCAGTAAGAAAGGATAGACTGACAAAGCTCAACATAAATGTTTTTCAGGAGATTTGTCTCAACAACATTTCTCAACTGTCTTAAAACATAAGCTAATCTCCTCACTTTTGAAGCAAGCGCATTGATATGTTTCTCAAATGTCAGGTTTTTGTCTATTATGACCCCAAGATATTTGATATTGTCTGTTCGCTGAATAGAAATGCAGTTGTCTGAACAAGCTCCTGAGTTATTATTGTGACAGCTGTGAGCCATGATTTTATAATAAACATTATCAGGAAAAGGTGGATTGCGAATCGAGAAAGGAATATATTTGGTTTTACCAGCATTATGGGTGAGAGAGTTTGCTGCCAGCCAATGGCATACCTTGTCAAAACCCTGCTGTGCAAGTTTAAAAACGTTGGACCAAGTACCACCATAAAAAATAAGTGTAGTGTCGTCAGCGTACGATATAATTTTACAGTTGTCTATGTTTAACTGCCACATATCGTTAATATAACATAAAAACAATATAAGACCTGAGATGCTACCCTGCGGGACACCACAACTTACAGGTTTCTCTTCACTCTCAATGATCTCAATTTTTACGCGTTGGGTACGATTACGCAGATAATCTTTCACTAAACGCAACTGGTTGCCTCTAATTCCCATACTTTCCAATTTAAGTAAAATGCTATGACAAGAGTCAAACGCCTTCGCCAAGTCAAGAAAAATCGTTAAGCATTTCATTTTTCTATCAAGTTTGTTACTGATGAAGTCCGCAAAATCCTGGATAGCGTCAGCATTAGATCTTCCCAACCTAACATCATACTGACCTTCAGATAATAATTTTTTGTTTTCCAAATAAGTACCTAATGAGGCGCTTATTTATGATTTTTTTCCAGAATTTTAGATAATGAAGGCAGAATGGAGATCTCTTGCCTAATAAAAGCCTAAAACAATTATATAACAATAAAATATCTAACTTTGTATATAATTTTTATATGGAGATATTTCGCTTTAAGTATTACACGGAACCTCCAAAATTTTGATTTTCAATTGAAGCCCTATTAGATATTAAATTCACATTTCTCTCAAAATTTGCAAATTGCCCAGCGGCTTAAAGACACGCCGCGCCACCCGCTGCCTCGTCAGTCGCCATCGGGCACTTGTCTCCGCTCGTTCTTATTCTATTCATATCAATTTACAACATCATATTGCGCCTCAGCTCATAAAATCGGTTGAAAATACCTTGCTAAAATGTAAGAGACACCGCGCCCGTCGCTCTGAGAAATAAGTTGACAAGTCCCATGCGGCTGTAAATTCACCAGCTCCCTCAACCGTCAAAAATCGGAACGCAGTAATTCTCAGGTTACTGCTTGGTGGCAGTACATCCCAAGGCGAACTCTTTCGCGTAGAGCTTAACTGACAATAATGTGTTATTTTATACATTAATAATTAACTCGGTTATGCCATCCACCTTATTGTAGAACTAATGTTATCAAACATGTGTCTCGTGTTTGTTGCATTTATAACGAAGTCAGTGGTGCTAATCCTAATCGGGACATATTTTTTGATTCCTTTGCAAAGTACAAATTTGCCATTTTAAAATACATGTGATTGTTATTCTTTTAATTCTTTATTTTAGTTATAATTAAATTTAGTATTTTTTTCCACTTTTAATATCCATATACTCATAGGTTTAATTGGCCTCTATATGATAGTAATTGAATGTTGTGCACATCTGTAATTGGCTTGTGTATCGGAGTTTGTTCTCTTTAGTTTTAAGTTGTTTGAATGTATTAATACACATGCTGTTTATGTGCCATAGTGAAACTAAATAAATGTGTATTTAACCTGTGGTAAAGTTTAAAAAACGCTTTCGCATCATTATTCTATGGACACTCAAACAAACACACGTATACTTCACACAATTGTATGTGACTGTTCCATTGTATCGTAAACTATAACTTATAAGTCTGAGAAGAGCACCCAGAGAACTAATTCAAGAAATCAAAACAATTGTTCATTGTATAATTTATATAATACAGCGGCATGGGTGCTTCGGTAATTTGACAATTTCAAGTGAAAATTAATATGTACATATGTCCAAACGTAAACAACTATTATAATAAAATAACAAACAAATATTTCTTGTCATAGATTTTTTGTGAGGCTGAGAATTGTTACGTAAATTCACTTTGAAAACAATAAAATAAAAATAATACTTCTTGAAAGCATGTAAATTTAGTTAAAGTCTACCATTGACCTATAGGTCAATGAAGTCTACATTGGTTTTGATTAATGTACTCGTACTGTACTATAATTTTGTGGTTGTGAGTGTAACCTCGCCAACAAACTGCTTTCGCAGATTACCGATTGTGTGCTTTTTGTATAATAATAATATCATTTATTTTTCTCCCAAAATGTACAAGATAGATGTAAAAATAAATTTAAATAGAGCATGAAAATGGGAGACAGGAGCCCAAACTAGGTGTAACCTGTGCTATGGCACTCCTGGCTCCGCCTCTCGGTCATAGTACAGACAGTAATCAGAAACAGTTGTATGATAGAAAGTAATAATACTACAAAAAATTTATAAGCGGTACATAATAAACCTCCGGTATATATATATATATATTTTTTATATTATAAAGAAAATAGAATATTGATAAACTAATATTAAATTAAACCGCATTGTTCATTCAAGAAAACGAAAAGAAAATAATTAAAAAACAATTACTAGAAAATGTACACATAAGATTCACTATATGTGTACCTGTGAAAATATTGTGTATGTGTGTGTGTGTGTGTGTGTGTGTGTGTGTGTGTGTGTGTGTGTGTGTGTTTGTGTGTGTGTGTGTGTGTGTGTGTGTGTGTGTGTGTGTGTGTGTGT
>NW_020654748.1:18320638-18367442 GCF_003589595.1 Hyposmocoma kahamanoa
TGTGTGTGTGTGTGTGTGTGTGTGTGTGTGTGTGTGTGTGTGTGTGTATGTCAATACACTGCACGAAGGAGATGTTCAGTTTCCTCGTAATTGAGTGCAAGCAACCAGCCCGTCACAGTCTTCCTAAGCTCTGGCTTAGACTTGGAAAATATGGACAGTATTTTATTTGCTGTATTATACAATTTACCACCTTCAAACACAAAGAATCTCTGAGCGAAAGATGTTCTGACCGATACTACGTCACAAACCATATAAAACCGACGTCTCTGGGATAAGATGTGTTCAGGAGCAAAATCTATCTGTGCGTGCTGTCGCAAGATGGAAGAAAGGACATACAGCTGTCTCACAGTCAACACACCGGCCTCAGAGTAAAGGTGTGTAGTAGAGAAAAGACGTGGCTTAAGTAGTGCAACTTTAAGGATAGTTCGCTGGGATCTCTCAAGTTCCAACATACGCGTCCTTGGTATTCCGCCCCACGCGGTTATGCAATAACCAATCACAGACTGGCACAGCGCTACATATACTATTTTTATAAGTTGAGGATCACTAACATGCCTTAAATTTTTAAAAATAAAAGTCAATTTTCGAACTTTTTGGGCAAGATTTGAAATATGTTCGTCAAACAACAAATTTTTGTCCAGCGTGACACCAAGATATTTAATACTCTTCGTATTTTCTATGGGCGTACAGGCACAATCTGAATCCAATGAGCTGAAACAGGAGTGAGCAACTATGCAGTGGCGAGTATTATCCAGTGTGTAATCATTACGTATGGAGAACGTCATATATTTCGATTTAGACACATTTAAAGTTAAGGTATGCAAAGCTAGCCAGTGACAAATTATATTAAATCCTCTCTGTGCTGAGGCAAACACCGAATCCCAAGTGTCTCCGAAAAACGTAAGTGTTGTGTCATCGGCGTATGTAATGATTTTGCAATTCTCAATTTTGATGTCACACAGGTCATTAATATAGCAGAGAAACAGAGAGGGACCAATAATGCTTCCCTGAGGCACACCGAAACCCACCGAACACTCATCACTCACGACATTGTCAATTTTTACTCGTTGGGAACGATCGGAAATATAGCTCTGCAACAATCGCAACTGTTTGCCCCTAACTCCTAGCTTTTCCAGTTTTGACACAAGTATGGGAAGAGATACTGCATCAAAGGCTTTTGCCAGGTCTAAGAAGATAGTGAGACATTTTTATTTACTATCTAGTTTGTTGACAATAAAGTCTACTAATAAATGCACTGCATCACTTGTAGACCTACCTTCCCTAAATCCAAATTGAGCCTCTGAGATAAGGTTTTTTGATTTCAGAAACCCGATCAACATAGAATTGATAATTTTTTCCAGTAGTTTGAAAAATGTAATTTGCACTAAATAAAGGTGAATTAAAGATATAGGAAATGAAACAATTTTTTTCGGATCTAAATCGCGTGTACTTCTTTTTTCAAACAAACCAACGTTTCGGGAGCTTTACATGTCTCACGGTTCCGGCCAACAATTCGAAAAAAATAGTTTTATTTCCTATGAGTAACAATAGCGAAAACCTAAGAACTCGATAATTATAAAATTATATGTAAAATTTTTAACTTGGAATTTTTGAATCAGTGGCCTTGTTTAAGTGGCATAGTATTATTATACAATTTATAATAATACCCTTGTTGAAATTAAAATTTTATCATTGGTTAAGTTTAAAATGATGACAAAAAAAATTATAAAAATGTTATATTAATTTTTTGCTACTTCTACAATCTTTTTTAAGCGCGAAGTAAAATGACAGTTCAATGTGCAAAAGGGTGGCCAGCTTACAAGCAGCTAGTGATTGCAGTAAATAAAAATTCTATCGACATGGTAACCCAAACGTAACCGTTTACTCGCAATTTATACAATTTAACTTGTTTCATTTCAATACAAAATGTATATTCATAAATCGTTAAAAAACTTTTATATAAAAGTAGACACTAAGTTGTCAACTACCAAATAAAAAAAGTTGATCGTGAAATTATTAATCATTAGAAATTCGCAATTCGTTTTTGCAAAATTTATCGATAAAACTATTGACGGTCGTAACATAATAATTATCTATTAAAATTTTGCAAAAAAAAAGGTAACCCTGTAAACATTAATGTCGGAACATTCCTAGAATAAAAAAGAATATAAATAAGAACGATCCATGAAAGTAATTGATTAACTCTTTCAGTTTATTTCTACCTACTATATAATTATTGTAAATGATCATTGTGTTCAAATAGAATATTATTTACGAAACGTAATTTTTTTACATAAGAAATATAGATGTGGGATTGGAATTTTGAATCATTTCTCATTTTAATCCACGCAGAAGATCTCTTGATTTCTCGTTTACGAATATATGTTACGTAAAATAACATTTATATAATAAATAATAAGCATATGTCGTATACATAACACACAATTCAATAAAATTTATTTTTGAACATAATAATATTACAATTCATAATCCACCAATCATCTATGTGATATTTGTAATAAGAAGAAATAGTAATTTTGCTTTTTATAAAGGTAATCACGTAATGTGTTTTATTAACCGAACGTCCGTAAATATTGGCGAGTGTAAACTCAAGTACGTCAGAGTATGTAAATAAAATAATGACTACGGAACCGTAGCTCTAGCTGGAGCGGTGACAAGCGATTGTTTATTAAAACTGTGCGCAAAGGCAAGCCTCCAGCATTTTTAACTGAGCAAAGGAAACGCGCGCGCGGCTGCAAAGCCTTCCCGCCTTTACGGGCCAATCGGATGCGAATTCAATTTGAAAAAGAAAAGAATTCGAAAATTGAAATTTTTCGTCTACCAAATTTTTTTTTAAAGATTGAATTAAAGTAGTGCTTGAAGAACTCTTAAAAAAAAAATAAGTGACTAGTATTTTTGTCAATTATTTCTGAGAAAGTAATTAGTGGTCATTAGTGGTTTGGACGCTTTTTAAACATTAATGCTAGGATTTTTATCAAGATGAACGGTAAGTGTTTTCTGTTCGCAACAATGTTACATAGTTAATAGAGTAGAGAATTTGCTGAGTATAATAATACGCAATTAGAATTAATTACAGATTATTACACTTATATCGCGTAACTATAGCGGAATTAAATATTCTTAATTATTAATTAATTACATTTTTATGGCATGTTATTCATGATAAGCTTAGCATAAAAATGGCATATAATACATTTATGTTTACTTTTTTGTAACTAGAGCACTATTATAGAATTTAATTTTCTTCGCTCCTCGTTTAAAAAGAAGTATGTAATGTAAGCTGGTGATGGGAAAATTAAGAGATTATGCAGTAAATGCCGAATTAATGTAGGCACTAATAAAAAATACTAAGCAAGTAAAACTAGCTGACTTGCGAAATTCATGGAATATTCTATAAGCTTAACTGTCTCCTCTTAACTTTAAAAAGGCAATGGAAAATTGTTTTATTAAGTGTACCTAAATTAAAAGCTACAAAAACAATCATTTATGAACAGGACAGTGAGTTGGAAAGTAGACCGTGGGATCATAAAATCAACCCAAAGGACTGTTGCAAATGAGATAGAATGATGACATCAGAATAAAAACCGTCTAGATTCACATACGCCAAAATAAAGAGAAATGGAGACAGACGAAGAACATAAGTGAACGCTTAGATTAGGTAATTCTAACTATATCTTCCTAATATTTATAACAAGCGCATTTTTATTTGTTAATAGGTAATATAGTAAATTAATTACTAAACTCAGTAATACCAACAATTAGTCAAATTCGCCTATAACAATACAGATATTGGTAGTATAATTTTGTAATAAAATGCATTCATCGTAACAAAAATTCTGTACAATTACCATCAAATTTCTTTTTCTTTTTGCTTATTGACGGCACCCGTTTAGGATTTCACCAGTATCGAGTTTTAGTAGCAGAAGAGTTCCTTGTGAAAGAGTTCTTCCAGGGAAGTACTGCCACCTTACCTATTTCTGCCGCCAAGTAGTAATGTGAGGAATAAACCCTTAATCCTTCAAAACCGACGGAAAAATAACAGGCACATGGGACTTGTCAATTTATCTCAGGGTGACGGGCGCAGTGGCAGTGCCCCTCAGATCTGTATAAGTTAAAACTCTGCAACAGTTAAGAACAGGCGTGTCGCTTACCACCAGGCGCACAACTTGTTCTTCCCGTCACTTGGTATTATAAAAAAATCGACATTTCCGCTTAGTAGTCATAAATATTTTGTAAAAATAATATATAAAAACAATATGGCGATCATTGCCAACGTCCGGTCATCAAATTTCTTACGTTGCCCGGATATTAATTAAAAACAAAAACTAACAATATGTTCAAAATATTTAAAACAGAAATATACAGGCTGCCCAAAACAAAATTTTGTTTTTACATACTTGAACAAAAGTATATAAATGTCGACGTTTTTATTTACAATTTTCTATGGTACTTAGTAACGTCGGATAGTAGGAGAATGGTAGTGATGATGGTGACAAATCATCACCTCTTCGCGACACAAGCTATTTCAACATAAAAGGAACCTAAAGTGTAATTATTTATATCACAACTTATTACTTATTATTGTAATACTAAATGCTGAACTCAAATATGTTTTTTTTTTTTCAAAAGTCAGTTATGTTCAAATATGGTGAAGGATAATAATATATATCATTTTCGTCGTTAATATTCACTAATATATTATTTTAAAATTGACTGAATAGATAACAAATGAAGATGAAAAGTATTTATTAAACTTGCAAAGATGCAATCCTGTTGCCTTAGCTGGTTAGGTACTGAGGAAAAAACCAGTTGTGTCTTCTTTCTATAAATACTCCACGTATGTACAAAGCTGTTTATGATTAACTTGCAAGGAATTCCTAGGAGGTAAAGCCTTGTTCATAGATTCATAAAGCGAAATTAATTAGGCTTTCGTGGGAACTATCTATGAAAACCCTAAAAATATTATTTAAATTTTGTAACATGAAAATATACACGGTGTGAAAATAAAATTTGTATTTTCATGTGAAATATTTTTCTTTATTTAATAAGCCGTGGTTTGATCTACTGCCGCTTAAACTGAGGCCGTTTGAGTGTTTATTTTTTTCGCTCATTTGAGTTTCTCGGAATTTATGTGTGAAATTTAATTTGAAATTTAACACGAGCTTTTCGGTGAAGAAAAACAACGTGATGAAACCTGCTCATCGAAAAAGTGTGAAGTCTCCAACCCGCCTGAGAGAAGACCAGGGAAGCACTGCCACCTTACCTATTTGTGCCCCCAAGCAGTAATGTGAGCATTACTGTGTTTCGGTTTTGAAGCATAAGGGTGCTGGTGAAATTACTGGCACATAGGACTTGTTAACTTATGTCTCAGGGTGACGGGCGCAATGGCAGTGCCCTTCAGATCTTTTTGTTAAAGCTCTGGGTAGCACTGCAACTGTTATGTACAGACGTGTAGCTTACTTGTTCCACCGTCACTTGATATTTAAAAAAAATGAAAGTAATTCCTGGGTACTACCTGAAACATCCAGACCAGAAACAATTTAGAAAAGTTCATTTCCCAAATTGACCCTACCGGGAATCGAACCCGAAACTCGTCATCCAGCGCAAACCGTTGCGCCACTGATCACATCACATTACATTACATTATATCCCATTATAAAAGCAAAACAATTGTAGTGTGTCTTGACTACACCAGATAATGTAGAGCGGGATGGTATACACGACTTGTTCGTCCCGTCACTTGATGTTATTAAAAAAAGACTCAGGCCCAGCAATGAGACGTATAAATGGAGTGATGATGATGAAATATTTATTGAAATCTTAAAATAGTGTACAGAAATGATAGTTCATGCAGAAAAACCTTTTAATTATTTTTTTTTTTTAATATTTCAACAAACAATTGCAGAGGTAATTAACGTATATAAAATTTTAATAATAATGCAAATAACAATGAATTAAATTTTGTTACTTAAATACGCTAAGTCATTATTCTGTTCCAGTATTCAAGGATATGGGTGCTGGTGAAATTACAGGCACATGGGACTTGTCAACTTATCGCTACCCTCGTGGAAGAATGGCATAAGTGGAAACGTCAAACATGTCTATAGCCATAGACAGACATAGCCCACGTCCTCTCCAATTGGAGATTAGATACGGAAAAATATGATTATATTTATATTTTTCTGTGTTTAATAGAGCAATGAACATGTTTGACGTCATTCCAGTTATGCCATTCTTCCATGAGGGGTGCATTATGTCTTAGAGCGTTTGTGCACTACGTCGGATTCGTATCAGTTCCAAATCCAAGAAATGACGGTCCGAAATGTCACAGGTGTCCGAAGTGTCATTTTATCTATGATATGATATTTATGACTTAGTACAAAAACGACATCCGGAGTGGTTCTGAGTTTTCTAGATTCTCGTATTCGGAACGAATATGAATCGAATGCAGTGTGTAAATGCGTTCAGAGTGCCCTCAGATCTTTGTGACTTAAGCTAGAATGGCACTGCAACTGTTATGACTAGACTATGGCTATAACTATGGACAGGCATGTCGCTAATGTATTTGTTATTTACTGATATTATGTATTGCACGATTATGTAGTACGCCGAGATGTGTATCATAATTCTTATTTTTGTCATTCAAAAGTAGTCTAACTAATATGGTATGTAAACAAGCTAACCTGTTATTTTACAAACCAGTATATAATAGTGGTGCAAAAAAAACGGCACTGACTCAAAAATATAAACAGTTACTTCTAATGATATTGACATCGTTGTGTAAGTCACAAAGAACGTTATGTTAGTTTAGAACTGTTGTCATATCAGATCGTTTAGTGTAAACACAAATATAAATGAAATACGGATTACATTGACGTCTGAGAAAAACGTTATGAGTCATTGTCGTTTGGAGATGTGTTTTAAGGAAAAAATGCATAAACTATGTAATAGAAGTGATACTACGATACAAAGCATTTTAACCACTCGTTGTACGTTATTTTAGGGCGATGTCTCGTAATTTTGCAGTTTTTATAAAAACACTGTATTAAAATCTAATTTAAAAATCTCTTTATTACAAAGATAATAAAAATTGATAAGGCTTTCATTCATTAGGCACATTCCTAAAAAATAATGAGTAAGAAAGTCTAGGCGTTGCTCTTTGTAAATTGACATTTTATCTTGCATTTATCATTCACAATATTATTGTAAATATCATATAACCAGAAACAACTAAATGAATTATTATTGTTTTTTTGTACAAACTTTATGTTTCAATATAGTTTTAAACTAAGTTAGAGCCAAGTTTTGAATTGCAACTGAATTTGCATTTACATGAATTTTTTATTTTGTTTAGACGCCTGTCAATATGTGTATTTTATTCATTGTATTAATGTTATGTATATCACTATTATTAATTAATAAAATTCTTCGTAACATGAATAACATTTTCACATGTTTCAATGTAAATTATCAAAAAGATTTTAACATCAGAGTGTGGCTCAAACCTCTAAACTTGTCAAATGCTGCAATATACGCCAGACCAAGTCAAAGCAAAAAAGGAGATATTAGAGAAAAGATAAAAACTAATTAAATTGTCGGTTTTTACAATGATTGGAATTTTTTAATGTATCTTGTGACTTAAATCTTTTTTGTTTCTGTTAGGTCGCAACACTATTATATATTCATTACACGATTCTGTCGAGACTTGGAATACAATTTCCAAGAATATATTTTATATATATATATATATCCTGCTACCCAACCCATTTCTTGCCACTCAACAGTAATATGAGTATAACTGTAGTAGGGGTGTTGGTGAAATTACAGGCACATGGGACTTTTCATCTTATGTCTCAAGGTGGCGGGCGCAGTGGCAGTGCCTCTCAGATCTTTGAGACTTAAAGCTCTCAGTGGCATTGCAACTGTTATGGACTGGCGTGTCGCTTACCATCAGGCGCACGACTTCTTCGTCCCGTCACTTACGTATTCATAAAGAAAATATAAATAAAACGCATCGATCGAGCGATATTGACACGGGCTGCTGCTCAAAATGTAAAGTTAGTAAAAATTTGCATAACGCCAGTTACGACAGATTACTCTAGAGAGTGACAATATCTCCTCTACAAATTCTTAAGAAATATACTTCATAACAGTAACGTCGTATAAGTGGTTCGTAGCAGTCACGCTTGTACAAGGTCCTTACTTTCCCCGCGACCATAATGTTTACAACAAAGTTTATTTACTCTTTTTGTCGACATCTAAAGAATCTTAAGAGGCATGTTTTAAGGAAAATTATTGTATGGATAAAATTTTGTAAGATATTAAACCAATAGAATACGGGCACAGTCCAATGTTGTGTCAAAGTCAAAAGGTTGTTTCTCAAATGAGATATAGGCGGTTCGAAGTACTGTGGCGGCTTTTATTTGTGACTGTAATTTCTAAGTTGCTTGCTTGCATTTGTAAAATTTTATTTTATTGAATAATATTGTGTTTTTACTACCATATTTTTTTGTATTTATGTTGCAATAGTTTATTATTATTACTGATACAAAAAACGAGCAACACAAAACGAGCAAAACAAAGAAAAAATCCATCGATTGAAGAATACTGTACTGTATTCATTGTTAAATAATAAAAAAAATCAAATATTAAAGTATATTATCGTGCTCGTACTCGAATATTAAAATAAAAATCTTTTGAATATTGCGCGATAAAAAATCGAATAAGGTCAGTATAGGTAAGTGTGACAAACTTTATAAAGTTTATTTTAAACGTCAAAATCAAGCCATTCAAGGCATTGACTTACAATTATATGGACGTCGGGTCCGCGCTAAAAAGTGTCCGAACTTATAGGGCGTTAAAATCGTATACAGAGCGTCATTCACGCTTTAGTCTTCGTTTGTTCGACTAACAGCGAAGCAAGCAAAATTAGATAGTACTGCGATGACATTACAATTTAAATTCAACGTTTTAGCTTTTTCATATTCCTTTACATGTCACTACGTTTAAATAGGTTGACTTGGGACATTTTTTTCGTGGTTTTTGTATTAGACCCGTCGTCCATTTATTTGTAAGTCAATGATTCAAGGTTAGGTTTTCAACTTTTTCTGAAAGCACTGTTTAATGAGGCTCCTAATTGGCAAAGTAGTATGTTAACAAAGTGACAAATTTCAAAATGACAATAGCTACCAAAGTACCTAACAGAGCCATCTAGATTTGAAAGTGTAAATCAGTAATACTTTTAATTACAACAGATGGCACTTAAATGAAAAGGTCAATTATTTTTCGTGATACAAAGAGCAGCCACACTTACCCATACTGACCTTACTTAAATTACAAAAATTGCCACAGAAATTTAGTTCTGCATAGTAGTCCGACAATGACCGTGGTAAGAGTGGCTCCGGTGTGTCAACATATGCTGGTTCGAGTGTGGTCAGAACGAATCAATTTTTCTTTATATCAATAATGGAAATATCTCTTGCTAAACAAAAAAGTTGTGTTGTAACCCGCATATTCAAAAAGGTTCACAACACGCTTGGGCCCAGCTTGATAGGCTATAATTTACACCCTCTCGTAGAAGGTCTGTGCCCTGTAGTGGGGCGTATTATTGGGTGATAACAGTAGCAGTTTACTAGCAGTAGAGCTCATTGTGAAAGAGTTCGTCCGGGGAAGTTCTGTCATTTTACCTATTTCTGCCGCCAAGCAGTAATGTCAGCATTACTGTGTTCCGGTTTTGAAGGGTAAGGGTGCTGGTGAAATTACAGGCACGTGGGACTTGTCAACTTATGTCTCAGGGTGACGGGCGCAGTGGCTGTGCCCCTAAGATCTTTGCAATTTAAAGCTCTGAGACAGTTGCAGTGCCAACTGTTATGGACAGGCGTGTAGCTTACCATCAGGCGCATGACTAGTCGGTCCCGTCACTTGATATTATAAAAAAAATGATAATAAATCAGAAATTTGACCCTAATAACTTTTTGGTGCTAAAAAGACTCCGGAGGTTTTTGTGCGTCATTGTTATCACTCAAAATATCAGTTACCTTTTTATAAAATCTTATTTATTCTTTCACACTATCAATATTTTTTTTAAATTTTCTTACCGTTTAATACTCAGTTTTTTGTTCCTATTGAGAAATACTTTAGGCATAATTTAACATGACCATACGTGGCGCTTTTAAACTTCGTGTCCCGCTGTCCTCAAAATTCTGAAAAATGTCCCGTTTAGACATAACTGGACACACGTGACAATGGATTTTGAAAAATGGGGCGAAAGAGTAGCAGCAGGCAAGTCTTGTCGCCCGATGAGTACTGCGTGTGCATTGTTTTTGGCGGGAATAAATCGGTGACTTGATGCCGGGCTGCAGTGGAAAGGATTTCAAAACTAAACCTGACGTTTTAAAAGCAAATTTGTTCATCCGGAAAATATATAATGACAGCCCACCAGACCGCACATGATTAGCCGTTTTTTTAAATCTTTAACCATTTCGTAACTATCATGTAAACATGTCTTTTATTTTCTAAAACAATAATAAATTTACAGGAGGTCCGCTCTCAAGGACAAAAATAATGATTGCGTTAGGCATAATCATCACTCAATCAATAAAAACAAATACATTACTGCAAAGTACTCGTTTGTGTAACACGTATTTTATTATCTTTTATGACAAATTTATCCGTATCTACTTCTTATATCTGACACACTCTTTTCCATGTTCATATGTTCGCTCTAATAACTGAGTAACCCAGAAGCCTTGGCTCTTTAACAATGGGCTATTCAGCTAAGGTCAATGCCTCCGTTGCATAATTGTTTCAATGCTGATTGCATTGTTTATATGAGCTACTATTAATTACGTTTCAATCAGTTTTAGTTTTTTATTTTGTCATTTAGTATAGTATGCTATAATTTCTGTGAGGTGTTGTCTTTATAGAGCCGTGGTTATTCAGTGGGCGATCGATTGTTTAGTAACAATATCCTTTAGATAATGTGTATAGATTATAGCCTAAACCTCACCCCATAGAAGAGATCATGCCCAGCAGTGGCACGTACAACCGGCTGATGATATTGATATTCTTTTCCCTTTTTTATTTTTCAACAACAACAAATTATCAATCCATTTATACATCCCACACTTCACAACCACAACTCAACACGATTTCCGCGAGTTGTGACCCTTCTTCGACGTACAGGTTTCTTAACGATGTTTTC
Organism: Hyposmocoma kahamanoa; assembly: GCF_003589595.1. Classification (NCBI taxonomy): domain Eukaryota; kingdom Metazoa; phylum Arthropoda; class Insecta; order Lepidoptera; family Cosmopterigidae; genus Hyposmocoma; species Hyposmocoma kahamanoa. Next base: position 18,331,863 of record NW_020654748.1, read on the forward strand.
TTTGACCGAAAAGTTCATGGTAAATTTCAAATAATATAAATAATATAAATTGCGCATATAAATTCTGAAATTCAGAGCTGCAAGCCTGGATTCGAACCCACGACCTCTGCTTGAGAAGCAATAGGTCAAGTCATTAGACTACCGCGGCTTTTTTATTTTTCATTATACGCTCAATAAGTACATTGACTTCAATTTCAAGCACAGGCTTTAACCGGTTTCGATTAATTAAAAAAAAATACAGAGCCTGTATAAGCAATCCTCAAAATGCGTATTGGATTCGACATTGAATTTTGGATAAAGGTGAATAAACATTACTTGTTTCTTGAAATCTAAACTGGTTCTAAAAAAATCCGGTCAATGACTTGCTGCAGTGTCAAAAAACTGGACGACGTCATAATGTCTTGCGTACTTTCCACATTCTTGCCGCCAATTACATCACCTTATTTGAAACTCTTGTCTAGAAGAGGTGGTGAAGCATAGAGATATTCGTAAATTCAGTAAAAAGTTTGGAACACTTCAAATATGAGCTCTATATCGATTATCCTTGGTTATTAGAGAATCATCATCATACTGATCCTTCTAATACACATACCCGTACGTTTCGTAAATTATTATTATATTATATAATATTTGTAATAAAAAAATTTGTAAATTTAATTGAAAAAGTTTTTTTAATTATTAAACTTTAATTTAGTCAGTTAGTTAATTTTTAATTTCGAGCCGTTTCTGCTTTGTCATAAAATATAAAATATATGTTGTTTAATTTCGATTTTTTCAATTTCGAAGACTTATAATACATACGTAACATTACAAATCTTAGAAAAGCAATATTAAAGAGAGAGCGAGACATTATCGAAAAAGTTCCATAAACCTTTGATATTGGGAACATAATATCTTAAGAAGTACTGCCACCTTATCTATTATTTCAGCCAAGCAGTAATGTGAGCGTTACTGCGTCCCGGTTTCAAAGAGTTAAGGGTGCCAGTGAAATTACAGGCAAATGAGACTCGCGTACATAATTATATCTCAGTGTGACGGATGCCCCTCAGATCTTTGCGATTTAAAGTTGTGACAATGCGACTTCCTTCATCGTCGTCACACCCTTTTCTTTGGTTCCACCTACTTTGAAATTTTGAATCGTTCTTCTTTTTCTTTTCTTTCCTTTTTCTTCTTCGTCACTTACTCCTCGCCTTTCCATCGCCACTCTCTACTAAATTTCCGAAACAAGCACACGCGCTCGATTTCACATAAAATTTTGACCAGATATACCATTAAAAATCGAATTGCTTGTAAAGTTTAATATTTATACTACCGCCATAGTACCACTGGAAATCATGTAAAAGAACTGCTTATAAAGCATAATATTTCTAGAAAATACAGGCCCTTTTGGGGTAAGTTCCTTTTTACCATACCCTGTATTTATTATAAGTACGGAGTGTTTTTGTACGATTGTACCTGTTTTCGTATCATTTAGTTGCAGCCTTTACGCCTTTACTTTACCTGTTGTTTTACCTTCCTGTACCTTCTCTTTCTTATTTCTACAATAAAATTCACGTGGAAAGAGCCTTCTATTTAGTTACGCGAAGCCCGAGTGGCACTGCAACTGCAATGAATAGGCGTGACGTTTACCACCAGTCGTACGACTTGTTCATCTCGTCACTATAAGTCGTAAAAGAATGATGACGAACGTAATGATGAATTCAATTAGCTCAATTCTAAATGTTCAACTAAGTCGTAATACACGATATAAATATGTATGAACGTTTGGGTTTTTTGTACGTTTGAATGTGTGTATATTACTTGTATATCATTAATATGATGATTTCGAGTTGGCCTAAAAAGTATTAAGTTTCAGGTTGTTTTTTATTTGTAATTTAGATACTTTATTGAATATATCTTAAATGATAGCTCCATTTTCATTGTCAGTAAAGAACTCTAATCAAATTCCAAAAACTTTATAATTCATAGATGGCGCTAAAAAAAGTCGTTAAAACCAAAACAAAGATCAGCAACACGCACATGGATAAATTCCTGAATTGGTTCGTTCCGTACTTTAGTTGGCATAGTGTCTGGCATGGTTTGCTAGGAGACGTTGGATCGAATCCAGCCGGTTCGAATGGATTTTTTTTCTAAGTGTTCGAACTTTGTTTTATAATCATAACAAACTAGTGGAGTAATTTCACAAAAAATAATTGGATATCATGATAGTAAAACATTGTGATATTTGATAAAACTTTATTAAAACGTAAGAAATTAAACTAGAAAGCACATACCTATATACCTTTTTATTTGAATAATAAGGGCGCCTACAAACAAGCGCTGCAGTAGCGCGTCTGTGGTGCGACACTACTAATTTTCGTATAATTATCTAATCTGCAAAAGTGGCGCGCGTGTGGCGCGCATGTGACGCGCGTGTGACGCGCGTGTGGCGCGCGTGTGGCGTGTTGCAGCTGCGTTTCTAATTTTATGAAAATTAAAAGCGCTTCTATAAGCGTCTAACTTGAAGGCCCCTAACAAATAACAGAGGTCCTAACGGCTTACACCGTAGACGCTGAATAAGTAGGTCCCGGGTTCGATTCCCTGTAGGAACAATGTCTCTAGAACCAATTAGAGAAATTATCTTTTATAAAAAGATTCCGGTGTGGTTGTTCCGGGTAGTGTCTCAGAGTAAATTACGTCACGATGGGACGAATCACCCTTAAAAGCACCCTTAAATATAACATAGTTCTTATAATGAACATAATTTAGTTCTTTTAATAAAAATAATTTAATTCTTTTAATAAAAATAATTTAGTTCTTTTAATAAACATAGTTTAGTTCTTTTAATAAACATAATTTAACACACAATTTAAAATACTGTCTTCCTATAACACACCATATTAGGGCGTTGTTCAGCAAATTAATTGGCACGTGGATAAGTGCCGATACTAGCAGCATCCTGGAGCCAAAGCTTACCATACTATAGCGAATGGAGCATAGAAATTACTCATAACGACTAGTCATTTTTTGTTCGTAATTTGACGACGACGTATTGATATTTTTTGCCATAAATTATTTGGAAATAAATTTCCGTTTTCTCTCTCTCTCTGATTTAATTTGCTATTCATTTTTAATGGTTTGTGGTCAATGTAAAAACTTAATACCTCCATTTTAAAGGTATTTTTTTGTACAAAATCTTTTCATCTCTTTTTTACATTCACCAGTCATGGCACTATACCATAGGTATCAACCATTGCGATATTAATTATTTATTTATATGTTTTTTTGTTGGAAAAAACTAAGTGACATGTTTTTTATTGATTTAACACGTAATTATTTCCTTGCTTCACTCTTTTTGTGTAGTAAAGCAAAGGATTAATCATGAATCATGGAATATAATCAGTAATCACTCATGACTGTGGTGGTTATTTATCACGTTGTTAACATAACTACTATTAAGGACGTAAAATTAGACAGCAAATTAAAATAAAAAATATAAATTATATAAATTATATAAATATAAATTATAAATTAAATAAAAGAAATATGCAGTGGCCGAGCGCCGCCGTGTAAAGACGCATACATTCACATAATAATGAAATATGCGTTCGGACGACCAGTGTTTTGCAACGCTATATTATGCGCATGTGTGCATCCGTACACGATGCGCGGCCGGCGCGCACACATACAGGCAGTGCTGCTACGTTTGTATGGCGTTAGGCTCAACTCACACTGGCACAGAGTCGAAGCGTCGCGTTGCGTCTTGTTTTTCAACTCCACCGCCAGGCGACGCGCGACTACGCTCGCATTAGTGCGCCACGATCACAGTTTAGTCGGCGTCTGACGCCTCACGGCGTCCAAGAGACGCGCGTTCGACTCGCGAAGCCGCTCAAATGCCACCAACACACCATATTTGCAAAACACAAATTTGTACCTTAATAATTGAAAAATATAGATGAATTCGCTATAGGCGAAAAACATGACGCGTCGCGACACTTCGACTCTGCGCCAGTATGAGTTGAGCCTTACTATACGTGTTTTGTTATGCTATGTAGACTGGCCCTTGTTTGTTTACAATAAATTAATAGTTCTCTGACGGTTTTGCAACAATTAAGCTCCTTCGTAATATTTCAATAATAACCTTATAGTTTTCAAAGCAGTTATGATAAATGAAACTTGTTTATTTATCGATTTTTGACATTATTTTAATTAATTTTTTTGTATTTATATTATAAAAATATACAATAGATAACAAAAAGGTGAAAAGTTTAGGATATTTGTTACGTAACGACGAATTAGGGAGAATTATAATTGAGGGAAAAATAGAAGGAAAAACCGACCTAAAAAGTACGTGGAATTACATCTATTTGCCAAGTTTTTTTGAAATCGGTTACCGGAAAGTGCGCAAACCCTGATTCATCCCCTAGTTCGCCACTATACGGGACTTGACACAGGAGATAATAAAAATCGGTTCTCACCACATGGAGTATATTGAGAGAGAAAAACGCCTTGAATTAAAGATTGCAAAATCAACCATTTAAATAATTGCTCATTATACTAAAATTCAGGCGCTATTTACAAAAATAATCTCATGCGTGAACAGCCACCCTTAGAAGTGGATGATTTTCTTCGAAATCAAATGGGACCACTATGGAGGTACCCTCTTTCCAACAAAAAAAGAATTATGAAAATTGATTCACAAATACCGGAATTATCGAGTAACATACATACAAAAAAAAAATACAGTCGAATTGAGAACCTCCTCCCTTTTTTAAGTCGGTTAAAAAGAAAATGAGGAAGACCCAGAATGGCGTCAGTGGACAATAAGAACATCAAAGTGAGCGGCTATACAGAAGTCAAGGAGGTGGCTAGGAACCGCGAAGAGTAAAGGAGGCGACACCGACAATAGCCTGGCTTTTAAATAGGATGATGATGATATTAAATTTCAATTTATTTTCACTCCTTAACATTCGTTAGATTCAAATGAAAAGTGTAAATCACAAAATTTATTTTTCGCAATTCTTATTTGAAGTACGTACATCTAACAGTATAAACTGTCTTAATAAAATAAAAAATCTGTAAATCAATAAATAAAATCACAATAAAAAAAATTCAACGAAGATTTTCACTACAAAAATAGTTTTATAGTCCTTCTCTCACAAAACATTTTTTTCACATTTTTTCTCGATCAGCATCTAACAGTACCAAATGTCTTTCTAAATTAACTCACGTTAAAAAACTTTGCGTTCACTTAAAAAAATTTGACAAACATTTTGACGTCAAAATGAAGCGTTGAATTCAAATTTTCTAGCGATTTTTTGATAATAAATGTTATACAACAAATATTAACAAATTACGACTTTATTATTTGTTAATGTTTGTTGTATAACATTTTTATTTAATTACGACTTGATTAACACGCATTATAGGCGCCTTGTCGTCGAGTTGCGGATACCAGCCCGTTGCACCAAGTACCAAATACGACTTTATTATTAACACTTAGATAATGATTTATGAAGTTTACTGTACCTTTACCATGAGTGTCACCTGTGTCTCCAAAAACATTATATGTAAAATATTACTTCTTCTTGGAACCACTAGAGAGCGCCGAACAATTTGCCATAAAAATTGACAAATTCTTTACGCGATCGCTAGCGACAACTGTCATAGTAAGCTCATGATAGAGGTACAAATCAATCAATGACAAAGATAAGCAATATCATCTGATGATCTACCTGCCTCTTAATCATTATCAGTTTACAAAACTACGTTATTATTAGCCGTCTCAAGATACACTACAATCATAACGTCATTGCTTTTGCAACATGTTTCTTTTGACTCATTGTCTAACTACATTGCACTTGTAATGTAGTAGTATTCATGAATAAGCAATAACATCTATAAGTGCATTTATACGAGTTATAAACAACAGGTGGCTAAGTTGGCTAACATCTTGTTTTATGTAGTAAGGACTTTGCTTCCGTTTCTTTACATTGTATGGTATACGGCAGGAAAAAAAGATAAAATTGTTTTAAATTACGTGTTACTTGTTAATTAGGTTACAATCATGTTATTGTATTGTTTTTTTTTTCAAAGTGATTGTAATTTCATTTTCATTTGACCGACTTCAAAAAACAAGGAGGTTCTCAATTCTGTTTTTATTTGTGTGTACCTATTATGCGATTACTCCGGTTTGGTCCGGTTTGTGAACCGATTTCGTGGTCCCATTCAAATTTTAAAGTCGTCATGTGAAATAATCATTTATTCCCATTGACTTACAAATAAATGGACGACGGGTCTAATACAAAAACCACGAAAAAAATGTCCCAAGTCAACCTATTCGAAATTTAAATTGTTATGTCATCGCAGTATCGCGCTGTCCGTAGAACAAATGAAGACTAAAGCGGAGTGTCGCGCTCTGTATACGATTTTAGCGCCTTACAAGTGCGGACACTTTTTAGCGCGGACCCGACGTCAAATAAATGGACGACGGGTCTAATACAAAAACCACGAAAAAAATGTCCCAAGTCAACCTATTCGAAATTTAAATTGTAATGTCATCGCAGTATCGCGCTGTCAGTAGAACAAATGAAGACTAAAGCGGAGTTTGGCGCACTGTATACGATTTTAGCGCCTTACAAGTGCGGACACTTTTTAGCGCGGACCCGACGTCCATATAATTGTAAGTCAATGGGAATAACATAAATATTTCACGTGTCGTAAAAAAAACCTTGTTATTGTTATTTTATTCACGTTACTATTTTAGTAAAAAATATTAACGTTTGGACTCATAATTACAAAACCTTAGCAAAACAAAGTAACTAAAAATATTAAGGACCTATATCAAAGCCACCCATACAAATAACTTAAAAGGGTAAATACAACAAGATCGTAGTCTATTAAGAAGATAGTCATTACTAAAGTACTTAGTTGCCATAGCATAATGTGTACCAAGGTAATCCCGAGTAAACGCAATTTACTTGATTGTATACATCTGTTAGCCATTCTTCATTGTTTGACTTTACAGTCTTTAATTTTCAAATTAGCTAATTCTCTTAGTCTATTCATTGTCTGCTTGGACCTAATTTTAGGTTAAGAAAAGTTAAGCTTAGAGTTGTTCTGAGTGAATTATTAGGTAGGAAATTTGATCGTAGGTTTAATAGTTGCTTTGGTGATGGTGGCTTGGGGTGGTTTAATCTCGTATTGGTATTTCATCATCAGGGCTTATAGAATTTAATGTGCTACCAATACATTTGTGAATTATTGTCTTTTTTTTGCAATTTCCATTTCAAATTATTGCAATGCATACCAGTAGCCCTTTGGGAAAATATAAATATAGTTCTCAATATAGACGTTGACGGTTTGGCTCTCCGTGGCGACAAGTACTCGTACTGTGACGACGTATCATGACGACAACTGTAAAAAATATGATCCAACCCGGTTCAGACCAAAGCCCTCTGTCTAAAGAGATCAGTGCCCAGCATTTTGACGTGCAATGGCTTTGTTGATGGTTATCTTTATTATAATCTTTATTTTTAACTGTCTTCAAAAAAGGAGGAGGTTTTCAATTCGAAAGCTTTTCTTTGTTTGTATTTTAAGCGATAACTCGGCACTACGGGATCTGTGAACCGATTTTGATGGTTATTTTCTTGTTGGAAAGAAGGTGCCTCAGTATTGGTCCCATTTAAATTTGAAGAAAATATTCCACCTCTAAGGGTGGCAAACTAAGGGACGAATTCGATTTTGCGCACTTCCGGTAACCGAATTCAATAAAACTTGGCAAATAGATGTGATTCCACGAACTTTTGAGGTCGATTTTTATCTCTACAATGTTTACACTGTATACGTACAAAGTATGTTATAGGCAACAATCCTTACAGAGACTGGTGCCTGAACTAGGTTGATCCTGTATTTCAGGTAAATGTGACGTAACAAATGATGGACAGCAAAAAAGCAATGACTAAATGTATTTTGTACAAATATACAGTGGCCACACGCAAATATGTATAGTAAATACGTCTGCGGTTTGGAAATTTTATATCTACACTTAATTTTATATTATACATAATTAACGTAGTTTCCCAGTTTGACGACAATTTAAACCCCATTTGTAAATATATTTATATACTCTTGTTTGTATCAGAATCGGCTTTATACTTCCGAACAACGAATAGCTATTGTTTTCGTCGCCTAGAATTGTCTAGAGTTGAATTCGAGTAATGATAAACCACATTGTAAAGTAACTCGTTCAAAACTAGAATACATAATTAATAAAAAACATACGAGCATTTATAATATTATAACAATCTAACCAATTATGTTCTTTACATATATTATTGTGAGGACATTATGCGTGCGTGCTAATGCTTAAGTGGACCTTTAATTCATTTTAATTTAAATCACAATGAATTAATTATTAATACAAAGATCGAACACTCAGAAAAAACACTCAGAAAAAATTCCTTCGATCCGGTCGAATTCGAACCGACGTCTTCTTGCATACCGTGCCAGACACTATACCAACTAAGCCACGGAACGAACCAACGGACCTCACGAATTTTTCTATGTGCTTGCATCGTGTCTTTGTACTTGGTCTTTCAACGACTTTTTAGTCGTAGCGCCATCTATGAGAAATCTATGACAGATTTATCACCCAGTTAGTACTTTTACAGCTACCAGTTCTGGCGAGGGATTAATATATATATAATTATATAGAGTAATATATAATACACGATTAATTGTTAAATTATTAATAGGTTTATACATAAATGAAACATTCCATTTTAATTTTCATATCCAAAATTTTTAAATCCACTTTTCCCTGAACACGAACTAAAGTATAAGGATCTTGGATCTGACAGTTTTTGAATTCAAAATACTTAGGTGGTGGTTAGGGCCCTTTCTTTTCACAAAATCATTTCCAGGAAATTTATAAACATTCTAGGAGACCCAAGAGCTGGCAGCTACCCCTTGTCCGACGTATTAGTATGGCTCTATCGTGTCAAACCAAAACACTGTTAGTCTCAATTCTAGGGGTCTATTCCCGTTGCAATTAAATAATATTCGATCAAATTATGAGACGCATGATGCGAATGAAGCTTCATACTTTACATTATCTTTTGATATCGTCGAGTATTACCTATTTCACAGTAATTGTTTCGGACGGATGTCAGATGAAGAACAAGAGTTACATTATAAAAACAAATCTTCGGCTGATCCAGGTAAAATAAATTTGTACGTTTTTAAATATAAGTATTTTATTCTACGAAGTTAAATTATAATGATTAGATAGAATTCTTTAATATATGATGGATTAAGTTTAAATGACAAAAAACCGTCTGCAGCTTTTTCTCAAAATTCTGTTTTTGATATTAAAGTGTTTTTTGGCACGGTTTTTTTTTCTGTGGCAGGGTTGTAACATAGACCTGGTTTAGCCAATTTTATTAATTTATTTTAGTTTTTTTTATTATAAAATAAGTGCGTATTTGACCCCCACCTCTCTCGACGGAAAGTAGCCTTGAGGTCAACGAGTTTTTAAGCTTTTATTGTCAAATTTCCACTGACATTGTGTCTTGTTTGTGTTTCACACACATTATAAAAAGAATTTGAGTTCAACCACATTAATTTGAAAAATCTTTCTTTGTCGTTCAATCACACCTTAATGTCAGCATCGATTTTGCGACCGCATCTTTACTTTGCGACCCATAAAAGGATAATAACAAATGCAAAGTCCATTTTTTTCTGCATATTTTAAAATAATTTTGCGCTTCAAAATTTTGCAACGTTAAAAATCATTTTTGAATAAGTAATTGTTTTAACAGGTATTGATGCTTATTAATACGGATAATAAATTACTAAAAGTAACAATTTAAATTTTACAACAAAACAGAACCACATAATTATAATTATAAGGCTTCATTTGAAAAAATATGTAGAAATATTAGTCTTACATAAAGGTCAAAACGTTCAAAGTTCGTGTATATATTATAATAAAAGTAATAAAATTAGATCTTAATATAAGGAAAATTTTAAAAACAAGATAAGGCTAACAGTATTCTGATATTAATTTACACAAATGCTTCTTTAATAGATTTTTGAATTTGTTTCAATATAAAAATATACATCTAGCAATTTTCCTCCTCGTACATATTAATACAATCATGCATGTGGGTTGTTTTTATCAAAATATAATAAAACCTTACCTCAGAAGTCAATAATGCTCACATTCCTACTTGGCGGCAGAAATACGTAAGGCGTACTTCCCTGAAAAACTTCTTTCACAAGGAGCTCTACTAATTTTATATTTATTTTATAGTAATATTTTTAATGCAAGTTAAAAATTGCTAATATCTTCCAGGAAGCAATAAGATATAAATATCAGAGTTGCAAGGAGATTGCTTTCAAACTGCGTCTGTGGCCTAACAGTTACCACTCTGGACTGCTGTGAATAGAAGAATAGAATAGAATAGAATTTATTGCCACGCCACAAAATAATATACAAAAATAATTGATAACACAGACAAACAAAACAAAAAAAAAGAATTAATCAACAAAATAATGAATACAATAAAAAAACATCTTGAAATAAGACAAATCTGACAAAAATCAAAAACTAAATATAACGACTACAGATTTTGTACTGTCATATATGCGGTCGTGGCGTACGCAAAAGGGCTTCATTCGGCATAAGCCACAGTCATAATTGACTGTGGTGCTGGTTTTCAATGAGCCCTGAGTCGAGATAAGTGTGTGCACATGGCTCCAGTGACGCAGGGCATCCGTAGTGCGGGGCTATGAGTGTGGGCGTCATTTATTATTTATTAATAAAGAATATCTTCTAATGAAAGTATTTCTAATTTCCGTACGCATTTACGTATGTAGCGTAAATTGGAATGCTCTTTGGTGAATTAAAAATAAGATATAAATTATTAACTTTATTACCTATAGTAAAAATATAGGCTACTTCATAATTGGTTGATGCTTTATCTCTCAGTCAGTCATGACCATTGGACCTGTAACGGTCTGAATATTTGGTATGTATGCAAAAGCAAGTATGCGATTTAGGTCCGAAAAAATAGTTTCATTTCCAGTATTTCAGATAACTGATATTGAATAAATTCTGAATTACTTATGTTCTAAGGATTAAGAATGTTTTTCGCTTGTAGAAAATGTTAAAGGGAAGGCAAAGGGTTTTGGATTTTTTTATTTATTTAGTTGACAAAACCATGTAGACACACCAGAAATTTCCCACGTTTTGCCTTGTTAGAAGCGTTTTTCCCAATTTATTTCGTGTGATGTCATGATGCCAATAGATCTATTTAATAGCCTTGTTATGTTGTTGTGGGTTGTGTTTATTGGTGTCTTCCTAGTTAAACAATGTTAACTTTGTCAGATTAAGTTAGTTTCGCAAAGATTTTTCATTTTTGCAAACTAAAATCAACATCAAACATCCACAACATTTTTGATGTTATCGTGATAATATGACTATCGTGATATACATTATGTTTTTGTGAATTTATTCCAACACTTTGTTATGGTACATTATTATTATTATATTATTAGTATTTTTGTATTAATACGAGTCAAGTAATCCCCATTCCCGCCGACTCCTTTTCTCAATCAATATGAGAATAAAAGACTAAAGAGAGATGTATAGAATGTAACGGAAAACGTAAAAAGAATAATAATTAATATTATAAGTAATATTAGACATGTTTCATTGTTAATAGATAGATTTTAAAATTTAGAGCAGTTACTTTACTTTGCAGGCCTTGACCGGGCAGAAGTCGCACAATTTGTGAAGGATATACCACGTTCGATTTTAGAAAGTAATGAAAACATTTCCGAGCATGTTTGAGAAATGATTATTAATACAAAGATCGAATACGAACAAAAATTCCTTCGGTCTGACAGAACTCTGCGCTTGTATGTCAATCTAGTAGTACCATCGCTCTACGAACTGTAGTCAGCAGATGTTACGAATTTCTCTTATTATTTTTTTGCCTTTTATCGCCATAAGCGACATCTGTGGGAGATCTAAAACTAATTATGTTAGTTTCATTTCTCTTGTGTTATCGACAATATTTTTTTGTGTTTCTGCCATTTAACCATGTGATTCATCATCCATTCTTTATTTTATGCCAGTACTACAACGTCTTTAGTGCTCCTATATAGACGAAAACGTATAACTGAAAAATTCAAATACCCATACTGTTTCTTTTCTGGGCGCTAATTCACGGAGCTCTCTTTATTACATAAATCACTAAAACCTGTAAAAAGCTTAAAAAAAGAAACACCACAATAATTGTCGTTAAATCACTGAGAAAGGAAAGTTTGATTCATTACAGAATGGGTCCCCCGGGAGAGATCCCAAATTCGGAAAAGGTGGTAAACTAGACAACATAAACACGATAAGAAAATGTAACGGACAGTGGGATGAGTGCAGTAGTGTTAACATAGTCCTTATTGCATTTGAACATTTTCAAAAATCGAATATCAATTCGGTTAGAATCGAAAATAATTACACTGAGCTCTTAACTTATAAATTCTCACTCACTACGTGTCAGTGACATCCTAGTGATTATTGTCTACCAAATCAGCTGGTGTTGTATCCATACTTTGCTTAGATTGGCCATTAACCTCGATTGAATGGCGGTTGACCATAAATCGGTCACATGTGAAATTCGTGGGTTACCAGACTTGTATCTAGTTCTATAGTTTTTTGTGAATGAATAAAAAGAATACAATTACTTATAACATAAAATAAGCGATACAAGTTTCATATATATCGCTCATTTTGTACTACACTGACCTAATTATGACGTTTTTTTGTTAAAATTGACGTGATGCACGTCGCAAAAATCGCATGACGCACATGGTTTTTCATATCATTTACGTTTTATCTATATTGTGTTCATAATACATTTTTTAACGAACAACGCTCGTAACCCCGCACTAGGGAAATCTTGTATCGCGGGTGTCATAGACACACAAATAGACAACCATAAATTACACCCAAACTAATATGGGCCATACAATTATGTCTCCTGGCCCAGGAATAGAACCGAAAATCGGGACCTTACAGTGGCAGTCTAGTATATAAAGTGGCAGTATAGTAGATCGTTCGACCACAGGCATTAATTCATTCATTTTTTATCTCCGTGATGCGAACGCATTTTTTTATTAAACCAATAAGTGTTATTCTTTGAATTCGTGAGTCAACTTCATCGTATTTTAACAAAACTAAACCGGAAAGGAAGCAGTAATAACACTTGTAATAATTGTATGCTGGACAACCACACTAATTAGTTACCTAGTCTCAAACTAGGAAACCCCTGATACTATGCATACATAGCAACGAAATAAATTCAGGGGCTTTACCCAGAGCAGCCAGATCAGAACCAATTTAGAAAAGTTCGTTCCCAAATTAATCCTACCGGGAATCGAACCAGGGACCTTCTCAAAACGAGCGTCCACAGTACTAACCGCTAGGCCACCGAAGTCGACAAGAAAACTTAAACCGAAAGGAGTAGAGCCCATATCCACATCCTTGATGCCTGGCATACTAAGACCACGTAGAATGGTCTCCCTTCTAAAATCTCTCGTTTGCGCTATGATACCTCCTAGGATACCTCTCCGCCGGGAATAAAAGAGAAGACTTCTACCGGCTAAACCCCCGCGGTGGTCTTCTTGAGTTCGATTCCGGATCCCTCGCACTAGAGCAAGGAATCCGGAACGGACTTTGCACACCTGAACCCACCCAGCACCTGGGAGGATCTACATCCTCCCCCACCCCTTCCCCCTCCTCACGACGAAGCTGCCCACACAACCCTGTCGTCGTATTCGCGGCCAAACTTACTGGCGAACGGAAAATCAAAACTAATGAAGAAAGATATGGGACTGTTCGTTTGCCTCTGACTTTACATAAAAAAAACCCCAATGAAGATTTTAATAACAGGATATGCTTAAAGGCTTATACACTGAGAGGTTGATTTTCCTGGTTAATTATCCTGTTGGTTATGACACATATGTACTATAACCGGATTTGCTAAAGATCAAAATCAATAACAACACACGTGACCGAAAATCACAAAAGGAATTACAGTCGGAACTCTTGAAATGAGACTCGTTAACAATTACGCTTCTGATGAGGTTTTTAAACCGCAAAAAGCACGTCAGTTCTACTCTTATACATGTATGTTAATTACTTTAATTGATGTGAAATAGATACGGGTATTGTATCTATATTCGAGTAATATCCGTATTATCTACTATCAACGAAGGGCAGTTGTAATCCAGTGTTAGAACGGTGGCGTAAGATGTTTTTTTATGATACAAAGAGTCGTGTGCCTGGCGATAAGAGACACGCCTATCCATAATAGTTGCAGTGTTACTCACACATTACATGTTAAGTCACAAAGATCAGAGGGGCACTACGACTGCGCCCGTCACCTTGAGACATAAGTTGAAAAGTGCCTTATGCCTGTAATTTCACTAGCACTCTTGCTCTTCAAAATCGGAACGCATTATTGCTTGGCGGTGGAAATAGATAAGGTAGTAAGTAGTACTCTCTTGAACGAACTCTTTCAGAAGGAGCTGCTGCTTGTAAATGTGTAATAAATATATTTAATATGTTTGTAAATGTAGCGGTCGGCCGGATACAGTGAAATTATACTTATTTTGTTAAATGTCAAGTTCTGTACAAATTATGTTTTCACCACAGACCACATATCTTCCGTGGTTTTCACAAATAAATGAGTGACGAATAATTAATTATAATCTTCTTTCATAAGGGTAGTGTAGCAGCAGCTTAGAATAATAACGCATAGAAACTAAGTGAGGCAAATTGAAGCGCTCCCAATGGGCCTACATGAGTGGGCGGGCCTTCAGTGCTCAAGGTCAACTTGCATCGCGAACAGCTTCAGAATTTTAGCTAAAAATGACGAACTGTGCGGTAAATGAGTGTAAAAATACGTCAGACAAACATAAAATAGGTACTACTTATACTACACTTTTGAGGGAAATGTTATTCCATGTCATCATTATTTGTATATTTGTATGCGTACCGACGAGCATGGATACAAGTTGCTTACGCCTACATGAATTAGATTTTTGCCTCACTTGTGACAGTTCGTTTGATATGAAACTATCATTCTATGCGTTATTATTCTAAGAGCAGCAGTAGAGTTCCCTGTCAAAGAGTTCGTGTTGGTAAGTACTGCTATCGTAGTTGAGAGGTTTTTTTATGATACGAAGTATCTAGTCCCACCAGGAATCGAATTCGAGTCCTCCTCATCTAGCGCCAATCGCTAACCACTGGGGCACTGGTGTCGTCTATACACGGGAAACGCATCTGCCTTATTCCGGAATCTGTCTTCGCTTTCTACGATACTGTGGGCAAGAATAATATACATATAGGGATGTAATTATTCAGAAATTAATCAAGGCTATTATCAGAGTTCAATATTCTATAAAACACTTTTTTCCTATAATGGAAAAATTGACAAATCAAGGTCAGACTAATTAATTCTATGCATATCTCGGAGTCAATTAATCACTATTTGCGATCGTGATTTCTTTTTTATTGATTATTTTTTGTAACATCACTCAACCCTTCATTTACTGTTTTTTAAAGCACTTTATTTTTGTAATAACACCATGTAATAGCGTTAAAACTCGGTTTAATAATTACAAGGAAACTTAATAACAGAATATAGCATAAATCACTGTTCCTGACACCATTGCGAGTTTGTCGCCGTGTGGTACGATTGAAAATATTTAGATTCGATTATGACACTGATATATTTATCGACGTTCAACATTTCGATTAAATTGATTTTTAATAATAATAATAAATCATTTATTTCGACCAAAATGGATCATACATTACAAAGATTTAATACAACTGAAGAATAAAATTTTGTATAAAATTAAAATCAAAATTAAAAATAAAATTAAATAATAATATAAATAAAATAAAATTACAATTAAAATACTATTTTATATTTAGTCAATAGATTCACCATGTTACAATGGTTCATGTATTGACAGTCAAAGCGTTCGGCAAATGTTTTTAGGGTACTATTGCGATTGATCCGCAACTTTTTAGAATGGCTAAACCATCAAATAATAACTTTGCCTTAAAATGAGTCTACAAGATTTTATAAAATGAAACTATATTGTCGGATTTTTAGAAAATGAAACTATATTTTCGGATTTTTAGAAAATGAAACTATATTTACAAATTTTTAGAAAACGAAACTATATTTTCTGATCGAAATCGCGTATATTTGCTTTTTCACACAAACCAACAAGTGTGCTAATTTTAAATCACCTCAATTGTGTCAATGACGGGATTTTCTACGCTTGATATTTTGCTAAAATTTTCCGTATATGAACGTTGTAAAAAAATAATATTTAGCAGAACTATATGATTTCTTTATCCAGCAAAGTTTATTCAATCGTAATTCGTTTCTCACAGTCACTACCGGTAACTCCTGTTTTTATTATCAATTCAAAAAACAAGTTTATATCGTTTTTTTTTAATGTCACAAAACTGTTTTTCATGTGATTGAAATTATTTAAAAAAAAAATTTATATCGCTCGTGCGCCTGATGGTAAGCTATATATATATATATATATATATATATATATATATATATATGTACACGCTTGTCCATAACAGTTGCAGTGCCGCTCAGAGCGTTCAATCGCAAAGATGTGATCCCGCTACTGCGCCCTTCACCCTGAGTTAATAAGCTTAAGTTGATAAGCCCAATGTGCCTTTCCACCAGTTATAGTTACTTTATATGAATGTGATTTTGTTACGTTAAATTGTTTTGGAACCCTACTTTAAAAAAAAGGAGGAGGTTGTCAATTCGACTGTGTTTTTTTTTTGTATGTATGTTACGCGATAACTCCGACATTTGTGGACAGATTTTGATGATTCCTTTTTTGTTAGAAAGAGGTACCTTAGTGGTGATCCCTTTTACATTTGAAGAAAACATTCCACCTCTAAGGGTAGCAAACTAGGGGATGAATGACTTTTGAGGTCGGTTTTATAGTACTCTGTACTGAGATGATTTCACATGTGTAAGTTTACCTAAAAATATTTTAGTAAGTTTTTGCTACGTGACTATAAATGCAAACTTAATTGCACCGTGATTGTCAGTGCAATTAAGTTTGCACAGATTAGTCTAATTAAATTTTCTTTTCAACACTCGTAACCTCATTAACAACAATTACAACAAAAACCAAATCACAATAGCAGCCAGTTCCAATGATCTTTCCTCATAAAATTGATATCAAATGCGACATTTACCCAGTGCATTTAGCTCTTTATAAACCTGTTTATTAAAGTTCAAATTGTATTGTTTTGCACACACCAGTGCTGTGTTATATTATTGTATTGCGTAGTGCTTGTGAGAATGGTCGCAAAGTTCGTTGTTCAATTCGTCAATCAAAACATTTTTGCCTTCCCTTTGATTTATGTCAAGAGAGGACTGCTTCTTTTTTGAAAATTACATTTGAAAAAGTAACATCACTTTACGAAGTAACATTAATTCTTCTACTAAAAATAATGAATCAGAAAGTAGAGTTCCCGTTTTGTATATTAATAACAGACATATAAATAACAAAATACAATAGTTATAAAATGTATGACAGCGGTGAGATGGGCAGACATCACAAGAGTCGCGGGGCGCGGGGGGAAGTCAGGCTACTGATGTATGTAACAATCGCGAAAACATAAGAAGTTTTGAATCCAAGAACGCTGTTGATATTAACATTAATTATACTTACACAACTAATATATTTAGATAATAAATAATAAAACATGTGTCTACCACTCTTGGGATTTCAGTCGGTTAGCTTTGTAAAGACAAAAGTAAGATAAAAAACTCGTAAGACAAGAATGGCATGCCTTTGTGTTGAACGCAAAGATTCTCTTTACTGGGCCAATGACAATAATTAAACCTGAAAGTTAGCGAATGAACCTGGAAAGTAATATAATGAAACAAAGTAAATCAATTAATTAATATCAAACGGAGTGCAGTGGAACGTATAAATGGGTTGATGATAATGATGGTATATATTTCATTTACTCTCTGAAAAAATAATCACTATAGTGATCTCAAGTGTTATAAATTTTTTATCAGTTTATATTAATTGTGAAGTTTCATAATTCACTCAGACTGGTCTGGTCTGCTGGTTTTGTGCCTTGCAGGAACAACACAGGTTAAACAAATCATGTTGCTAAATGATGAAATATTAAAAATATAAACTTACGTTTACGGTAGAGCCATGAGCTTTAGATGCAAAAACCGGTATGCGATCTCTACACTAATGAGTCATGATGAACAATGAGTCATGGTCAGAATGAATTTAACTATCACATATAAAATAGTACTTTTCATAGTTGGTAAGTAATGCTACTGGTAGTGGATAACACATGACTATGGATTATTGGAACACTAACAACATCTGCTATCCACTACAATTTACAGTGTTCCACAGTAAATAGTAGCTTCTCTACAATAAGTTGTAAAAAAAAATGTAGTAAGCGGTGCCACGCCGCTACGTGTACTTTGCAGAGTCTAATAAGTCTCAAAATTATTTAAAAAAACAAAAACGCGACTGCAAAAATATTTTTAGGAAATGTCTAGTAATCTGGATAGATTAAAAAAAACTAACTCCCCTTCACTATTTCGATTTTTTTTTATAGCCTATGACTCTCAAAATTAAGACGAATCTAACGACACCTCATAAAAAAAACCCCTTATCAAAATCCATCAAGCCGTTTAGGCTGTACAGGGAAACATAGAAATAGACATACATACATACACTTGAAAAACATAACCCTTCCGCAGTCAGGTAATAAAATATAGTATATATATATATAAGGTATAAAGTTTTCTAAACTTTTTAAAAGTTTCGTGTAAATATTTGTACTTTATTTACACGAAATTCAAACTGAAATTTACTCTGTGCTTTTCTGTGAAAGAAAACATCGTGAGGAAACCTGGAGGTCTACCACGAAATACGAAATACGAAGCAATGATAATCGTTTTAGCTGCGCATCAGACCGACGTCAGCCACGAAACGCGTACGAAGACCGTGATTTCACATAAGTCCTTACTCCGAAACGTCAAATGAAGCTTTCGTATCGAATTTATACATTACTTTCATCGTAAAACTGACGTATGCAGTACGTATGAGCTTCGTTGCGGATGCAGTGGCGTAGTATTATATTCTGTGGTTGACTTCCTGCACACACCGTAAAGTATTTAATGATGTGTGTGAAGTTCCAATGCCCCTACACCCAACTACAGCCCAAGCCCTCTACGAGAGCAGGCCTATGCCCTGCAGTGGGACTGTATGGTATGACTATTATTATTATGAAGAAAAAAATATTATTTTAGGTTTTTCTTGTAACCAGTACACAGGCAAACTTAAGTCAGCCTAAACTACATCAGACGGAATTTCAGGCGAAGGCTTAAAGATACAATTCAATACATGACATGTACAGATCTGAAGTAAAATAAAAAAAAATGTTCAACCTTTTCTTTTTTTATATGATACCAACTCTTTGTGTTCGATCTTTGTATTAATAATTATAACAAACTGGTGCAGTAATTTCATAAAAAATAATTGACAGTTTTTGTTTATATTTTTTTCTATACTTATGTGGGTTGTGTAAAGTCCTATGTATTTATTATTAATTTTTCTCCAAACTACGCACATGATTCAAAACTAATACAAAAAATATATTAGAGGTCACAAATTTCTTAAATGTTAAAAGATCAAACATTCGGAATCTTGAGACATACTCTCATGAAGTTCATTCAACTGAATACTTTGAACTTTGGATCGTTATTAGCACACGTGGTGCACAATTAAATTTGAATCTTAAACACAAGGTCGAGCGTGCTATTGACTTTAATATCAAAGTTAACAGTATATACCTACAATACACGCTGCGGAAAAAAAATAATTGCAAAGAATGTGTATTTATGTACATCGGAATTTTCATGTTACAATGTAGAATGTATATTAAACCCGTACGTAAATAGGTAAATATGCCCGAGAAACAAAAGAAAATGCATAAACATGATTATAATTATCGTGTATTAAAATGTATTATATCCCACCGATGACTGTAAGTACACTGTTGTTTGCTATGACATTGTATTTCATATTGAAGTAGCAGATGTATGAAAATAGTCTTTAAAAGGGTTATCTATCAGTAGTCCCAAATGATATTTTCCAGAAATAACGTTTGGTCGAAATTTCATAACCACGAAAATAATTTTGAGAGGAAAATGTTTTTTCTTATAAAGCTAACTTTACCTAACCCAACCAAACCTAATCGTGTCTTTACGATAATCATTCAACATATCCTGAAAGAACAACTGTTTCGTTATAATTCGGTTTTTGGTGTAATGAAAATTCGGACAAACGTTTTCGACTTTGTAATAGGTTACCCTTTAAAAGCATTGGAAGATTTATTTTATTTTATTTATTTATTTATTTCATACATACAACTATTTTTACAGGCTAAACCTAATACAATAGTGTAGCATATCAAAGACATTAGACAAGATGTTTTCTATTTATCGGTATAATAATAATAACAAAGCGTACACTCTCATAGCCCCGCATTAGGGAAACCCTGTGTCGCGAGCGCCACGGACACACACATAGACAGCAACAAATTACACCCAAACTCACGAGAGAAATACAAATATTTCTCCCAGCCTGGAAATCGAAATGAGGATTTTCAGAGTTTTATCTCTAAATTTTTCTGTTTTCAAAAGCGTTCGGACATGTATTTATTTTATTTAAACTTTTTTGCACAATACAACAAAGTACAAATGGCTGACAAACAGAAAAAAAAAATAATTTGATACTACACTTAAAATAAAAACATAAGCCACAATAGTTAATAATATAATAATAACGCACACAGTCATAGCCACGTATTAGGGAAACCTTATACCGCGGGTTCCATGTACACTCACCACAAATTACACCCAAACTCACGAGGGAAATAAATGTAAGCCATACAAATAGTTCTCTGCGTGGCAGTGTAGCATGGGAACAATTCAGCAACGGGGGCAGTTATTTTTTTAAATTGACAAAAATTCTAGAAATGTGTAGATTTGCAAGATTATGTAATTACCATTATGTATAATAACTATGTAAATAGACAGCTAAGAAACTAGGTAACACTGTGATAGCCAGAAAAGCAGAGAAGCAAAGTTTCTGGGGTATAACTCTTTTTATTTTTATAGATTATAAGTGCGCATTTGACCTCCATCTCACCTGATGGAAAGCAACGATGAGGTCGACGATGGAGCATACACACCTAAATAATGCCTATTCACTCTCGCCTTGAAAAGGCCCAAGTTATAACGTTCAGGAAACAAGTCTGCAGGCAAGGAATTCCACTCCATAGCCCGTTTGCTATATAAATGTGGAAGCATAACGCTTCGTGCGAATCTTTGGAATATCCACAAAATAGGGGTGGAACCCAAGCCTACATATAGGTAATGGAAAGGGGAAGGCGGAATTAAATCATGTAAATCAATCGCACACTCTCTGTGATATATCCTATAAAATATCGGTAAGTAGGCAACTTTACGGCGGTGTTCAAGGCCCTGCAGCTTCGCCTCCACTAATTCCGAGGCACCTATAAGCCTCTTGCCACAGTTGTCAATTGAATCCAAAGTGGTCAGTTAGTATGTAGCAGAGTCATCCCAAAGGTGGCAGCAGTACTCCATGTACAACCGGACTTGTGCTTGGTATAGCTGAAGCAACTGGTGTAAAGTAACGCCTCACCCTGGAAAGGACGCCAAGCTTCCTTGCTGCATTTTTGGCCATGGATTCAATGTATCTGACGAAGTTCAAATTGGACGACATGTCTATTCCAAGTAGCTGGAGACACTAACACTAACTACTTTTTCAAATAAGTAATACTCGAGCAAATCAAACGACAACGTCATGTATGAAACTTCATTCGCATCGTAAGTCTTTTAATTTTGACGAGTATTATATATTTATCAGTAATTGTTTCGGACAGATGTCAGATGTAGAAAGGGAGTAGACCCCCAGAAACAGAATCTTTTTGAAAATTTGTTACTTTGAGTTAATGGACCTCATAATCGACTATAGCTTTCTTATTTTTCTTCAAGTGCCTCTCGATTATTGAAGGTTGGCAGTCAGTTTTTTATATCTTTTTTTATCCAGAGCTATCCTGAACAGTTGTTTCACGGTCTTGATCCACTCCCTGATGTTACGAAGCCGTGACATTTTCCTTCCTCCAACCCTCCACTTCCCAGCTACTTTGCTCATCATTATAGTGTGCAATAGGTGATATATGGTACATGACCCAAATAGGCAACCTTCCGCTTTTGCGTACCAACTCCACCTTCTTCGCCATACGTTTAAGGACCTCAACATTCGTGACTTTGTCCGTCCAACTGATGCGGAGCATTCTACGATAGCACCATATTTCGAACGCTTCAAGTTTCTTCCTGAGGTCTTCTTTTATGGTCCATGATTCGCATCCATAAAGAACGACTGGCCAGATGTAGCATTGCAAGAAAGCTCTTGCAATTGCTATCTATTAAACTCCGCACTAAGCAGTGACTTTAATAGATAGCTGCCAGCTGCTTAAAACTTTCCTCATTGTTTCAAAGGATGCCCGGGCAATTTCTATACGCGCACAGATCTCGGCATCACTTTCCCAGGAGTCTGTTAGTTCCGACCAGTATGGTTAGTAGACCTCATGATGGATTATAGCTTTGTTTACTATTATATTGTAGAGAAGCTTATGTTGTACGTCAGTGAATTATGCGTGATTAATTTATTATTTACGTAAAAACCGAAAATAGAGTAATGTTCTTTTGATTGATTCTGCTTCGGCACAGATTGAAAATGATTTTGTAAAATTTACATAAGGTTATTGAAATTATCGATAGCATTCACGCCTTGAAAAATATATACTTAAAGCCTTTGCTATAAAGTTACCGCCTTTTAGAAAACGAGTGTGCACACTTTTCCCGTTAAAACTCGATCTTGAATACCACGATTCGATTCACGAAATTGTCTCTTAACAATGAATGCAAAAATTTAAATGATAATGTTTTAACACAATTCAATTAAAGAGAAACTATTCCATTAAGTTTAATTCAGAAGGTCTAGCTATGCTTTGTTTCTAAGTGCAGTGACATCATCAATGTAACTAATTAGTTATAGGTTTTTAATTGACGAATCCACTTTAGTGAGGAACCGTTTCTTATTGTTAGTTTCAGATTGTGTATTGAACCAGTGTGGTGGTTTTGTGGCAGAATAACATATTTTTTAGGAATAGGTTAGGATTTTTTTTTTAATTTTGTCTTTGGTGAAATAATTTGTAAGAAACGGTTTTTTTAGACATTTTGCTTACATATATTTCCATTGTGCTTATTGAGATTTTTTTTGAAATACTAATTACTACACTAGTTTTGTTATAATTATGAACACAAAGATCGAGCGCACAGGAAAATTTCGTCGACCTGATGAGACTTGAACGCATGTCAATACTGCACCGTAGCATTGCTCTTACCAACAGAGCTACGGATCCAGTTACCGAGCCATCGGAATTCTCCTATGTGTTTTGTTATAGATTTTTGTACTGGCTTTCGGCATTCGTAGCCGCTCGCCGAAAAAAAAATTCTGTATGTTCGATCTTTGTATTTTTATAATTTTATTTCCGTTTTTAATTTGTTAAATTTAGATTAAAATAATAATAAATAATAACATTTATTTGTCCTCTCACAATAAACACAAACATGAAATATGCAGTGAAGTGAGTGAAGATGGATAATGGTGCTGCGAGACGGATTAAGAAAATTTACGCATGGAGTTACATTTGATTCCTACACTAAGAGTGGCCTGTCTTATAGGCAACCAAATTCACAGATAAATAAATTCTGTTAGACGAAAATGTCTTTCGAACTTTATGTAGTATGTATTGATTGGATAATATGTAAGATTTTGAACTTCACAAAACTACAATCTGTCTGAATGGCCTGTGTTGAATGTGCTACAACAAACTGAATTCAGGGGCGTTTTACCGTAACTTGTGTACTCTCCCCTCGGTTTGATGATAGACAAATATTAACTGTAATTCGTTTTTGACATTGTTGCATTTTGTTGTATTTTGGAATTGTTTTTCTTTGTCTCAAGCTCTCTTTATTTTTTCACAGGGGCAACAAACAACGGCATCATGTCGAACATATCGATTGTGGACTCGTACAGACGGTTTATGGAAAAAAATAGCGGTAAGTATTTATTTTACATTTCGTTAAAACTACATATTCATTATCGTCGTCAACTCATTAATACGTCTCACGGCTGGACACGGATCTCGTGTAAGCAAGGTTTAAGGTTTTAAAACCTTTTTCTAATTTTTTTTTTCTAATTTCCATGATTTATTACCTGACGGAAAGGGTCCGTGGGCTCTTTGACATTTTGAAAAGGGTCATCTTCGAAATGTCAAAGAGCCCAGGGACCCTTTTCGAAAAAATAAGAAAACTTTGAGGTTTACCTTTTACTAGCTTATATTGTTTGCGATTAAACTTTTTAATTAAGGAAAGAGGGTACGTAATGGTTTCATTTAAATTTGAAGAATTTTTTAACCGATTTCGCGCACTTTCCATTAACCGATTTCAATACAAATTGGCAAATACTTTTGAGGTCGGTTTTTTATATTATTATTGTATTGACATTATCTACATAGTTGCGGTTGCAATTAAACAGAAACTAATACTGTCACTGATACTACTACTACTAATACTGTGAATGAAGCAGAAACAAAATCACATTGATTCGAACCATCTGATGATGTAATGATCTCTCGATAATATACCATCCCGCTCTACATCATCTGAAGTAGTCAAGACACACTACAGTTATTTTACTTTTATAATAGGATATAACGTGATGACATCGGTGGCACAACGGTTTGCACTGGATGAGGAAGTTTCGGATTCGATTCCCGGTAGGATCAATTTGGGAAATCACTTTTTCTAAATCGTTTCCGGTCTGGATGTTTCAGGTAGTGCCCAGGAATTACTTTCTTTTTAAATATCAAGTGATGGTGGAATAAGTCGTGCGTCTGATGGTAATCTACATGCCTGTCCATAACACTTGCAGTGCCACAAAAGCTTTAAATCGCAAAGATCTGAGGGGCACTGCCACTGGCGCAGGCCCGTGACCCTGAAACGTAATTTGACAAGTCTCATGTGCCTGTAATTTCACCAGCACCCTTACCCTTCAAAACCGGAATTACGTTACCAGGAATAGGTAACGTAACAGTACTTCCCTGGACGAAATCTTTCAGAGGGAGCTCTGCTGCTATTAATGCTACTCATAGTACAGAAAATTTATTAGTTTGAGATCAGGTGGTTGATGTAGTTGTGTAGTACATTATTATAATATTATTATTATATATAGCAAGTATGTTTGATTGTATAATATTTAAAAACCATTAACAAATAATCAATATTTATTTATAAAATATTGTCCGACTTCGATAAGCCTACGGAACACAATTCGTAGAAAAACTGCAGAAACAAAACCAACAAATGATTTTTTTTTAATGCTTACATCAAAATTTATTCAAACAGGAAATAGTCTTAAGAGAATTGGTTTGGAATGTTAATAAAAGTAACAGCCTACTAAATTACCAGTGCGTTGACCTGTTGACGTACTTTGATACCGTTACCAATGACGCTTTTAAAAATAAATCATTAAAATGTAATCGACATTAATAGAGGAAGAGCAAGTATCAAATATACAAATACATATCTTCACGCCTGTCTCCCACCGGAGTCGGCAGAGACCATGAAACTCCATCTGCTACGCTCCTGACAAACTTTTACGTTTGTTCTTAGTACTTTTAACCCGGGGTTTTTTAAGGACAGTCCAACCTAATTGAGTTATGTACGCCGAAGTATACATCTTCCTTCCACCCACATTCGCTCTTTTTTTTTTAATAACGCACACACGAACACTCAACATAGCCCCGCACTAGGGAAGCCCTGTGTCGCGGGTGCCATGGACACACACATAGACAATCACAAATTACACCCAAACTCACGAGAGAAATAACTGTAGGCTGTACAATATTTCTCCCAGCCCGGGAATCGAACCTGGGACCTCTGCGTGGCAGTCCGGCATGGTAACCGTTCGGCCACCGAGGCAGTTACGAGTTAGTTAGAAATAGGTAAGGTGGCAGTTCTTCCCTGGACGAACTCGTTCACATAGAGCTCTACTGCTACTAAACAAAGAGACATAATACAAAGTAATAAATTTTATGAATAATTCAAGTAACAAAAGAACGCATGTAGTTCAATACAAATATTGTGAAGTAATGCGACTTTTTTTAAAAGAAATTAAATTGAGCAACCTTACACAATGTCCCTCGCCGAAAATTGTGTAACCACGAATACGGTCTTTTCTAATGCCGTGATGGTTTTGTTGCAATTAATTTGTAAAGCAGATTATGTTATCAACCTTTACAAACAGTGTTAAGGCTATTTATGTTATTGTAAGTGTTTTTGTTTGCAAAAAAAACACGATATGGTGTTACTATCTCGAAAATAAAACACATTAAAAGGGGAAAATGATCAACTTCTTTTGAATACAGACAAGTGAAATCTGATTAATAATTCATGTTACGGTCACGGTTTAAGAGGGAGCATGACAAAAAAGATTTGACGTTGGCTCCGCCCAAATTTGTGGAACAAATATATTATGCCTGAAGTTCGCGTGACATTCGACAGGAGATGTTGAATTTTGCGCATTAAAAGTACCAACTCTGTTAAATTTATTATTAGAAACTTTATTATTTTATGTTTCTGATTAGTATCTATGCTTGAATATATCGTGTAGTTACTCCTACAATATTTTATTTTTAACTTTAAAGTGGATATACCCCTCTAAAATCAAATCGAAGATTAGGATTTTTTCCTCTGCTCCCTCTTAATAATTCATGTTACGGTCACGGTTTAAATAAATTGTCATATTTAAAGCTAAAACTATCTAGGGAAATTCATTCCAAGTAGCAGTAAAGCGCCTTGTGAAAGAGTTCGTCCAGGGTAGTATCTATTTCTGCCGCCAAGAAGTAATGTCAGCATTACTGTGTTCCGCTTTTTAATGGTAAAGGTGCTGGTGAAATTACAGGCACATGTGACTTGTCAACTTGTGTCTCAGGGTGACGGGCGCAGTGGCAATGCCCCTCAGATCTTTGCGATTTAAAAGTCTGAGTGGCACTGCAACTGTTATGGACAGGCGTGTTGCTTACCATTAGGCGCACGACTTGTTCGTTCCGTCACTTGATATTATAAAAAAAATCCGTTAGTTAAAAGGCAAATTATACATCAGACGCTAAGTTAGTATTTAATTCTGTCGAAATAATGTAATGTATCGTATTTTCTAAAATCATATATACATCCCACCGCTGGGTGCGGGTCTCCTCTTAGCTACCCTGAGCTAATGTTTGGGACTTCACACGTTTTCCGAGTGGTTTGAACCTTCTTCGACATGCAGGGTTCATAACGATGTTTTTCTTCACCGAAAAGCTGATGGTAAATTTCAATACCTGATAAATTAAATTTTGCACATAATTTCCGAGAATCGAGTATATAACCAGAAATAGAGACGAAATATCGTTTATTTTGTTTGATTGGTCAGCCCGAATTCGAAACAATTGACGGGAGTCATCAATTGTTTCAATTCAAAACGACCAGTTTAACTTGGGCTTCGCTATAATGGACGAGAATGGAAAAAAATACATAATTTAGTATTCAATTACCCATGAAATTTTGTTTTCCTGTTTTTCCTACACCACCAAATGGTACAGTCCCCCATAGTTAGAGATTTTGTTTTTATTGCAATAAATGCAGAATATTTTTGGAATGTACGGAGACGTACGCACAGGTCACATAGTGGCACTGTACTATTTCAGCTTTCTAATTTGTGATTTCAGCGCAAACGAGAGTTGATATTTAAAAGTGATATGAGTACCATTTGTCTGATGAGTTGCCAGGGACGGATGGCCCTTATTTCGTCTCTATTTCTGGTTATATACTCGATATTTCCGAGAAACTCAGAGGTGCAAACACACGCCTTCTGCTTGAAAGGCGGTAGACCAAACCATTTAGGCTACCACATATTTTCTTTTTATAAAATACCTGTAACAAATTAAACAGCCGAGAAAGGAGTGTCAAAAAACGAAATTTATGATCGACATATTTGTTGAGATCTGAAATTGATGAGTGAGTGAATTAAATTTCTGGAACTAGACAACGTAATACTGATAAACATTCATAAATCGCCATTAAACTACATATTGGGTAGAGAAGGTCCTTTGCTGAAATTTCTGTTACTGTGATTGTAACGAAATCTTATAAGATCATTGGACGCAATATATAATAGTAGATTTCTTATCGCATACAGTAACCCCCTGATTACTTTTTTTATGATTTTTAGTTACACTTACTCAAGTTTTAATAACATTTTTCTATTAAAACTAATACGTATTACTAATTACTTTTTCAGAATCTCTTTTTTTCAGACTTTTACACGTGCACTTGTTCAATAGAAAACAGAAACGAGTATAATATTTAAGAGCAGTATGTTTACCTACTAAATTAACAATGGAAAAATATCTTTGACAGAAATAACATAAAAGAACTAAACTGGTCACTTCTATAGATTTTTCTCAAGAAGCTGTTTAAATAACCCTTTGCAAAAAAGTTGTCGTTTCAAGATATTTTTAAAACCATTAAATTTAAATACCAGCAGGAATGTTAATAATAGAAGCATAATGTTATTACCTTTTAAATGAATTTGTGACTTTATGGAAATAACTGTCAAGAACAGTCAGTCGATTTACAATGCTTAAAGTTGTATTGCACTATTTTTAATCCTCCAAAAAAAATTTATAAGTTTCAAGCCCTTGACTATATATCTGGGTGTATGTGTGTGGCATCTTAGCTTCTAAAGAGATAGACTGATCAGATTCAGGTTCAGATTCCTTTATCTATTAACTCATATGTTGATTGTCACGCTGTGAATTCGGAGTTAGTCTGGTGTCAAGTGTTAGTGTCGTCAAAGAGCATACAAATGTCGCTGTCATAATTTTACTAAATAAACATCGTGTATTTTTATTTAACAAGAAATTGCTTTGATTTAAACTTTCACGATTTCCAAACATTATTTGTTTTTTTTTTAGTCAAATGACGAGAAATTATTTCCTATGTACTATTAAATAAAAAATAAACAAAATATTGAAGAGATATATGTAAATAAATAAGTTCGACTTAACTTTTAATCATTAAAAATCAATATTTAGACAATATATTTGAAAATAATGTTGTTTCCATTGCATCCGCGTAACTATGGATTGCTAAAATTTGACAAAAGAACAATATTACTGTAATGTTAAAGTCGCGTCATAGTACGACTTGAACGAATAAATAGTCACAAAGCAGCCAATAAGACTTCATAGTTTTAACATTGTAATAAGCTTATTTTAAATACATTATGGTGCGAAAAGTCAATGTAAGGTTAAAGTAATATTGCTTTTAGAGGTTGTGGTAGGCCTCTAGGACCTCAAATATCGACCACGAGTGTCCTCAATCATAATGTGTGGTGACGCTAGTATAATGGCACTGAAATATGTCCTACGCAGTGGGTGAATGATATTTGCGTCTATAAACCTAATTATATCACAGATCAAATTATTTTTTGTGGAATTATTAGTGGACCTTGTAATCAATGGAAGGAAACCCATAACCATAATGGTATTTAAACGATTTTTATGTTTATTTGTCATCTATTCACGCTCTATAAATATTTTATGTTTGCTTCCGCTAATGGCTAATTAATTAAGTTAAACAACACGTATTAATGATGTAAGTTATAATAAAAAGGCATCGATAGCCGAAGGGAAAGAAATACTAAATTATAACTAAAAATTTGCTAAAGTTATTAATATTTAATTATTAATGCAAAGATGGGACACAAAGAAAAAATCATTTGTTTGGCTATTTTTATACTTTAGGCAAGGAACTGCCAATTTAACACAAGGGGAAATTGGCAGTTGTTTATACGCAGGAAACAAGGCCAGGCATTCTCAGAATTATACATTGTAGTGAGCGAATGAATGAAACATTCTTTACTGCACATTAAAAATTACAATGACAATCAGAACAGTAATGTATCACAGAGTAAGCTAATGTACAATATGCGGCCTTATTGCTAAGTAGCAATTTCTTCCAGACAACAGTAGGATAGAAATTTAAGAGTTGGAAAAGGGGATGCAACCAAAGGATAAAGTATTTTAAATAGTTACACTACTCCTTAATAAATTAAATATAAATATAAATACGTAATTGAAATGTATACAAAAATAATAATATTTGCCTCGGTGGCTGTAAAGTTACAATGGACTGCCACGCAGAGGTCCTGGGTAATAGTCCCAGGCCGAGAGAAATATGTGTATGGCGTACATTTATTTCTCTCGTGATTTTGTGTGTAGTTTGTGGTTGTCTATGTGTGTGTCCATAGCACCCGCGACACAAGGTGTGTTGCCTTATTATTATTATTATTTAATAATATGATTACTTACTTGTACACTCTTGAAGGAAAGTATAACAAGTAATAAATAGTCATGTAAATAAATAAATAAACAAAGGAAGATTAAAACACTATACAAAAACGAAATAAAAAATGGAATGGAGAGAGAAAACCAGACTTAGTGGTTAAGGAAATCTTCCTTAACATGTCGTTAGAACGTTCAGGGAGAGAATTCCATAGCTGATAGCAGATACAGTAAAGGAGTTAGAGTAAAAATCGAAGGCAGCATGT
The DNA here is from genome assembly GCF_003589595.1 of Hyposmocoma kahamanoa. NCBI lineage: Eukaryota > Metazoa > Arthropoda > Insecta > Lepidoptera > Cosmopterigidae > Hyposmocoma > Hyposmocoma kahamanoa. The sequence goes on from NW_020654748.1 coordinate 18,362,760, forward strand.
TTAGTATGAATGTATCAGAGGACCGAAAAGGACGGCAGAGGGTAAAAGAGTGAAAAATAAAACATTCTTTAAGGAAAAGAGGCATATACGGAATAGAATAAAGTAAAGTAAAGAATGGAAAGTGTGTGGAGGTCACTAGTGATTTTTTTCTCAATTCCAACACTTTGCCAATCTTCAATATCAAACCAATCTCTTCCAGTATATCAGTAACTCACATTGAAATCAAAACAAAATCCTGCAATTTCCGTTAATAAGCAGCGTATACTTTTTTATCTCGGATGTAAATTGTACGTGGGTTATTTTAGAATAATCTCGTTGAGAAATTAAATTTGATTGCGGTTTTAAGGTAAAAACATATTCGAGAGGATACAAACTACTGTTATATAACTTTTTGGCATAGAAACCTTTTTAAAAGTGAATGGGCACGTTTTAGACAAGCCTCAAGAGAAAATGTAGTCAAACACTGGCATATAACCCTTTAAAAAAACTATTTGTACATCACAAGACAAACCGTTAAAAGAACAAGCAATTAACACATATTGTTAGTACTATACTTACGAGGCGTTAAGGACAGTGGTAAATATTGTTTTTACTAAAGTACATTACTGTGTATAGTAAGTATTTAAGTAAATAATTTAGAAAGAACACGTTAGAACAGTGTAGTGTGGATAAACAAGATGGTATAGACATGTGTCCAGTGTTGTTGTCATCAACACAATCGTAATGTGTGCAATCCAATAACGACCAAAAGGTAAGTCGAAAATAGCCCGTAACACAAAAAATATTGTCAAACAATGTCCTTTTTTTGAAGTAGGTTAAAAACAGTAATGTAGTCCGGGAAGTCAGGGAATAATTCCGTTTTATTTCCAAAAAGAGGATTTTTTTTATAATATCAAGTAACGGGGCGAACGAGTTCGTCCAGGGAAGTACTGCCACCTTACCTATTTCTGCCACCAAGCAGTAATGTCAGCATTACTGTAATGTGAGCATTACCGGTTTTGAAGGGCCAGGATGCTGGTGAAATTAGAGGCACATGGGACTTGTCAACTTATGTCTCAGGGTGACGGGCGGAGTGGCAGTATCCTTCAGATCTTTGCGATTTAAAGCACAGGCATGTACCATCAGACACAAACGATACATATTTTTTTTACACTATCACGTGACGGGACGAACAAATCATGGTAAACTACACGCCTGTCCATAACAGTTGTAGTGCCACTTAGAGCTTTAAATCGCAAAAATCTGAGACCCACTGCCACTGTCCCTTGTGTCTGTGTGCAGAAATAGGTAAGGTGGCAGTATTTACCTGGACGAACTCTACTGCTGCTTAAATGGTACTCAACGTTCTCAAACACCATTCAGTGCCGTTCAATATCCCTTTACTCACTCTCTCCCTTCTATCCCCATGACTTTATTAACTTATTTATCATGGTTGCGTTTATGAAAATTCGAACAATTAGGCCATAGCATAACATTATTTATTTTACGCATTATGACCTGAGGTAACAGTTGCGATGAGCACGTGATACACCAAGGTATTAGACAATCGCAATGACTGGGCTGAGAAAACAAGCATGTCACATGTTCTTAATAAAATGTGATCTGTAAATATAGATAGTAAATAATTTCTTTTTATTTCGAATATAGATTCATAACATTAACGTTTAATTGATCAGTAAGTATGTACCATTGAAACTTGCTTTTGTGGATATCACAGTGGTATTTACATAACTACGTAATGGTATCGAGTTCTTAGGTTTTTTGCGGTTGTTACACATAGGAAATGAAACGTTTTTTTCTGATCTAAATCGCGTATTTTTTTTATTTTTTTTCAAAGAAACCAAAGTTTCGGGCCCTTTACTCCATTTTCAGTTGTAGCAGAAACCAGTCTACTAAAAAACTAAATTAAAAGGTAAATTACAAAAAAGGAGGAGGTTATACGTTCGGCTGTATGTATGTTTTCCGATTTCTCCGTCAATTGTGGACCGATTTTGAAAATTCTTTTTTTGTTTGAAAGGGTGCACTCTCATGGTGGTCCCATTGTCATCAAGTCAGAATCTGTTGAGGAGATCCCATGACAATAGAGGAAAATCTTCAAATTTTATAGGCATGGCAGTGTACTCACCGATTTCTTCATCAATTGTGGACCAATTACGAAAATTTTTTTTTTGAAAGGGTATACTCTCGAGGTGGTCCCTGATGCCGACGAAATAGTTCCGGGTTCGTTTCGGCTATCACAAATTACTAATTATTTTCCGCAATTAAACACGACTTTTCACTTAACACAATACATGTAATCAACAAACCACCGTCACCATGACAACCAGAAAAAAAAGTATAAAATGTACAAAGGAGTCCGTAACAGTCCCATTGTCACCAAGAAGTCAGAATCTGATGAGGCGATCCCATGCATGGAAATCGAAAAAAGCCGATAAGCGAATTGAAAAAGAATTGATTCAAAAGAATTTACAAAGAAAAGCCAACCTCTAAAATTCATTTGATATCAATGTATAACAGTGAATTAATTACACAACGCAATAAAAACAAAGATGTAATATGACACCATTAAATAATAGCACATTTGGTATTCTGCTGTTCGATTCAATTGTCGTAAAATGTTTGTTTTTAAACGTGATTGAATGTTTATTAGTCTGTGGTAGGTTAAGTATTACGCGTGGTTTGTTATAAAATTTATAACATAAAACTTGTTAACTGAAATCGGTACAGAGATATAAATTTGATAGCTAATTTTTTTTAAATCAATGGCTTTTGCTTTACCCACCAGATACGCTTAAGTTGTTTTTGTAAACCATCTACCTGATGAATTCGTTGTTTTTTTAAGATTTTAAAAAATCCTGAAATATTTTACTAGAAATAAAAAGTAGATATAAAAAAATATTTGAAATAGCTACTAATGACATACATAGTTTACCTATATATACTCTTATATGGTTTATATTATTTCCTTTTTATTTAAAAAAAAAACCGACTTCAAAAGTTTGTAGAATTACACTTATTTGCCAAGTTTTATTGAAATAGATTAACGAAAAATTGATAAAATCCAATAAACTGAATTTGTTCTCTAATTTGCCACTCTTAGGGTCGTATTCTAGAACTCTACTCAATGCTCAAGTCAGGATTGCAATTGAAACACAAGCACTGGAAATACAACCCTAATGGCAGGGACTTGAGTATGATGTCGAGTGCTTTGAATCATACTCAATTCCTGACTCGAGCATTGAGTAGAGTTCTAGAATACGACCCTTAGAGGTGGAATTTTTTTTCGAAAGTAAATGGGACTACTACTGAAGTACCTACTCTGTTTCCAACAAAAAAGAATCATCTAAATCGGAAAAAAAAATCCGACACAATTGTCGGAGTAATCGCATAGCACACACACAAAAAAAATACAATCAAATTGAGAAAGTCCTCCTTTCCTGAAGTCAATTAAAAATAGGTCACTATTCTAGAAAGCCATCGATTAGTTTCATTTAGGTATAATTACTTGGATGCCCTCAATAATTCTCTTCTCTTCTTTTCTTTTATTCTTTCATCTTTTTTATTTTATTCCTTGAAAATTTCCAACTTCAAACTACGAAAAAAAAGAAGGTTTACTTCGTGAGATAAGATTACGTCTTGCTTAAAGGTGTTTTCCTTTTTTTCTTTACCATACCTTTAATTGGCAGTACGTTTTATGTCGTTCGTTTTACCAATGACCCTAAGCAGTCACAACAAAGGCCTCGCTCATCAACATAGCAGATAAATCTAGATATTATTCTAATGAGCTATTGTGAGTTCCGCATTTTACTGGTATATTTGTGCCGATGACTACATGGGTTTGGCAAAATCATTTGGAGAATTTTATAACGACGTGAAAACTTTATAGTCATTTTTTTTTAAATTTATTGACCAAAATACAGGAAAAATACTTATTTACTAATTACAAGCTTCGCTCACAAAAGCTCTTCCGGCTTTATCCGCGGCAAAGGAGTTCAGTGTATTTATGTAAAGATAATAATACAATAGAGCAAAAATCTTAAAAAACTAACTTAATTACTTCTAGCCAGGTACAAAAAACATGCTCACGTACATGTATGTATAAATGGCAAACAATAACAATTAAGCGATTGACAAAATAAAGTTTATATATTTAGTTTTCATAAAATGTTCCTTAACCCTAGGGTTAAGAAAGGTTAGGGTTAGTAATCTAGATTACTAACCTTATTTTTCAACGCTTATTACGAAACTCGTCGTTTCGACTACGCTTATAAAAAAAAAAGGATTTCACAGGTTTTGTGAAATAAAATATATATATTTTTTGCGTTTACTTTAATAACAATTATGTACAATATATTATTATGCTTTTATTATTATTATGCAACATATTCGTTAGAAACAGTCAGTTATATGAGATCATAGTTTTCATGCAAAATCTACATTTATGAAATATTAAATTGCTTACGTATTAAATTTATAAAGACAATGTTTGAAAAAAACTTAAATTATTAAAATTAACAAAACAAATGAACTAAAGAACAAAACAACTTGGTACAAATCTGGGAACTAAGACATTTGTGACATACTTGAAGTTTGCGTTCACAACACATTTTTTTGTATTTAGTGCAACTGCTTTACGCTTTGCAAAGGGACACATCGCACAGATTTTCTTCTTCTTTAGTTTAG
>NW_020654748.1:18387442-18486785 GCF_003589595.1 Hyposmocoma kahamanoa
TGAAAGAATGCACATAAGTAATTAAACGCCAATGTTAACGTGTAGACGCATAAGTAACGAGAAAATTTCGTACGTCAATTGAATAAGTGTTCCAACAACAATATACTCATATGCAATATCGTACGGGGGTGTGCTATGTAGAAATACTCTCTATTGAACACAAAAGCAAAATACACGAATAATTACTACCAATATCGAGTTCTAAGCTTTACGCGTCTGTCACACATTGGAAATGAATCTATTTTTTTGGATGTTAAACGCATAATTATATTTGTTTTACCAACTAAACCAACGGCGCTTTACATGTCCCATGCTTACTGCTGACTGAGATTTTTTACTGAGATCCGGAAAATTAGTTTCATTTCCAATCTAAGGTTTACTAGTAGTAGACCTCCGTGTAAAAGTGTTCGTCTAGGAAAGTACTACCAACTTATTTATTTCTGTCGTCAAGCTGTAATGTGAGCATTATTGCACTCCGGATTGAAAGGGTAAGGATACTGGTGACATTACAGGCACTTGAGACTTATCAAACGCAATGGCAGTGCCCTTCAGCAGCTTGATTTTGATAGCTTCTCCCGATCGAAAACTGCGTCTCTTCCGAGTCGAGGCGCATAATTGCGATTCATAACTGACCGATCGGAAACTTTTGACATTTCAAGTCCGAACAATAGTTGATTTAACTCACAAATTAGAAAGATATGGTAGGAATGAGGTTCATCTTCTCGCTCGGAAACCCATCTGTTTTCGAGACTCGGATTGGCTTCCCGATCGGATAGCTTCTGATTTGAATTAAAATCAGCCTGCAGGGCTTTGCATTTGCAATTTAAAGCGATGAATAATACTGCAACTGTCGTGAATATGCTTGTCGCTTACCACCAGATGCACGACTTGTTCTTCCCGTCGCATCGTTATCGTTATCGCATTGATACCATAAAAAAAATATAAAAAATAAAATGGTGAGAATCCACAGAAATAAGCAAGATTTTGTGATACTCTTGATGTTAAAATTAAAACTAATGGTGTAATAAACAATCTTTGAAACTGTCATATGAAATATCAAGATTTATATTTGTATAGCGTTTCTGTCAACCCTGCTTCAACTGCTGTTCTCGAGAAATATAATTTCCCACTGACAAACTTGAAACACGTTTCTGCAATTTCTAGCCAAGTGTGACCGCAACATAGTATTCTATGCCACAATACTGTTCCTACATTCTCTCTAGCGCAGTCATTTGATACAGGATTACGTTTAGCTAGGTTGTAATTTGCAGACATATCTATCGACATCATTACGAAAATCCATAATAATATGATTGTCGCTTTCCTTTGCAATGATGAATTACCAAATGAAATTTCTTTTCTTATTCGAGAGATGTACAACATTTATTACAAAATATTATTAATTTATAAAACTTAAAACAAATTTGTAAAACTCACGACGCAAAACGATGAACCTACTCCTAAAAGTCAATAGAGTCGCCATCTGTAAAAACACGCTAGTTCTACCGTAAGTAGTGGTATTGTAAGTACTTGAAGAGTTGGGTAGATAGATTAATAGATAGATAAACACTTTATTCACTAGTGTGACACAAATACAGATTGAATACAACAGGAAAAAAAAATAGTCATAGCAGTGAAATGGCGCCGACTCAGCCATGCCTAAGTTCCCTAAGGCGCTGGTTTTCAGTCAGAACCAATGAGAGGTACTAAATCTAGAAGTTATTAGTAATGAAAGATCTAATAAATGACTAGAAGGGAAATTGTTAATTAAAATAATAAATGTAATAAAGTGTAAATAGTGCATCTAAAGTAACCTATTCAGTATATAAGTGCATGTGCGGATTTTAATATGTAAGTGTAACAGTAAGTGAAAATAATGATTATGAATGTTTTACTGTAATAAATCAAAATAAAAATGTATATAGAAAGGCTACGAAAACGAGTACATGGGCATATGAAAACTAACATTAATATTAAAATTTCAACAAATTGGATAGATTTTTGTAACGAGAGTAGGTGTTGCCGGTAAAGGACTTTGAATTTGGATAGTCCGCAGACTATTTTGGTTGCAAATGGTGGTTGTAATCTAAAAATAAATAAAAACCACTATAAAATCAGTCCATATGTTTGGGAGTTGCGATGCCACAGATACCCTGTCAAAGGCTCTTATTAGGTCCGGGGTTCAAACAGACCAACATTAAAAACGTACAAAATGTTCAACTTGCGCTTGGCTAGCGTGCCAAACTATGCTAGCCCCCTTTGAGGAGATCAATGAGACGTTTATGGATTCATGATGAAGATTATGAGACGTGACACACACATGTTATAGAAAAGTATATTGCAAAACGTAATTTTAAAGCTTGCAACAGAACTAAACATGTATCATAGTGTAATAACTACCTACGTACTGAAGTATACCTACATTAAAATATGCAGCATTAGTTTTTACTTACTCAATTGTAGGATTTGTAGAATTTTTTTCATTCCAAATGAAATGAGACACTGAAGAAAAAGTAATAAATGACATTTGATTTCCTATTTAAACATTTTGCATTTATAGTACTATAGCAGTGCCTGTACGTTATTTACATACATGTGTACACAAATCAGTGAACGCGCACATTATCAAAATAATTTAGTTTTAATTATATCTATGTACATGAACACAGAATATTCTAGAACAAGTAAAATACAAATGTTACTAAATATTCAGTTGAGCCATAGGTTACATTGTTCTGCAAACAAATCTGTGTTGTGAGCACGAAAGATCGAAATAAATTAACTCTTAAAGTAGTGTAGTGTAGTTTTCATGGTGTCGCCATCTCTGAGGTCCTGGGTTCGATCCCCGGCCGGTGTCGTGGGTGTTTGTGGTACCGTCGTTGTTTCCAATTTCCATAACACTAGTGCTTTAGCTACATACTTTGGGTTCAGTGCAACGTATGTGATTTTATCTAATATTTATTATTTATTTATTTATACTTTAATATATCTATTGATTAGTTTTTAGAAATCATGGTACCATAACTTACAAAAAACATTATGAACAAGATTAAAACATAAAATATATCAAATATAATCAAATCATACGTGTATGCGTGTATTTAAACACACGCAATTATCAATTATTCAAGGTTTTAATAAATCCTTCAAAGTTCAAAGTTATAAATGCAATGTATAGTAAAATAGTGAATGAAACAATTAACGCACTTACTGTTTTTTCAAGGTATTAGGGCAAGATCTAGTTTGGTAATCGTTGGGTCAAAGGTTTTTACAGTAAATTGTGTAGCATTTGATATCGAAATTATGTGCATATTTTGGGAAATTGTATTACAGTTTCAAGTCCAAGTCGACAATTTATGACAGATGTAGGCATTTAATAACAATCACGTTATGTTTTAGTTTCATTTAGAGCACCGCTTTCTTTCGAGGATTTCCAAAAGGCTTCAGTCTGTTGATAGTAACTTCGAAATATTGTAGGAATTTATGCATTTCAAACAACAACAGAAGTTTAGAAAGCTGTAAAAGCAAATAAAGCGTTCATTACAATGCACTTTCGAAGTAGACATTAAAATTGCTATAACTCGTACCTCGGAATTACCGCTATCCTAGCCTAGTGGTCAAATTACAAGCAGCATTTACATTGCAGTAAGTCATAAGTCGTTGTAATATGTTCGGGAATTGAATGAATAGATGTTACCACTACGGCAAATTAAAGTTTGTAAACCTGTTTGAAAATGAGGTATTCATTGATATAAGAGAGTACGCTATGCATGTGGGTTGTAGCTTTTCCAATGGAAAATATTAAGTTTCATTAGACTTATTTAAAGCAAGATATCGAACTAATGAAGGCATTTGATACGGTCACGAATTGTTGATAAAAGAACTGCACTGGACCTGCTATAAACATTTTTGAATCGTACATTACATTATTAAACGTTATCAAGTAGGTAAATTCGGATTTAAGTAAAACGAGTTATATTTTCACGTGATTCAAGACTCGATAATGGGATCTTTTTTATATGAATAACATACAAAAATATTGTTAAAACGATACATGCTAAATGTATTACAGATATTCAGTCGAGGATGTAGTAAAGGATGCAAAGTGATATAAAACTACATAAAACTTGCTTTCAAAGCAATAATTTTTGAACATAAATATCTTACCGCCAAAAATAGAAAGATAGCTAAAAAAATGACAGCGAAAAACACCTTGGATATGGCATTCAAATACCATATTAGTAAAATAAAATTTAAATTAACATCTCCTAGACATTGGACTATACTCTTCGATTCGAAGTATAATCAAATGTTTTCCACATAAAAATAGATTTAAAAATATGTAACTCCCTTGTAAAACCACACATAGACTACTTCGTCGAGGCTTGGGGCAAGGCGGTAAAAAATACAAAACAAATTAAAATGTTTTTTGACTATATAATATATTAGACAACACCACTAATATGTTGCTCTGATCCCAAAGTAAGTAACTAAAACACTTAACAACGATGGTACCACAAACAAACTCGAGACAATATAGAAAAGTTAGTATTTTTTCTACATAAAGTTTTTCTACATTGACATGAAATCCAGTGTGCCAGCTAATCGAACAAGGAGGTCGTCGTTTACTTAACACTGACAAGTAAAATATATAATGATACCTAACTATTGAATATTAGGTAAACTACAAACAACACATTTCGTAAAATATAATTAAAATTATACGAACTGTAGATAAATTTTGCGAAACTAAACACATGTCAAAATTGAGACCTAGACTGCAAAAAGGACTTACAATGCGCACTGCCCGTACAAATTATGGAATACAGTGTTTGTTACAATTAAGGTGTCACTATTTATAACAAATTAACAATAGTTATTTGTTATGCAAGGGTGCAAAGTTGTTGTTTGCCGCAAGTGCTTGTATTGAAACCCGAACAAGCGAAGGAAGCTAAGGATCGTATTCTAGAACTCTACTCAATAATCAAGTCAGGACTTGAGTATTGCAGTGAGCACTGAAAATCATACTCAACTCCTTGCCATTAGGGTCGTATTTCCAGTGCTTGAAATCATACTCAAGTCTGCTCAAATCCTGACTTGAGGATTGAGTACAGTTCTGGAATACGACCCTAAGATTAGATAGATAGATTAGCGTAGCGAGTGTTTCAAGCCACGAGACGCAAAACAACTTTGCTGCCGAACGAAAGACACAACTTTTCCTCACTATAACGAGGGAAATGGTAAATGAAATAAAAACAGTTGAACTATAGAACCTTTTTTATTGAAAAGAAAAAGTTTATATTCGGATGCGTTCTGAATTTACATCTCATCAATTTTTATTCTTGCTTGTACTTTGATTAAGTGGTTATTGAAATTATTTTAGTTTTTTAACGAATTACAATAATTTTGTAAAAACAATTAGTTATCATTGTCAGTTTAATGTTAACAATAATAAGAATAAAATATACCAACGAATTTATGTTACATTAATAAGTAATGTACGACAAATCGCTTAATTGAACGTGTCATTATCTTTATTTTTTTCATCGAAAGAGACAGTTAGGTTAGGTTAGTCCATCGTGAAGTTCGAAGTACAAAAACCTCCTCGCTAGCGTGCAAAAAAGCTTTGGCGCGCAGATTTCTTTCCGAGCTAGTGCGGGGGAAAACATATCAGAGAATCAAAAACAATAACGACTATTGAAAATACACTCATTGAAAAATTACTTAAATGAATCTGTTTTTCGAATCTAAATCTAAATCACGTACCTATATTTGTTTTTTTTTTTAACAAACTAAAGTACCTGAAGCCTATGGCCAAGGTGGTAAAGGGCCCGAATGTTGATTTGTTTGAAAAAACAAATATAAGTACGCAATTTATACGTACACAATAAGTATTCATTTCCTATTTGTAAGTAACAATCGCGGAAACTTAAGAAATCGATACTTAATTGAATTTAAATATAATAATTATCTTAAATATAATTTAGCACTACTTAAATAAAATTCAGAGGAGGTGAAAGAGAATTGTCAGGAGCGTATCAGGTGGAGGTTCATGGTCTCTGCTTACCCATGCATGGCATGTGCATATTTGGGAAAAATAAAAATTATAAATATTTATGCCAATATATCGGGCAATGACCGCTGACTTATCGTAAGCGACTTTTTAACCTAAACAGCATCTTTTATTGCAAATGATTATTTTAAACTATAACGGACAAGGACACGTCGATATTTGCCGCCAAAATTACAACCAATAGAAATTACAGCGAAAGCTAAGTGTATCGTTAAGTCTGCTGTTTTTTTATACTTTAGTGTACCACACTTGTCGTCGCAACCGACATAGTACATAACAATTTCCGTCTGTCGTTTACTATAAACAATAACTAATAGGCAAAAAAAAATAAAAGGCAAAAAACGTACTGCACCTTTTTGCATATTTTTAATCGCAAGTTTTGCTTTAAACGCCTGAAATCCTCAAAAAATGTTAAATGGAGGTAGAAAAAAAATTTTGTAAGCGCCGAAAATGGCTTAACATCCATTGTTAATAAAAAAATAGCTGTTACATAATCGGTTACGAAATTCATTACTATATCGATAGTATAGTCCACACTAGCACTGAGCGCATAATTTATCTTTTTTTATATAATATCAAATAACGGGACCAACAAGTCGTGCGCCTAATAGTGAGCTACACGCCTATCCATAACAATTGCAGTGCCACTCAGAGCTTTAAATCGCAAAGATCTGAGGGGCACTGCCACTGCGCCCGTCATCCTGAGACACAAGTTGACAAGTCCCATGTGCTTGTAATTTCACCAGCACCATTACCCTTCAAAACCGGAACACAGTAATGCTGACATTACTGCTTGGCGGCAGAAATAGGTAAGGTAGCATCCCTGGACGAACTCTTTCACATGGAGCTCTACTGCTACTATTTTTTGTTTTATCGATGCCAAATGTATTAAATGTCACCCTGCATCATTCCCATTCATCAGAACTCCAATATGTTGTCTTTTTCTTGTAACAACGTCACGCCAAGTAAACTAACTGAGCTGGAAACAGAAATCCAATAATTGAATTGTTCTTATTTTTTTAGGGAATTACTTACCTACGTTTTTAAATTAACTGATTTTATTCCACAAAAAATCATGTAATTGCACAGAGATACTAAACTCACATTATACTGAGAATATTGGTTAAAATGCGTGCATAATCACGTTAAGTGATTTTAGTACTCGAGTGTTAAGAGCACAAATGTAATAATTGTATACTATTGGATAATTTTTAATTATCTAAAGTATTAAGCGCTACACGTGTGTACTCAAATGTGCCAGGTGCATGGGTTTCATTTTAATTGACCTTAATGCTTAATAATAAATTCTGCAAGCTTAATGTAAGAGCCGTTTAGTTATAAAGTAAATTACCACCTAATAGTTATAATATTTTATAAATGCTATAAGTCAGTCATACATAGCAAGTTGTTTCTGGAATTCGAAGTCAAACTTTCAAATTGCTCTCCTGAAAAATATCCAAAAGTGTAGTTAGTACAAGTACATCGATATATTAAAATTCAATTTATTATTATATTTATTTCTTTTAACTGCCTCTGTTGCCGAACGGTTACGATGCCGAACTACCACGCAGAGGTCCCGATTCCCGGACTGGGAGAAATATTTGTATGCCCTACATTTATTAGTCGTGAGTTTGGGTGTAATTTGTGGTTGTCTATGTGTGTGGCCATGGCACCCGCGACATAGGGTTTCCTTAGTGCGGGGCTATGTTGAGTGTGTGCGTTATTATTATTATATCTATTTCAAGCTCTCGCCTCTAAATAAATTTTTAAATGGGACAGGCAGTATTCCCCGGCAATGACACAGTCGGCCGGGGTCAGGGACTCAGGATCATTATTATTATTTATATGTAAAACCATTTAAAAATACCGTCTCCTGTAAAAATTTGTTTTTTGTCACTTGCAGTATGTCGACGGTAATGGCTCGATAGATGTCGCTCTAGATAGGAATTATTTTCTAATACTCTTCACTTGTGAACTCATCGACCTATAAAACAAACCTGCATGACGGGAAAGGTTCAGATAACTTTGGAGATGTGCGACTTTCCCAACCCCATTAGGCTAACTTTACTGCACTATGGACCTTAACCTTAAGTGTTAGAGGAGTCACATCAAACACTGTCCTACACAAGGTCGTTTTTGGGTCAATGACTTGAAAAGTAAAATTTGTTTTTTTTTAATATTTACAGATCAAAGAACAAAATCATGGTTTCTAGCAGCAAAGCCGTACCAAGGGCTGACTATATTAGGCCTGTATTTGATGTTCGTGTTGAAATGGGGCCCGCAGTGGATGAAAAATCGAAAACCGTTCAATTTGGACAAGATTATGATAGTGTATAATGCTTTGCAAGTACTATGTTGCGCGTATCTTTTTTATGGGGTAAGTGTTTAAGATTGTATTAGATAATAATCTCAGTACAGAGTACTAAAAAAACCGACCTAAAAAGTTCGTAGAATTACATCTATATGCCAAGTTTTACTGAAATCGGTTACCGGAAAGTGCGCGAACCGGATTCATCCCGTAGTTTGCCACCTTTAGAGGTGGAATATTTTCTTCAAATTTAAAGGGGACCAATACTGAGGTACCCTCTTTCCAACCAAGTAGAATCATCAAAACCGAATAAAAAAAAAAGCAGTCGAATCCAAGCACAATCGTTGGACTCGAGTCGAATGTTTAACTATACCGAATGCCCTGCCATTCGGTCGGGTGTAAGTGTCGAATGATTATTATATCGGAACACTCATTCATCATGTCCATACCAAAATATCCCTGTCCTAGTCACATTTACAGTATGTACCATATATGTCAGAGACGGCTAGGTGATTACGAGTGGAAATGCTCTATGACATCTATGGATTATTAATTTGACAAAAAAAAATTGAAATCATTCACAATCGCGCATCTCTAATTTACGAGCTACGATACTACAGAGAAACAGATATAGAGATACACAGATAAAGGCTTGTAACTTACCTTTTTTGTGAGTCGGGGTTAAAAGGATTTCTTCTTATTATTTATATTTATATAGTCATTTTGAAAGCCTCAACATTATCAGCAACATTTTTAATGATGTACTGTAATGTTATTGGGTGATAAATCTGCAATAGATTTCTCATAGATGGCGCTACGACTAAAAAGTCGTTGTAAAACCAAGTACAAAGACACGACGCAAGCACATAGAAAAATTCGTGAGGTCCGTTGGTTCGTTCCGTGGCTTAGTTGGTATAGCGTCTGGCACGGTATGCAAGAAGACGTTCGGTTCGAATGCGACCGGATCGAAGGAATTTTTTCTGAGTGTTTTTTCTGAGTGTTCGATCTTTGTATTAATAATTATAACAAACTAGTGGAGTAATTTCACAAAAAAATAATTGAATATCAATTCAATAAAAATTTAATTAAATTGTTAATTTTCAATTTATTGTGTATTTTTCTAATAATTTTCATTTTTGTACGACGATCTCAATATAATTTCTTATATTTTGACACGTAGTGCAATTTATACTGTAATGTTATATTTGGGAAATAAATTAATTTGAATCTGAATCTGAATTAAACAAACTAGTGGAGTAATTTCACAAAAATTATTGAATATCAATTCAATAAAAATTTAATTAATGTAATCTTATTGTCACTGATTTTGTAACTTATTTACTTAATTTACAAATAATTAGAGAATAGACTGTGAGTTTATATATGTGGCGGCTTTAGACGCCTCCTATCATCACCGGCTTGCTGTGGAAGAGAGTCGCCAAGGAGAGTGTCACATATATATTTGCCAAAAATATTCGATTGTGTATTAGTTACGTAGATTGTCACTTACGTCAGAGGAATTGTAAATTGTCGGAATCACGAGGCCGTTTTATTGTTTGCTAAGTGAACGATAAATTCCCCAAATACAGTTCGTCAATTGGGTTGTCAAGTATGAAGTAACAGAAAGTATGACAAATCAAAAATTTTAATTAAATACGCTTAAGTATAGAAAAAAACATTAAGGTTTACGCAGAAGGCACTCGGCCCTGCGCGTTCAATATAACAACGGTTTCAGGATGCTGTTGGGACTACAGCGACTCTGTAGCGCATCGTCGGTGTTTGCTCAAGCGGGAATAGTTTACTTTTTTGCTATGATACGTAAAAAGACGGCGTCACTACTTTCTAGACTGCGTTCTAGTCCTAACAGCATCCTAAGAACGTTTGCAGCTAAGCTCGTCATTTCATCCAGGTTCTGGTGATGTGATGAGGTAGTCGGCGCCTCGAGCGTAATGTGTTTTTGTGGTTTGGTTTTATATGTACGAATAACAGCCGTAAGGTAAAATTGTCTGTATTTCCTAACAAGTGGGCCTTGGATGCCAAGTAAATGATTTATTTATTATTATTATTATTCATGATGTATATTTGCAAGTAGTGGGTGCATTTTGTTAGAAGACTTACTCCGTTGGCTCAGCGACCCAAAGCGGGTATTGGCGTCCGATACTAGTTTGCGCCAGCGCGAACTACTTTTTCTGCGATCTCTTCCCAGTTCTCTGCGCTGCTATTTCGTCCCTCCATCGATATTATTTGGTCCGACCAGCTGGTCGTCGACCATTAGGACGTCCTGTAGTAATACTACTTCGAAATATGATATCAAATTCTGTCCACAGAAATAACGTTGAATTTTCAGTGTTGATATTTATACCACGTTCGTACATCACTTTTGCTCATAACCTTAGTGATTAACCTAAATCAGTAATTGAAGCCTCGAGCGAAAAGATAACTTTCTCCAATTTTCCAACACGTCCTTACTTGTCTATAATTAACGATAAAATCTATGTCCCATTAGTGTCATTATACTTTCACGGCATGTGCATATCTCATAGTAGGCCAGAACAGACCATAGTGATACTTATTGCTATGACGTAGCTTTAGTTATGTCTTTAATGGATAAAATAATACAATACAAAATGTTTATTTCTCTCAGAAAGGTCTATAAGTAGTTACATCGCATATGAAAAAAAAGTTCCTTAGTGCTCAAAATACAAATAGGGCTCAAAATACAAATAGCCCAATATAGATTTATAATTTTAGTTTTAGTGACATCATTCAAATGGGCATATTGCACTTTACAAAATTCATAGTAGCAGCAGAGCCCCTTGTAAAACAGTTCGACCAAGGAAATTCTACTACCTTACCTATTTCTGCCGCCATGCAGTAATGCGAGCATTACTGCCTTCCGATTTTGAAATGTAAGGTTGCTGGTGAAATTACAGGCACATGGGACTGGTCAACTTATATAATACTGCTACTTAATAACATTGGTTTCCAGAAAATAAAAGAAATTATAAGCCATTTTTTTGAGGAATATTTATTTTAAATAGGTATTATATTTATACTTATGCATTTGGAAATAAAGCCGTTAAAATCAAAAACAAAGATCTGCAACGAGCGAGTGTAAAGACTGTTGCTTGGTTCCGCAGCTCAGTTGGGAGAGCGGTTTGGCAAAGGTGCTGGTTCGGATATTTTTTTAAGGAATTTTCTTTGTCTTTATTCGATCTTATAAACAATATTGTAGAGCAAAGCCATTAAGATATTGTTAAGCTTTGTTGATCCTTATTGACGAGAGCTTAAAAACGCTTTTCAGGCCATCGTGTATGCCTGGGGATGGAAATACAAATGGGTTTGCGAGCCAGTTGACTACTCCAACACCGAAGAGGCCATACGAGTCGCCAAATTTGTATACTGCTACTACTTACTGAAGCTCATTGACCTTTTGGACACAGTAAGTATATTGTAATATTGTATTTTTTAAATTCAAATTTGGTATATCAAATGTCGTAAAAACCATTGTTTCATTGACTTATTTAAATTAATGGTCACGGTGAATCAGCGTGATATTAATTAGGTGGATCGGACAAATGTGACCAACATAGATGTAATTTACTGTTTAACAACGTACCAATTGTGTAGTTTATGAATAATGGTCTTAGCTCACTTAGACTATATAAATGGACTATGGAAATGTATGAAGGACTTTATTTCGACTAATGAAAAACTGAAACTACGTACAAAATGAACTTTGCCTATGTTTGTTTTTTTAAATACGAAAAATACAATACAATACAATACAAAAATTCTTTATTGTACACCAAAAAAGGAAACAAATACAATACAATTAAATTAAAAATAAGCGGTGGTACAATGGGCGGTCTTATCGCTTTAAGCGATTTCTGCAAAAAATTTTCCGAAAAATTTACTTATCTAAACATCTTTGCTTAGTTGAACGCAAAGTTCGTTTTATATATCTTAGCCTTAGAGTAATAACGCATAGAATGATAGTTTCATATCAAACGAACTGTCACAAGTGAAGCAAAATCAAATTCATGTAGGCTAGTTTTAGTAGTAGATTAATTTTCGGTTTTAGTGAATTTATTTGAAATTTATGTTTGTCTGACGTATTTTTACACTCATTTACCGCACATTTCGTCATTTTTAGCTAAAATTCTTGAGCTGTTCGCAGTGCAAGTTGACCTTGAGTACTGACGGCCCGCCCGCTCGTGTAGGCCCTTTGGGAGCGCTTCAATTTCCCTCACTTAGCGTGTGCGGGCTACGTTTCTATGCGTTATAATTCTTTATATTTTATTAAACGACTAAGTATGTGCCCCTTACTAATGAAACTTTCAAAATAGGCCTTCAATTGTTGTTCTTCGTACGTACGTATGTAGTAGTACGGCTAACGTTTTTTAACCCCGCACTAGGGCAACCCTGTATCGCGGGTGCTATGGACACAAATCATATCCAAACTCACGAGAGAAATAATTGTAGGCCATACAAATATTTCTCAGTGAACATCTTAAAAGTAAAATTTTAGCCTTAACGTGGACGCAGCATGCCCCGTTCTAATGAAACTTTCAAAGCTGGCCTTTAATTTTTATTCTTCAAAGTGCAGCAAACCTTAAGTTAACACCTTAAAAGTCATTGTAGTTGAGACGAAATACTCAACATCTTTATGCATAAAATAGTTGTGGAAAGTAACTGAGTGATCAAACGAAGAGATGGAAAGTTAGCGCTTTCGTTTGTGTTTGATTGCAGTTTTGCTTTGTGGTGGTTGATCGTGTCAGCGCGGGCCAATCCTGAAAATTGCAATTACAATTGTTTATTTGTCACACATAAAATCCATTAGTTTCATCATCAGCCACATATTGTAGTACTATTTTCGATGTCACTGCTTTCGTAGTCATCCGAGTTTCACGAAAATACGCGAATATAATTTATAAAAATGTAATATTTTTCTTACCATATATGTCATTTTCATAAATGTGTTGAGACGTTAGGTGTAAGAATGTTAATCTCTTTAAACTTATCTCTCAAAGATACTCTGGGGCCCAGATTGTAAATTGCCCTAACCGCACGTTTCCGCAAGCAAAGATTCTATTAAGAGCTCTCAGTCTCATGCCAAAAAAGTTTTGACGTTGGCTCCGCCCAAATTTGTGAAACAAATATATGACTGAAGTTCGCGTGACATGCGACAGGAGATGCGCAACGACGATCAACATTTTGCGCATTAAAAGTACCAAATTCGTTATAGCGGAATAACTCTAAAACTAAAGGGATTAAAAAAATCCGTAGTGACAGTTCTCGATCATGCATAAATATAATTAATTATCTAATTTTTGTCCTAATAACCTGTAGCATTTCGAGGATAAAGTCGAAAAAATGTGAAAATTAGAGATCATTTCGTGATTTTTTCTTTTTCTATCGAGGAAGCTTTATTGTTTTATGTTTCTGATTAGTGTCTATGCTTGAATATATCGTGTAGTTACTCATACAATATTTTATTTTAACTTTAAAGTGGATATACCCCTCTAAAATCAAATTGAAGATTAGGAATTTTTCCTCTGCTCCCTTTTAATATTGGCTGCATTACCCCAAAGCAAAATGCCAAGTGTCAATAAACCAATCTAGCTGTTGCGACGTCTGAAAGTTTTTGTATTTTTTATTCGCGTACACTGCACAGCTAAGCCGTTTGGATAACTTATTTATATATGCACCATATTGTAATTTAGCATCTAAAGTTATACCAAGAAATGCAACTATATGTACAAGGTTAAGTTTTTCGTTTCTAACTATAATGTTTGTGTGCGTCTGTCTAGTCTGTCTCAGGGTGACGGACTCAATGAGGTGCTCAGATCTTTGTGACAAGCTTTGAGTAGCACTGCAATTACTAATGTTCGGACCATTAAAGAAAATGGTAGGTTACATCTATTGTTTTGTAATCTGAGGGTTACATATTTATCCAGACTTATGTCATTGTTAATGGTGAGTTCGTCCAGGGAAGTACTGCCACCTCACCTACTTCTGCCACCAAGCGGTAATAGCATTACTGCGTTCCGGTTTAGAAAGGTAAGGGTGCTGGCGAAATTACAGGCACATGAGAGTTATCAACGTATGTCTCAGGGTGACGGGCACAGTGGTCAGTGCCCCTAAGATCTTTGCGATTTCAAGCTTTGAGTGGCACTGCAACTGTTATGGACAGTCGTGTCGGTTACCGTCAGGAGCACGACTTGTTCATCCCGTCACTTGTAATGATAAAACATTAATTAGTTATTATTATTCAACAAATCTGACAATTTAGACACTGTTGTCTTACGTTATTAACCTTACAATCAAACTATTAATTATGACTTAAAATTTAGAATAGTGAACTGACAAGTGAGGTCATTGTACGTGTCAAATAATAAACTGGAATGAGTTAGAACAACAATTACCGGTACTTTTTATTTATTTATTCATCAGTCGAAAACAAACAGTGTTTAAACAAATGTACGCAATTTAGATTCGAAATATTCGTATCATTTCGAATGATTGTCTATTTACGTAAAACTTGAAAAGTAGAGTAAAGGTAACTTGAAGAAATGACCTTAATTTAAAATTCATTTATTTAATGCAATCATGTAGCTGACATGGTGTACATTTAAAAAAATCAATACCTAGACATGAACACTGTTAGGGGTACCGCAACATAATAAACACCCAAATTATTTAATTATTCTAAATAAAAAATATAATATTAAATTCAATAAACAAAATCAAAGGAAAATTAAACATTGAAATGAAATGAAATTGAAATTGATTCAATTTACATTATCACATTGATTATCAATTACATTTTATGTATTCATATTTTTAGTTCATTTATTGTTGTCCGTTTATTATTAAATACATCAAATCATTTTAATTTAAAAACTTTTATTTTAAATACTTTTATTTCAATATCCTTCTGAAAACGTAGGTGCTTATTCTATGCTTTACAGTTACATATCGTCAATCCACTATGACAAAGGCAAAACCTAGGTACAGGAACTCGTCGTCTAAAGAAGGAAAAAAATGTAATATATAGTAGAACCTTTGCCAACCCTAATAAACGAGTGAAAATTATAAAAAAAACATTCACTCTTTTCGTATAACGCACTTGAAATCAAATACTGTTCTAACTTCACTAAAAAAATTTTAGGTTTGAGAAAACACGTTTTGAAAAGAAAATTCTGAATGAGTCTGAGGGTCGTATTCCAGAACTCTACTCAATACTCAAGTCAGGACTTGGGTATTGCAGTGAGCACTGAAAATCATACTCAAGTCCTTGCCATTAGGGTCGTATTTCCAGTGCTGCAAATCGTACTCAAGTCTGCTCAAATCCTGACTTAAGCGTTGAGTAGAGTTCTGGAATACGACCCTTAATGTGAATAATGTGATTATTTTTATTTATGTTATATTTAGTTATCCATTTATATATCGTCGGTGTTTTGTAGAAAGGGCGAAAGCGCCATTTCGAAAAATTTTTCAGAGAAACATGTTTTAGTTTTTCATGACTATTTTACAATATTTACGTACAGTTTTAAATTAAATTTTAAAACTTAAACTTATTTAAAACCAACATTTAATTTTAAAACAGGACGTAAATGTTTAAAACAGTCTTTTTTTTATAATATCAAGTGACGGGACGTACAAGCCGTGCGCCTGATGGTAAGCTACACGCCTGTCCATAACAAAGGTTTCTACAGAATATATATTTGAAACATGCGCAATAGAGATTCCTAGCCTAGAGCTTCTGGTTGTTGTGTTATATTGGCCAGTAAGAAATAGAGATACAGATTTATTTTTTGAATCTTTAGAACGGTTATTGAATATACTGAGTTCAAAGGATATCCGTAAAAATATTATAATAGGGAGTGATTTTAATATAAATATATTAGAAAAGGATCAGTTATCTTTAAGATTATTGGATCTAATGAAAAGTTTTGACTTAAAACAATATATAAATGAACCCACAAGAGTGACACCTACAAGTTCTACGTGTATAGATTTAATATTTTCAAATATCCAAAAACAAACTCTTATAGCAAATGTAATAGATTATGGTCTCTCGGATCATAAAGGGATTATCTTAAAAATTCCAAGAGTAAAAACAGAAAATCAGAAGAATTGGTATTTACTAAAAAGACATTACAATGAAAAAAATATACAGCTTTTCAAGTCCCTATTAGGGAAAATAGATTGGAATAGCTTACTTAATACAGATAAAACTATAAATCAAAACTATAGTTTGTTTTTGGAAACGATTCAAAATTTATTACGCATTAGTATGCCTATGAAAAAAGTTAAAATTAAAAGCAAAGTTCAGAAGACGTGGCTAACCCAGGGTATAAAGGTCTCATGTAAACACAAAAGGTTGTTAAAACTATTAGTCCAACAAACAGAAAATCCTATTCTGCAAAATTACTATAAAAAATATGAAAAATTATTAAAAATCACGGTATTAAAATCTAAAAAACTAACTTATATACAAAAAATTAGAGATTCTGAGAATAAAACTAAAACGATGTGGCATATAGTTAAAGAAAGAACTAATAAAATTAAAAAAACCACCAGGAAAAATATTAATTTAAACGTCCTTAATTCTTTAATAGTGGATCCCAATGGTGTGGCAAACACATTTAACAACTATTTTGTAACGGTAGGAAATAAAGCAGATGCTGCTGCTAGTCCAATGTCTTCGCCAAACGGACGTCCTGTGGTGATTCCGATTCAGAATTCTATGTATTTACAGCCCGTAGAGCCATCAGAATTGCACAAAATCATTGGTAATCTTAAGAACAAAAAAAGTTTTGGTTTGGATGAACTATCACCAAAACTAATAAAAAAATGTGCAAACGAACTTGTCCTGCCACTTGTATTTTTAATTAACCAATCCTTTTCCGAAGGCGCCGTTCCAGACCTGCTTAAAATATCCATTATCAAACCGATATTTAAGCAGGGTGATCCAACGGATTTAAATAACTATCGACCTATATCTCTCCTCCCAACCTTTGCAAAAATATTTGAATCGGCAATGTCACAGAGACTATACTCATTCTGTGAAAAATACAAAATATTGGATGAGAGTCAATACGGGTTTAGAAAGCATAGATCAACAACAATGGCAGTATATAATTACATACAAAAAATACTAGACTTTCTCAACCATAAACAATATGCAGTCGGGGTTCTCTTGGATATGAGTAAGGCTTATGACAGAGTATCATATAAAATATTGCTACAAAAGCTTTATGGCATAGGTGTAAGGGGAATAGCCTTTGAGTGGTTCAAGTCGTACCTAACAAATCGTTATCAGTACGTGGAAGTGGAACATCACGATCCCAGTACTGGTGTCATATCTGGCGTGCGGTCACCAAGAGCTGCCGTGACCCAATCCATACCACAGGGAAGTGTAATAGGGAGTTTACTATTCCTGATATATATTAACGATTTACCTAAAGCGTTAAATGTTACAAGCATTTTATTCGCGGATGATATGTCAGTGGTTTTTCCATGTACAATGGAATCAGATTTAAATAAAAGTATAAATGACATTCTTAATGATATAAACAGTTGGCTAAGTGAGCATAATCTAATAATAAATTATACAAAAACTAAAATAATGCAATTTAGACCTTACCAAAGGGTTCCATTAAAAATAAATTTTAAAATAAACAATAATATGATAGAAACGGTGAATACTTTTAACTTACTTGGCATACATTTAGACACCAATATAAACTGGAAACAACACATTCAAAATATTTCAAGCAAACTTTGTAGATTTGCTTATGCATTGTTACAGTTAAAGAAAACCACTGACATAGACACAGCTAAAACCGCATACTATGCGTATGCTCACGCTTGGCTTAGTTATGGCATTACCTTATGGGGAAATAGCACGGATGCCCTAATGTTATTCACGCTACAAAAGAAATGTATTAGGATACTGGCAAACATTGACTCAATGGAAAGCTGTAAACCGTATTTCATTAAATTAAAGATTCTAACAGTACCATCCTTATACATACTAGAGATATGTAAATTTGTCAAAAAGAATCAACATTATTTCACTCAAGCCAAGGATATCCATAACCGCCCAAATCTTAGATATAAAAATAGGTTAGTACTGCCCACCTCAAGATTGCAAATGTATAGTCAGGGACCATATGTAATGGCTATTAAAATTTATAACAAAATTCCAAAGTTCATTTCATCAGAGATTCAATATAATTTATTCATCCAAAAATTAAAGACTCATCTACTTGGAAAATGCTATTATGGCTTGAATCAGTTTTTTGACGAATGACATGGAGTGAAAAGCCATTGAGTATTGTCCATGACCTAGTTAAATAATGTACTTTAAATCCTAATACAACGACATTATTATTATTCTACTCTTTTGACATTAGTATTTTATCTTTTTTTCTTTTGTTGGCACTTCTTTTGACACTATTTGTCGACATAATTATTGACATTACTATTTTTCTTAAATTTTGATGGGTTTATATTATGTTTTCTTTCCTGTTAGTTATTGTCTAATTGTGATATTTATTTTTGGTTGTAGGGATTATGTTGGGAAGCGTTAAAAATAATTTGTTAAATATAATAATAATAATAATTTATAATAATTTTTGTGTTTATTTAATAAAAGGACATATACTATATAAATTTAGTTTTAAGATACTTGCAATACCCAGACTGGGTCATGTACTTGACTAACCTAATTGTAAGATCTATAAATATTTTGTACATGTGCAATGTGAAAATAAATAAATAAATAAATAAATAACAGTTGCAGTGCCACTCAAAGCTTGAAATCGCAAAGATTATTAGGGGCACTGGCCACTGTGCCCGTCACCCTGAGACATAAGTTGACAACTCTCATGTGCCTGTAATTTCACCAGCACCCTTACCTTTCTAAACCGGGACGCAGTAATGCTATTACCGCTTGGTGGCAGAAGTAAGTGAGGTGGCAGTACTTCCTTGGACGAACTCACCATTAACAATGACATAAGTCTGGATAAATATGTAACCCTCAGATTACAAAACAATAGATGTAACCTACCATTTTCTTTAATAGCCCGAACATTAGTAATTGCAGTTACGCCCGTGTGGCATACAATGTTTTTCATCACAATTGCGAGGGTGTCGAAAAATAGGAAAATTGTACTTTGTAGTTTTTCGATAATTTTAATATTTACAAACTTTAAACTATACCAAAAATAAATGTTATAAAGAATTTTCTTTTTTGTGTATTCAAATTTTTGCTATATTTTTACATATAAATAATACGTATTATTTTTTATTTATAATTATGTCGTGGTATATGTATGTTATAAACTTATGTCGTGGTACATATTATATGCCACGACATAATTACAAATTTTAAAAAATACGTTTTATTTATACATAAAGCGTTAGCAAAAATATGAGTATGTATCGTATAAGTATTTTAAAGTTCGCTGCTTTTACCAGGGCTATGAGAACAATTAATAGTATTTCTGAGTATGTTTCCGGAATTCGAGAAAGCGACTTTCCACATTCTTTCCATTACTTCATTCCTAATAACATTGTTATAATGTTTAATTTTCTTTA
The DNA here is from genome assembly GCF_003589595.1 of Hyposmocoma kahamanoa. Lineage (NCBI taxonomy): Eukaryota > Metazoa > Arthropoda > Insecta > Lepidoptera > Cosmopterigidae > Hyposmocoma > Hyposmocoma kahamanoa. Next base: position 18,407,437 of record NW_020654748.1, read on the forward strand.
TAAATAAAGAAAATTAAAAATTAAAAAAAAAATTCGCCAGGGGAAAAAGAAAAATGGCGCAAAGTAGACTTTGAGGTCCCCGCGCCCGAGCGTGTGACGGGAGAGTAAAAATATAAGAACCCAATTATCGCCTTAGGGCTGTATATTATACAGCCCTAAGGCGATAATAATACACCGCTGTAAATAGAGTGTAGTTTTTGCTGAAGTTATCGATACATTCAGAAAATACTCGTCAACATTTAATTACATTCCGTGTTTACTACTTACGATCAATGCTTTTCTAAATCAAACTCTAATCATGTTTATTTCATAAGTAAGCAAATTACACTTGAATCGTCATATTAGTTTAAGCGTAGGTACTGCTCATTATTTAGGCAGATTATGCCTTGACTCCATAATACAGATCGTAGGTCAGAAAAAGGTCCAAATTCCATCTTCTATCTAAATGGTGCTCAGACTGGAAATAGTTTATATTATGTAAGTGGTCGTAGATATCAATCAATTCATCTTTAATATGAAATATAATAAGTAAGTTTTTTTCCTTGTTGTGTTAATGTGTTATTCAAATATTGATCACAAGCCGAAATTATTTGTTGAACTTTGATAAATATGCGTGTCAATAGATGGCAGTGTGTGTTACAAACTAATTTATAAATTAACGCTTCCTAATACGGGTAGGTGGCGCTAATCCTATACAAAATAAAAGAATAGCCGGCTCTCACTCACATAAAAATCTATGCAATAAGCGCCATCTAATTGGTTTGTTTGGTATCACTAGAAATTAGAGTAACTTTGATAAATTGCAGCTTTTCAATGTAAAACAAATTAGTTACAATTTACAAAAATAGCCATTTGGTTACTCGCCGCGACATCTGGTGTACCAACTGGTACTAAATACCCGACTACGTTGCTGTCAATGACAATATTTATTTCAAAACGAGACTATCTGCAAGAATTACCGGTCATTACCATGGATTTCTGTCATCCCAGTACGCAGAAGCTGTATTAATAACTTTTAGTGTAAAGTTTTTGTTTCATTATAGTTTTAAACCTCGTGAATGACAAATTTTGAGTATCAACCGGAATCTTATAATTAGAAACGTATTTATTGCCCCCTAACTAAATTTGTAGCTTTGTGAAGACGACTATCAAGAATAGGTGGTTTATTTTTATTCCTCGTATTGATAATGTTAGTTTTAATTTTTCATATTATAGGTATTCTTCGTGCTCCGTAAGAAGAACAACCAAATATCGTTTCTGCACGTCTACCACCACACAGGGATGGTTATGCTGATTTGGGGAGCTATTACATATTTTCCTGGTAATGTTATCAATAGATAATTTAGAATACACTACCTAAAGTTTCATTGGTAGAGTGTAATCGGAACAAGTAATAACACCTGCCGTAGTCTGTTTGAGAATACGTTTGCCTTTTATATCCTTTCCTGGGTTCGTTACCAGCCGAGAGGCCTGTACTACTGAGTTTTTTTTTTACAATATTTTGCTGTTTAGTTTAACATTTATCAAATGGTTTATCGGTAAACGAAACGTAACATTTCACAGACGTCTGAATTCCCTGCCCACAGTTAGTGGGCATAGTAAACAGTGACCTCCTGCCTTCATACTTGAATTATAGAGAAATGACCTATGTAAATCAACAGTGACGATAATGAGAATTTTACCAGTCGTGTTTCAAGGGCAGAGTGCCTAATTTTATATGTAGGTATAATTAGACACCCTGCCCTTGATATTATAAGTAAAGGTTATTCTTTCACTCTTCCTGGAACTGGTTTCTCACCTTCTGATGGCGCTTAGACGCCTCCATAGAATATCTTTTACATTACGCGTAACTATATTCAAACGCCTACTCTATTAGTCAGAGCAAATAAATTCAAATCATTAATTGCTCACTAATTTTAATAGGCGAGTATGGAAGAGTAAGCTTCACGGTTTTATATTTTGTATTTACAATACCTGTTCCTAATGCCGCAGCGCTAACGCCATTCAATATTTTTAGCCAATACTTGTTATGTAAATCGTGTGTATAGTGGTAGACTTTAGACGCAAATATTTTTGAGTAAATTTACATTTTTGTTCAAAATTTTAGGCGGCCACGGTACTCTAATCGGAGTAATCAACTCGTTTGTCCACATTGTCATGTACTTCTACTACTTATTGACTGTTGCTGTGCCGAGCGTCAAGAAATCTCTATGGTGGAAGAAATACATTACTCAACTACAAATAGTAAGTTTTATGTCATACAGGTCTGATATAAACATTTGAGGTATAAGGGCAAGGGCAAAAATTCAACTCTATACCACTTGCGATAAGAACAATCCGAAGTACAAAGTATTGAGCTTGACGTGCTATTGACTGTACTTGAGTAGAAACGTATTGTTTAAGGTAAGTTGATATTTATTTCTTTTAAGGAAAACACCATACTTAGTTTGAAAATGTAAGTGGCCCAATGTTCATTAGCACTATGAGAGCTAGATGAGGAGTTCTTGAGTCAGATTCCTTGTATGACCAATTAGAAAATTAAGCCGCAGCGACCAAAGACGGAACAGCAATGAATTTTTACGTGACCAACAATATGTGCCTTAATAGGATAACGTTCAGTGGCGGATTTGCCCTAAGGCCCAGTAGGCCCGGGCCTAAGGCGGCCCGAGTTTAGGGGCGGACAAAAAAATCACTCATGATGACAAGAAATAACTCAAAGTACCTAAATATTCTAAAAACTTACTACATCACTACGTCTGTCTGTCTGTCTGATCACGATAAACTCAAAAACTACTGAACGGATGCTGGTACTGACTACATGATCTGGAGCCTAGGGCGGACAAAACTGCAAATTCGCCACTGATAAAATTATAGACGAAATTTCAATTATATTGGTCGTAGCTACAAAATCAAAGCTGGGTAAGCCTAGGCATACCGAGCCGGCCGCCTCTGAAAAGTTTTGGCAAGCTTCGGGATGCTTCGGCAAGCTTCTTTAAAATATACAACTGATAATAAATCAGCTTGCGACGTTACGACTGAACTGAAGAGAGACTAGGTGCTAGCAAGATGCGTCAGCGTCCCTAAGGATACCGCGGCTTATTACCGTTAGTATGCGTTTGAATGTACTAATAACGAAGAGCCCATTACCATGCCGTCCCGGCAATAGTCGCTGGGTCAAATTTGCATAAATTGTTACTTGGGTATTTTGGATATAGCCCTAGAGTGGTGCTCGTAGTTAAGCGAACTACTTAGTTTGTGACCAAAATGATCGGTGAAAATGGTTCTATACATTGTTATTGTTGTTCTAAATTACAATTTCTGTCAATCAGTTCTAATGGATTATTTCTTTTAAGAAAGTTTCACATTGATCCAGTTTTAAATCAGTTTTTTTTTTAATTTCAGCTCCAATTTCTCTGGTGCGTGATTCATATGGCTCTCATAGTGTTCAAGCCCGACTGCGAATTTCCTCGGTGGACGGCCGCGGTCTTTCTTCCTCAAAATATATTTATGCTCGTTCTCTTCCTTGAATTCTACATCAAAACTTATATTAAAAAACCTAATGCTGTCGCTGCAAAAGAAAAAATATCCAATAGCCATAAAGGTGACGATATTATCGAAAATACTAGTAAAAACTTTTATTTAAACAGTATGAACAACAATGTAAAAATTGACGCACAATTAAATGGTAATGGTAAAGTAAAGACGCATTGATTAAAATGATTATGAACAATGTTTGTGTTTGTTCTTACTGAGTATGTTGATAGGTTGATTTTGTATAAATTAATGACATAATTAATACACGAATCTTTCGATTTATGTCAACTTCAGATTAGGAGTTGAGGATAACATTTATTGAAGACAACTTTTCGTTAATAAAGTTTTACGATGTAAGAGTGAGCCCATTTACTGCATTGAAACATTTTGTACCACTGTATTTAAGTCGAGTGACATGCTAAATGCACAATTTATGGCGCGACTGGTGAGTTAGGGCCAGCGTAAGCGGGCGCATAGCAAAGCAGAGGATATAAAATTTATCAATGTATATTTTATGCAATTTCAATTGCAATAACGTATAAGTTTATCTGAGACCGACCTTGCAGTATCCCCACGTTCTCTCTGCGATATTGAAGAGCTCGCTAGGGAATACCACGGCGGGAGGAGCTGGTATGCGACGGAATCCACCGGTTATGTGTCGGTTCACCAGAATGCGCCGGGGTAGCTGCATACAGGAGGGAGCGGACGCTGCGATAAGCTGGTGTATGCTCGCGGAGAAGACTCATCAGTGTGCGTAAGATCAGAAGATCCTCTGGCGGGTATAAGATCCTCCTCGATGCTCTTCCACCTGGCTTATGCTGGCCCTAAAGAAAACTGTGTTATTTTCTCCTTGTTCTTCTTTTATTAAATTTAAGCGCAAAGCTTTGTGCCTGCACAGGTTCACTAAGTGTGTAAGAGTTAGAAGTATGGCTAGAGAAAACAAAGCATCAAGTTAGCAAAATGTTCTATTTAACAGTTTAGATGTAAGATCGACTCTAACGTGTTCTACCAATGTTCATACACATATAAAAATGAAGATGTATAACGATTTCGAACGATCGCTTTTCAAAAACTATGTCATTTAGTTACGACAAAATTTCAGATATGGCTGTTATTGAGACATAGTCTGCCCTTCTCATAATTATTGTTATCATAAATGACAATCGATATTTTTCGCGAAAACAAGATTTACAGCCCTCTCTAATCGCTTTTTTTTATAGGTAACTCATTTAGTTTAAGTTTTATTGTTATGCAAAATTAAGAGCGTAATTTACAGAAAATAAGAAAAATAAACTATAGGTGCCAATATCTCGAAAGTTACTAAAGTGCAAAAGCGTTAGTTATGACCATAGATTTAGTATATAGGTATTATGACAAGGAGGGCAGTAAGTAATGTACATATAAAAAACCTATGATTTACTTTTGCAGGAAAAAATGTGTGGTAATATGCTGCTATTGTAGTTTCAGTACAAGAGACTAGATGACGCTACGCGTTCTGGCGTGACGCTAGTCACGCCAGAACTATTACATTGTTATTTTTATGTCATTTGGCCTATGTTGATGAAGAAGTGAGCCTATCATTATAGTGCATAATCGATGTCATATATTATTATAACGGATTTTGTAAACGTAATTTATGAAAAGAGGCTCTTATTTAAGCTGATCGTTTTTTACTGTGAAATAATATTATAAATATGAGTAGAACATTATTCGTTACGAAATTACAATTTTTGTTTTAGTTTCGTTATGATGTTGATTCTTATCCTAAACAAATTTGACTTAGCTAACATATTGTTCTCCAATTTAAATTGATAATAAATTTAAAAGCCTCCAGTATTTCGTGCATTTGGTAGAAAAAAGTGACATGTGATTGATCGTACATAAAAAAATGTTTTATCACATGAAAGTCATAAAAAGTAATATGAAATCTTACGTAATATGTGAAAGCTTATAACTGTCCTATTGAAGCATAAAAAGCTATTGGCTAATTTCATTTGTAGAATCTATGAACCTCTATCTTGAAAAGTTGTCATTTTACAGATGTGATCTTAATAACGAGTACATCCAGGGTGCAATTATAGCTCCCATAAATCATCAAATATATAACCAGAAATAGGACGAAATGTCATTTAATTTGTTTGAAAACTATTCTGCCAAATAATTACTGTGACAACTGCGCTCCGATTGGCCAGCCCGAATTCGAAACATTTGACGGGTGTCATCAATTGCTTCACTTCTAATTGACCAGTTTAACTTGAGCTTTGCTATATTGGACAAAAATAGCAAAACTATATTTTTAATATTTAATTACCGTTGAAATGTGAGTCCGTTTATTTTGTAATTAGATGTTTTGCTGTTTTTCCCACACCACCAAATGGAACAGCCCTCATCGTTAGAGATATTATCTTTATTATAATAAATACATAATATTTTTAGAACATATTCCATCCATATACGGAAACGTAGACAGGTCAGTTGTTGGCGCTATTTCGGTTTTCTAATTTGTGATTTCAGCGCAAACGAAAGTTTATATATAAAGGGCCATTTGCCTATTATGCTGCCAGGGATGGATGGCCCTTATTTCGTCTTTATTTCTGGTTAGATACTCGATGTCATAAATTAATGATGTGTAAACAGAATCGCCATCAATAAGTCGATCGTGTTAATATAATTACTATACGTACTATGTTTCTTTTTACTGAATTAAAAATGCTCAGAAAAATTGTAGATTGTCTCTATTTTTACATATAAGCTTCTTTTATCTATTTGGCGTTCGAAGATTTTTTCAATCTAAGTTTGTACCTTCACTAGGAGTTATAGAATATGGACAGACGCTTACGAAAACTTTTATGATGGAAAAATGCCCGTTTTTTATAGATCTATATTTAAATTATGGTAATAAAAAACAAATAAGAATATTATAAAAGATACTTTGTTATTCTGTGGCCCGGCCTTAGCAAAAAAGAAGAAAAGACTCGCTCCACATTTTTATTTACATGTAGAAATAAAAAAGTCTAGTATATATTTTTTGCATAATATCAAGTGACGGGACAAGCAAGTCGTGCGCCTGATGATAAGCCACAGGCCTATCCATGACACTTGCAGTATCCTCAGAGCTTTAAATCGCAAAGATCTGAAGGACACTGCCACAGCGCCCGTCACCCTGCGACGTAAGTTGACAAGTCCCATGTGCCTGTAACACAGACCACATAAATATTGTAATTTCACCAGCACCCTTACCCTTGAAAACTGGAACACAGTAATGCTGACATTACTGCTTGGAGGCAGAAATAGGGAAGGTCGCAGTATTATCCTGGACGAACTCTTTCACAAGAAGCTCTACTGCTACTACATATGTACGTATACTGATTTAAAAACAGTAAATCACATGAAGTTTGAGTTTTATATGAGGACGATCTCGATACCTCCAATGAACTTTATTTTTTGGTAATTTTCTGTCATTTTTGTAAACAGCCATACTTATTTACTAATATTATGCTCCCTGAATTTTGTGAAAAAATTATAACGAAACCAAAAACAAAATAAAAATAGAACAGGTCCAAAAATTAAGTTGGCGTAGTGATCATTGTAGGTATCGATCGTTGAGCACGTACTCTCGTTTTAAGAATTTTGATAGGAGTGATGGAACGAACCAACGTAAGAATAGTGGAAGGTAAAAGGAATTCGAGACCGATTCAAAATTTTAAAAGCTAGTGGTAATTAAAAGGTGAGATGACCATGAAGGAGGTCAGCAATATCACTATACTAAATAATAATATTACGGGGCGAACCGGCCTCTTAAACCGGCACGAGTGCATGTTGACGCGTGTACCAGCCATCGCTCTCATTAGCCATATTTGAAGGAAGAGGGCGACCCGCCACACGCAACTCTACCGCAAACAAGGGTACCTTTAACTTAACGAGCATGACCGCTCAGGATTTAAAGCATGTTAATATGTTTAGCATTTTCATAGACTGTAACAGCGTTAACCTTAAAATGAAATATTAGAATACGAAAGAACGGTACTCCGTTTCGCCATATTTTTTTTTCAGGTGTATCATTTGCAATCAGTGCAACTATTAGCAAATGTGACGATAATCGGTTAAGTCAATGCAGGTGAACTCTCCACTGTGTTTCTCCCCCTTCATTTACACACTACATTACTCCAGTGGGTTTAAGTTAGTATATACAATTATACTAACCTAAAACCCTGGAGGAGGTCGAACCAACTAGGAAATGCAAACAAATTCGGTTCTGGCACTCGTTGGCCGCTGCCGCGGCACGCTCGCTGCGCTCGCTCGGCTCGTGCAGCATGTACTAACCTAACCTTTTTTTTTATTATCGTGAGGAAAATGCGTTACGCATTCCCCACCGCTGGGAGACGGCGGGGATATGTGGGACTCTCTCCTGGGGACTATGATGGTCCCCAAGAGCATACCCACTAAAAACCTCACGATGCTCCTCCTCCCACCGCGGTACCGGAGAACGTCTCGACGACGAATCTCCAGCACCGTGCAGAGTCACGGGGTCCCTTTCGGATTCTACCGCGACTCCGCCGGTGGTGGTCCGCTTCTTCAGCGAACCCCTACTCGATTCCCCCTTGGCAGGGAACCTCCACGGTGATGCCCCGGAGCATTAGGGGCATCTGCCGTCTGCGGTGGCCTGTGCAATGCAGGGGCAGGGCCTCCCAACCCTGCTCCCTGCTGGCCTCCGCGGATGGGAAGGAGGCTATCGGCGTAGGCTCTCCTCGTCCGCCCTGGTCGCCGACGCCGAATCTGGTCCGCAAGAGAGTCATCCTCGCGGAGTACTAACCTAACCTATTAACCACAGGACCAAGTAGAACCAACTAGAAAATGCAAACAAATTCGGTTCATCCACAATTGCACCTAAACACCGCTGGAATTATATTTATAATACATTATACTCAGTGAATGTTATATCTGAAGTGTTTATATAAAATGAACATTATGCCATCGGCATATTACATTGAAAATTGTTATATCAATCGTTTATTATACCCAGTGACCTTTACATCATGCAAGAATATGTCAAATGTCTGTATACCATAAATTAATTATATCTGTTGAGCTTTATATCGATTAAAAATATGTATGTAATATGTAAGTTTAAGGAGACTGGTATCATGACTGTGGCATCACAGTACATTTACTCAAATATTTTATATGCCCGTAAACATATACATAATTTCAATAAGAAAGAAGATATCCATAATATTAACCTTATTTTATTTTTTATTTTTTTTTATTTTATTGTGACTCGGCAAAATGACTGCACCGCGCCTGATGGAAAGTGCGAATACAGTCCAGAGATGAGAGTAACGGATGGAAAACACAAATATCTTCACTCCGTCACTATCATTTTGCCGGTCTGGCCAAATGCTTCTTCACACTACGTTTGAAGGACCCGATGTTATAGAGGGGAGGGAATACATGCGCCGGGAGTTGGTTCCACAATTTGATGGTTCGGCATAAGAACGAATTGCCAAACTTTTTAGTGCGGGACGGTATTGAACTGACCGTCCAACTGTGGCAACGCAGTCCGGCACGGGTGGTCCGCTGATGGAAAGGAGAGGAAGGGATAAGGTTGAATAACTCTTCAGAGCACTCACCGTGGTACAGGCGATAGAATACGCTAAGAGACGCTATATCTCTGCGAAGCTGTAACGACTCCGCATGCTCAGTTACATGAGGATCGTTGACAACACGGAAGGCGTAGCGCTGCAGTCCATCTAGGGCATCGAGCAAGTACTTGGCAGAGCCGTCCCAAAGGTGCGAACAGTACTCCATGCTGCTTCGGACCTGAGCTTTATACAACAGGTATCGCAGCTCTGGAGTAAAAAATCGGTGCATCTTGTTCAGGATGCCAAGCTTGCGCGACGCGGTACAGATGACGCTCTCTATATAGTCTTTGTTGCTCGTGTCCTTCCGGATGCTCATCCCCAGCAGGCTGAGCTTGTCCTGCAGCGTCAGCGTTGTACCCTGAAGATGGGGAAGTGGAAGGAATGGGGATTTTTTGGAACTGAACGCGCATACCTGGGTTTTCTTGGCGTTGAACTCAACCAAGTTTCGGGAGCCCCACGACGATATATGTTCCAAAACATGGTTGAGCTCAGCGACAAGTTTTTCCCGGTTTCTCTCAGGGTCCTCCCGGCTGCTTGACGGTTGCTTATAATAGCAACCGTGCACTGTGCTATCATCTGCATAGCAATGAATGTTGCCAAAAGGCAATAAGTCATTGATATGCAGAAGGAACAGCGTGGGCGACAGCACAGAGCCCTGTGGCACCCCCGCATTAACTGTCACGAGCCGCGAAGTGCTTCCGTCAACAAGGACATGCAATCTTCGCCCGCGCAGAAAGCCGTAGATCCACTCACAAAGGCGGCCGGGAAGACCATATGCCGGAAGCTTGGAGAGGAGACCACGGTGCCAGACCCGATCAAAGGCCTTAGCAATATCCAGACTTATCGCTAAGGTTTCGCCCTGTTTGTCGATAGCTTCACCCCAGAGATGCATTAGATACGCTAGAACGTCACCCGTTGATCGGTTCGGCCGAAACCCGTACTGTCGATCATTAAGAATGGAGTGACGTTCCAGGTGCCGGATTATCTGGATATTTAGAATCCGCTCCATCACTTTGCAGAGCACTGAAGTGACAGCTATTGGGCGATAGTTTGTCGGATCAGACCGATCTCCTTTCTTGGGGATAGGTTACACGTTGGCCTCCCTCCAAGCTAGGGGCACGTTACCAGATTGGTATGAGAGGCGGTATAAGCGCGTCAGTACAGGAGACAACTCCGCCGCACACCTTTTAAGGACGATAGGAGGTATCCCATCTGGACCATAGGCCTTCCGCACGTCAAGAGTCTGCAGTTCCTTGCGGACATCACATTGCTTGATAACTATATCAGGCATTGTGACTCCGCAGTGGGGAATTGACGGCGGTTGCGCATCTTGGTCGTGAATGCGCGAGTTAGCCCCAAAAAGGTCGGCCAATAAATTGGCTTTCTCTTCGGGGCCATAGGCCAAAAATCCATTGGGACACCTCAAAGGCGGCAGCGACGAACGACAAAAATTGGACTGCACGGCTTTGGCCAGGCTCCAGTAGGCACGGCTACCGGTGGGATGGGCTACCAGCTTCTGGCCAATCCGTGAAACGCGCTGGGCATCCGCTCTTATGTAAGCCCTCCTGCAAGACTTGGTTGCTTTGTTATAGGCTGCTTTAAGGGACGCAAGGTTGGGATCCTTTGTTACACGACCCTTGATCCAACCACGATATGCAGCCTGTTTCTCACTAATAGCGTCCATGCATTCGCGATTGAACCAAGGGCGTCCTCTGCGATTGGCGATGACACTGGAAGACGGTATGTAGTAATTCATAGCCGTTCCAATCTCATCGACAACAGCATCGGCAGCTGCTGAGGCATCCTTTCCCGCAAAGTAGTGCTGCAACCAAGGGATGGACGCAAAGTAGTCGCGCATACCATCCCAATCCGCCGACGAGTAGTGCCAAATGCGACGAGTGACCTCCTTCAGCTTAGTTGGAGGCATTTGGGAAACCTTACACCCAACCAAACAGTGATCAGAACTTCCCAGGGGGGCGCTGACTGATACTGTATAGTAGGTAGGGTGACTCGCGAGCAGAAGGTCAAGCAAAGAGGGTGCATGATCCGATATGTCTGGAACCCGGGTGGGCTGGGTTACCAGTTGGGTCAAGTCATGCGTGAGAGCGAAAGCGTGGGCAGTTCTTCCTGCATGGTCAGTCTTGAGGGAACTTAACCATGATTCATGGTGAGCATTAAAGTCCCCCAACACGACCATCTCCGCAGATGGGAACTGCGCCTGCGCGTCAAGAGTCGCCTGGCTCAGTTGGTCAAAGAGCCTAGTTGTCTCCGCATCCCCGCTGTGGGATCTATATAAGCACGCGAAGACTCTAGCTGAATAACTAGATTCTACGAGCACCTACATAGTGGAAAAGGAGGGGTCCTCCAGGCAGCGCAGACGGCGACAGCACACATCCGAACGAATATATACACATACCCCGGCTTTGGCCTGAAAGTTTTCCTCAAGCGAGTAGCCGGGGTAGTTCAAGTAGCTCATATCATTCGGACGGCGAATCTGCGTCTCCGTCAGGAAAAGCAGGGCAGGCCGGGCTGTCTCGAGGTGATGGTGGACAGCTTTGAGGTTGGAGTGGAGTCCGCGGATGTTAGCGAACTCAATAATAAACGCGGTGGGGGGATTAGGCACCGCTGAACGATCTGCATTCTTATGTTGCGCTGTCATGGTGGGTAAGAAGGACGGTAGTGTGAAGAGATGAAGCCTTCGGCACTGCACCGAAGAAGAAAAACGAGGGGAACTGCAATACATGCCGTTGATCTTTTGAAGGATAGCCGGCTGACCCGCCGAACGGAAGGGCCCCCGTACCCCCCCGGGATATGCCGCCGGGACCCCAAATTCCGGTCACTAACCGGCACGACGACCTACCCCAAGATTATGCGCAGCATGGTGGGGCAGCCTCTAGGGGTAGTTAGTCCCTATTGGGCCCCTGTACTGTACCGCGGGCGGCCAGCGGACAACCGTTTCTACGGGTCTCCCTGGCCGGCAGGTCAACTAGATATCCCTCAACAAGTGACATGGCGAATATCCGCCTCAGTCCTCCCAGATACCGCGCCGAAAACTCCACGTGCACTGGATGTACACCAACTGATCCTTGAACGCGATTCGCAAAAGCGTTTCACTGTGGAGGGTTTTCCGCCGTGTGTACTGTGGTCGCTATCCAGTCGGCACAAAGCCTACCACAACGCTAAGCAGATGGACACTTGTGACGCCCTCGGTCGCCTCTTACGACCCCCGCGGGCATGTATGGGGAGGCGACAATGTATCCTTAAGCCGTCGCCCCACGGCTAGCTTAGAGCTAAGTCCAAACTCATGGTACCACGATTTCGTTTAATCAAGGTAAACAACTCTTTTATGGGGAACTGTATACGTTTTTACAATAAGATTCCGGAGTATATATTAAGTTTATCATTTCCTAAGTTTAAAAACTACATTAAAAATATTTTGATTGAAAAATCATATTACAAAGTTGAAGACTACGTGTTAGATAAAGATGTATGGAAAGACGACATGGCTCCAGAATCCACACAAATTTGATTCAAAGTGTATTCCATAGCATTTAAGTTTATTTGAAAAGAGCAATCCCTAGAGTTTCTTGCTCGTTCTTCTCAGAGAGGTCAGCGTAGTGAACGAGCAGTAGCTTAACTGTGACGTTTTCAAGTGTAAATTTATTTTACCCATGGAATAAATAATCTTTGACTTTGACTTTGACATGAAGTGTGTGTGAATGAGTGTTTGTGTATGTGTGTGTGCGTGTGCGTGAATGGGTGTTTGTGTATGTGTGTGTGCGTGTGCGTGTGCGTGTGCGTGTGTGCGTGTGTGTGTGTGTGTGTGTGTGTGTGTGTGTGTGTGTGTGTGTGCGCGTGTGTGTGTGTATGCGTGTGTGTGTGTGTGAGCGCACATATTTCTGTTCAGTTTTGATTTCATTTAATTACAATATTATATCTACTAATACCTCGCTTTTATGTTTACTTATATATATATATTTTTTTATTTTTTTTATTTCAAACTCGTAGTAATTGCTCAATCTCCTCATACGACTTAGTTTCGAGCCATTTTGTAATGGCCAATTTGCAGTCATAAACTATTTTGTTGTATATATCAAGTTCTTTGTTAAGAGTGTTATATAGATATGAGGCCCTGTATTTGTACTGTCTACTAGCCGCAGTAGTTTTTATTTTTGGTACTAATGCAATTTTATGATATGTTCTTCTACCTGTAACCCTAGGTTTATACAGTAAATTTTTATGTTGTTTTATTACTGTGTAGAGTATGTAGAGTTTTCTAACAGAAGTCAGCTTTGTCAGCTTATACAATTTTTCTGTGGAGTAAATCCTTTTTTTAAAATACATCATTTTGATCAAACCACGTTGAGCTCGTTCTATTTCAATAAATTTTGACTTAGCTGCACCACCCCAGACCGGAATACAGTATGTAATAATAGACTCTACAAGAGAAACATAAATCTGTTTAAGAAGATCCCTAGTAGAAACCACGTTAACTGCCATATCAGCGCCTCTATTCGGTACGACGTATCTCAGTGTTTTGAAGATCCAGGTTAGTTTCCTGATTCTCATTATTACACGCTCGAGATGTGGGTACCAAGAGAGACGCTGGTCCAAGATGATACCTAGATATTTTGTTTCTTCAACCCTTTGTATGCGTGGGCATGTACAAGGTACGTAATAATTTGTAAGTTCTTTGTCACAGTTGTGGATTTGTATACTGAAGTCCTTATTAGGTTGTGTGTTTTTATAGTTAGTAAAATACAGAAAATTGGTCTTTACAGTATTCAACGAGAGTACATTATTACGTAATCATTTGTTTATTTGTTTAAGCCCTAATTCAACACTAATCCTGATCGAATCCCGTGAGTCCCCCGCAAAGACGACAGCAGTGCGCATAGGAAAAAATTTTAGCATTCTTGACCAACATACTACATAGATCATTAATGTATATGAGGAATAGTGTTGGCCCAAGAACACTACCTTGAGGCACCCCATATGTCACCCTAGAACTATCACTGGTACAACTTTCTAACTTGACCTTTTGATTCCTGTCTGTTAGATAACTTGATAACAAGCGTAATGGGATTCCTCTTATGCCAACCCTTTCCAGTTTGTGTATTAGGATAGGGATAGAGACAGTATCAAAAGCTTTTTTAAATCTAGGAAAACCGAAATACATTTTTTCCTATTGTCAAGATTTTCAGTGATTAATGTGGTAAGCGCAATGACTGCATCTTCAGTAGATCTTGCTTGTCGAAAACCAAATTGAGAATCTGACATAATGTTATACTTATCTAAATAATTAATAAGTCTTTTGTTAATTAATTTTTCGAATATTTTACAAAACACTGGTAACACTGATATGGGTCTGTAATTACTTATTTCGTCTCTATCCCCACCCTTGTATACAGGTGTTATGATTGACTGTTTAAGTAAGGTTGGAAAAATGCTTTCACTAAAGCAAACATTTGCAGCATGTACGATTATGGGGACAACTTTAGTTCTTGCTAGTTTCACAAATATGGTAGTGATATTATCCCATCCAGGCGCACTGTCTGACTTGAGGCTTGCAATAATATCATTAACTTCTGATGTATCAGTAGACAATAGGACAAAGGAGTTTGACTGAGAAGGTAGACTATTTAGGTAAGTATTAAGGTCATGTGTACTAGGTAGTGAATGTTAAGCCAATTGTTTATCTATATTTGCAAAATATTCGTTGATAAAGTTGGCAGAGGCAGAAGGAGAAGATTTAAGATCAATTAATTCAGAGTTTACATTTTTATTTTTAGTCGTGTAAGTCATGTTTTTAATATTTTTCCATAATAATTTATTGTTGTTCATAGATTTTGCTAGTATTTCTAGTTCAAACTTTCTTTTAACTGTTTTTATAAGCTTATTGCAATAGTTTCTATATCTAATAAATGTTATCTAAATCAAATACTTATATTTGATTAAATGGGTCTTTCTTTGCATTCATTTGTAATTTGTTACGATTTCTTATGCATCGTAAAATTCCCGGTGTTATCCAGGGTTTTATTACACGTTGTTTGCAAGGAATGTTGTATGAAACAGTGTGGGCCTTTAGTCTTTCAGTTATAGTGTAGATTAGTCGACTAATTATCGTATTGGGATCGTCACAAAACAAGAGTTCGGATAGATTTTTATTACGCAAGTCTGCAAGGGCTTCTTCAAAATTTATTTTCATTTTACTTTTTTTAGTATGTAATCGGTTTTTTACTTTAGATAGAGATAGTAAAGGAGTAAGATGATCAGTTGTAGACGTGTGTAAAACCGCGATACTGGCACGGGATTTAACTTTATCTATTTTTAACATTATGTGATCAAGGCAGTTTTTGTCCCTTGTGGGAATAGTGTGACCGGCTAGAATACCATGTGAAGACAGCATATTGAGATAATTAGTACTATTTTTATGTAGTTATGATGTTATTGAGTTCTTAGGTTTTCGCGATTGTTACACATAGGAATGAAACTATTTTTCCGGATTTAAATCGCGTATACTTGTTTTTTCAAACAAACCGACGTTTCGGGCCCTTTACAGGTCCCATGGTCACGGTTGACTGAGATGGTACAGTCTTCAACCAGTTATGTCTAATATCAATGCAAACCACCCTATTTTTTCACTATAGTTACAATAATTATTAATTAAATACCTTATTTTTAATTTTACAAAGAAAATATTCCAATTTACGCTACATTAAGTTTTACAAATTATTTTATTGAATGAATTTTTATTGAGTTTAATTTATTATTAATTATTAATAGAAATTAGAATAAATTAAAACATATTAATTAGTACTGCAGTCTTATGTCTGTTTGGGATTTTTCATTAGAGGAAATACTGGATCCCAAACTGGTGGTACGGAGAAACCATCTTCCCTGTTGAAATTAGGATGTTTTTTAATTTCAATGGCCTCTCGCAGCATCCTGGGCAGATAACGGACTTCTTTTGCAAGGACCTGGGGTTTGTCAAACTTCATTGAATGTGTAGGTTTATCCATGACATGCTCGCAGACTGCAAACTTGTTTACGCGACGGTGTTTGACATCAGCTATATGTTCTTTGACGCGGGTACAAATACTTCGCTTTGTTTGTCCAATATAAGAGAGACCGCACTCACAGTTAAGCTTGTAAACTCCTGCATCCTGTAAGGGGATGTTACATTTCGTGGGTCTCAGGAACTGAGAAATCTTCCTCAGGGGCTTGAAATAGGTCTTGATAGGTGCGCGCCTGAGGACTCTTCCGATCTCGTCTGTAACACCTCTCACGTAAGGTAAGATGGCAGGTCTTCGCTCGACTGTTGGTGGTTTCACACGGGGCCTGCGGCATTGGCGTGGAATCCTCAACTTATTCGCATGTAGGACTTGCTTTATATGCTGAAGTTCCCCCGCCAGATGATTACTGTCGCAGACACCATATGCTCTCTGAAACAAAGATTTGCCCACGGTAGCTAACTGGCTAGGATGGTGATGGGAATTACCATTGAGGTACCTATCTGTATGGATTTTCTTTCGAAATACAGTATGGCCTAAGGTGTTATTAGGATTTCTTTTAATTAAAACATCTAAGAAAGCTATAAAGTACCACAATTCTCTTGTTCCATAGTAAATTGGACCTTAGTACTAGAAGAATTAAGATGGTCCAAGAAAGAAGGTATGCTATCTTTAGGTAATATTGTGAAAGTATCATCAACGTACCGTTTGAAGATCTTCGGCCTAGCTGGGGCCATGGGTAAAACTCGCTCCTCGAAGTCTTCCATGAAAATATCGGCAACAACGGGAGATACCGGGGAGCCCATCGCTACACCGTCAATTTGTAGGTAGAATTCATTATTCCACAATAGATAGCCTGATGTTAGGTAGTGTTCTAATAATTCTGCATATTCAATGGACATATTATGTTCCCTTAGCTTCCTACGTACAATTTCAATGCAGTCTTTTACTGGTAGGTTGGTAAACAGCGACTGAACATCAAAACTGACCATGGTGTCATCATCAGTTAACCGTAGATCTTTGATTCCACTGATGAAATGGTATGAATCCTTCACATGTGTGGAAGTGTTCCCTCTCAATGGTGACAGTACCTTTGCCATGTGTTGAGCCAGTTTGTAGGTTGGTGTGTCAATCTGGCTAACTATGGGACGGAGTGGGGTGTCAGCCTTATGTATTTTTGGTAACCCATACAGTTTTGGTGGTTTCACGGCGCAGGGCACAAACGCACTTACATCAAGTTTCAGCGTATCGGAGTGCTTAGATATTAAGTTAGTTGTTGTTTTTAATATCTTGGTGGTAGGGTCTTTCTTCACCTTTTTATACGTGCTTTCATCCGATAGTAAGTCAGTTATTTTGCTGTTATAATCTGACGTATTCATGACCACCGTCGCGTTACCTTTATCTGCACGGAGGATGACTAATTCAGGATCTTCGCGGAAGGTCTTCAGCGCGTTATATTCATCTCGAGTAAGATTCGGTCTGGGCTGTTTATTTGAGCGCAATATTGACGAAACGTCTTGGCGTATTGCCTCCAAATCTTCCTTTCTCATGTTGTTTTTAACTAGACAATCCTCAACGTTACAATTAATTTCTTCATATGGAACACGACGAGGAGCCACTGCGTAATTCAAACCCTTTTGCAAAACTGAAAAAGCAGACTGATCTAACGTTTTGTTCGATAAGTTTATTACAGATTGAGTTTGTGTTTGATCATTTGACAGTGACGTTGACGTTTCGTTGCTTGTGCACTTCAGTTTAAGTTTATTAAATTTTCCAATCTGTGTTTTTTGGGATTGTTGAAATTTAAATTCCGATCGTTTATTTGTAATTTCAATGCATTTATTAAAATCAGATCTGCTTAACTTTACCTCCAATTCTTTCAATAAATCCGTAATAAAAAATAAGGTATTTAATTAATAACTATTGTAACTATAGTGAAAAAATAGGGTGGTTTGCATTAATATTAGACATAACTGGTTGAAGACTGTACCACCTCAGTCAACCGTGACCATGGGACCTGTAAAGGGCCCGAAACGTCGGTTTGTTTGAAAAAACAAATATACGCGATTTAAATCCGGAAAAATAGTTTCCTTCCTAGTTATGATGTTATTCAACCTGTTTTAAGGTAATATTTATATTAATGTCACCCGCAATTATTATATTTTTGTTAGAGATATTTAGATCTTCAAGGTGCAAATTTAAAGAATCTATGAAACTCTCTGCATTGTTATTTGATGGTGACCTGTAGATGCATAAAACAATATTATTTAATATATCTAGCTTTAAACAAGAGGCCCCGGACAATTTAATTTCCCTGACCTTATGACGTAATGATTGCTTAACGTACACAACCACCCCATCATTTTGATTAAGTTGGATAGCTGTAGAGTACAAATCATATTTTGGGAGTATGGGCAGAGGTTTATATTTATGAATTCTGCACTCCGTAAGTACTATTACGTCAATATCTATAGTAAAACTAGATAGCGTAAGTAAAAAGTCATCAAAATTAAAATAAATGCTTCCGATATTTTGTGAAATCAACGTGAAGTCATTTTTTTCAAAAGTTAGGTATTTATTTAAGTTAGGTGCTTCACATTGGAATGAGTGGGCAATTTCAAGTCCGTTAATATCATTTAAAGTATTTACAGCGTCATACATTTAAAATTACAAAATAGGCATTGACTTACAAATAAATGGACGACAGGTCTAATACAAAAACCACGAAAAAAATGTCCCAAGTCAACCTATTTAAACGTAGTGACATGTAAAGGAATATGAAAAAGCTAAAACGTTGAATTTAAATTGTAATATCATCGCAGTACTGTCTTGTTTGCTTGCTTCGCTGTCAGTCGAACAAATGAAGACTAAAGCGTCAATGACGCTCTGTATACGATTTTAACGCTCTATAAGTTCGGACACTTTTTAGCGCGGACCCGACGTCTATATAATTGTAAGTCAATGAAAATAGGTTAGCAATTCAAAAAAGAAACCAAGCGATATCGAGTCCTAATATGATATGATGATGAGGCTGATTTTCACACGTAATGAAGTTATTTGTGAATGTTAAAATATGTTATTACACTGCGATGGGTATGTAATATATTTATGTATGTATCGGTTATTATGTTGTAAATGTGTAGTGTATGTGTATGGTAAGACATGTTTGAAATGTGAGTATGAGATTGAGTAATTACGGTATTGGTATTTATGTAGGTAAGTAACATTGGTAAGAAAATGCAAAACGATGAAATAAGTACTTCGAAAGTAGCGTAAATAGTACCTTTTAACGTAGAACAAGCATATGAGACAAATTTGCGAAGGTTTGAACTTGTTGGTAAATGGCCATGGGCTGTAAGACATGTATAACACCATAGCGGACAGTCAATCTTCTAGCATAAGGTGGTGTACTTGTTCTTCACTTCTTATCAAAGTAATCGGAGATTTATCATTTTTACGTACATATACTCTGCCATAATTGGTCCAACAAAATTTATAACCTTTAGATACTTTTAGGTCACGGGCGAGAAAGTGAAGTCGGGCGGCCTTAGCAGTCAAATGTTCCGATAGGTATATTGAAGTATTTTCACGTATTTTGAACCCGAGATGTCTCGCAGTTAATTTTGTATTCATAGTAGTGTTAAAAAGCTTCGCTTTACGTAAAAAATCCGATTTAGTTAAGGCCGAATTAGTCTTAACTATGATTGGAGAATTTTTTTCTTCAGATTTTTTCCCTCGCACTCTGTAAATATCTTTAATATCTGACCTCGAGAAATCACACGAAATGTTTTTCGACAAGTGGGTAATCATATCAATTAACTCATCTTTACCTTCTTTTTCCAATCTCAGTACATTTTTTTCAGTGTTCTTTTTTATATGAGTAGTTTATTGCCTATTGACAGCTTGCTGATTCGTCCAGCCAGCCAGTACAGATTTTTGTATCGCAAGTTGAGTTTCTCTCGTTTTGCCTTCAGGTGCTGTTTTTAAGTTAGTCACCGATCAAGATAGTAGAGAAGTAAGCCCAAATATTTCACACAATCATTTGTGGAAGTTCGGCATTCTCAAGTTGGACTGTCTGCCTTTCCTCAGTGTAAAGGTCACATGAGCTGGTTTTGTGGCACTAGCTTTGATTCGCCACGTCTGAAGCCATTTTGTTATTTCATTGACTCCACGTTGTAAGACTAGAGACGCTTTAGCAGGATCTTTCGAATCGCTGTGTCGTCAGCTTAAGTAGCAGTGTTACCCCTAGTACTATAGGCAAATTTTTCATTTATTTATATGGCACCAATAAAGTGCAAGTATTTATGTGGTCTGTGATTACAATGTATATTACTATTACTACATTACAACCTAGCCAATACAAGACTAACAAGTAATGTAATTTTCACTTAATCTAATAAATAAACAAATGATACTAAGAATTCACCCACTGGTAATTTCCTTATCATCTATTAAGGCGGAAACACTTTTTACATGTAATCTTTTTGTTCAGTGTCACTGGCACTGTTTAATTTAATCTTACATTACATTACAGCACTACAGTAGTTCATATGGTTTCTTAAGGATCACAAAAACCAACTATGGGATTTGTAGTGCGATTTCCAAGTGCTTTCTGTGTAGTTGCCGCCTACTGCTTTTCCATAAAGAAGTAGAATAGAAATACTCTTTATTCCAAAAAGGATCAACACAACACACATACACTTAACAATTACGAAACATAATTATAACATAAAAAAATCGAAATGAAAAAGAAAAAACATAACAATTAAATACGTGTGGCGCACTATAGGTTTCCGGAATGAATAAGAAAAAATACTGTAAATGGTCAGAAATGAATTTATTGTTTCTCAAAATATTCTCCGCTATCGTTAATGCACTTTTTCATACGAATGAACCAATTTTGAAAACATTTATGCCACTCCTCCGTGACAATCTCTGAAACATATTTTTCATAACCTTCGACAGCCACTTCCGGTGATGAAAATCGTTGACCGCGTAACTGGTTCTTAATTTTTGGAAATAAATTGTGGCGGCTTTAGACGCCGCCTATTATCATCGGCTGGCTGTGGCAATTTCTTTGGACGAGAGTCGCCAGGGAGAGTGTCACACTTGCCGTAAATGTTTTGACAGTTTACAGTTACGTAAATGGTCATGTCAGCGATTGCAAATTGTTTGCCCGGTTTGATATAAAGATCTTGTAAAAACCACGAAACATTATAATTATATCGCCATTCACGAAATTCACGAGGCCGTTTTATTGTTCGTTAGGGGAGCGATAAATTCCCCAAATTGGTGACCCCGACGTGATTATCTCGGCAGCCTCGAACATTTCCGTGAAAAGTTGACGATTTTGATTTTACATTTCTCAAGAAATAAAAGTTTACAAAAATTTCAAAATACAATGAAGAAGATGAAGTAAAATAAATTGAAGGCCTCATACTCCTTTCTAACGCTCGCTGGAGTTTCCATGAAGGACCGGCTCCGACATTTGGGTGACTGCGACTTGTAAACAATTACGTGCGAACGTGCGTTCTACGTGCGTTCTACGTCATCTACCAGAGGTCACGACGAGTCACGCACCCGTCGACCGTTTGGATTTTGTATTTTATAACCTTTTTTTTTCGACTTGACTTCCTGCCGGTAAGTTTTCTTTAATATTTTATTACCCGTACTGAGGTGTGGTTGTCATGGATGAATTGAAGGCACAACTTGAGAAGCTCGCGGCTCAAAATGAGTCACTATTTCGACAGAACACTGAGCTCAAAGCTAGAATAGCGGATGAACCTCCCGCGCAGGCCCCTCCTCCTCTTCCTCCTCAGAGGCTCAACCACCGTCACCCTTTCCAGCGACATATGGTGTTCGCCCCAAATTAGCCCCATTTTGGTTTGACCGCCCAGCCGGATGGTTTGCTCACATAGAAGCTCAGTTCGCTTTAACAGCGATTACTCAGGACGAAACCAAGTACAACTATGTGGTATCACAGATAGATTCCAGGTTATCAAGAGATGTGGAGGATTTAATTACTAATCCAGCCCCTCTCGACCAGCGGTATAATTGGATTAAGGCTGAAATGATTAAGCGGTTTTCGGCCAGCGAAGCTCAACGAATCAGGCAGCTTATTTCTGGGGAAGAGCTCGGTGATAGGAAACCAAGCGTGTTTCTTAGACACTTGCGCTCCCTGTCTGGCAACTTAACTGGCGAGACCATTTTAAGAGAACTATTTCTCCACAGACTCCCTAGGACGGTCCAGGCAATTTTGACAGCCCAGGCTGAGTTGAGCCTAGAAAAAATTGCTGAGCTGGCGGACAAAATTTTAGAAGTGACTCCCTCATCTACTGGGATTGTGTGCGCCACTGCACCACTCGCGCCTTCTAACAATGAGTTGATCCCCATCATTGCTCAATTACAGGCACTCAGTAAGCAGGTAGCGGCTTTGTCTACACGCCATTTGCGATCAAGATCCAAATCTCGCCGATCTTGCCCTAGATCAAGGTCCGCGATGCCTCACGGCTTGTGCTGGTACCACCGTCGGTACCAGGGCAAAGCTGTCAAATGTGTCCGGCCGTGCTCCTGGTTATATCCGATTCCGGAAAACCAAGAGAGCATTCAGCGGTAATGGCGACAGCTTACTGCAGCCAATTCACTGGTTGAGGATTTGGCGACGGCCACTTACGTATTTGTTCGGGACGACACGTCTCGAAGATCGTTGCAACCGCCGTACTCCGGACCTCACCGCGTCCTCGATAGAAGGGACAAGACAATTTCGCTTGACGTCGGCGGAAGGACAGTCACCGTCAGCATCGATCGTGTGAAACCTGCGTACATCGATGCTGATGTCACCGATGGCTTCCGACCCCCACCTGCAGTGCCACCGACTAGGCATCCCCTGGCTACAGTCCCGCAGCAGTTGCCGTCTTCAGTTCCTTCAGACAAATCAACCACCTCCTCGCCTGGCATTCCGTACACGACCCGGTCAGGAAGGCATGTGCGTTTTAAAGATTTTAGTGATTTTGTTCAGTAGGCTATTTTTTGTTTTTAAGTTCGGTTTCTTCACTCCGTTGGCGGCTTTAGATGCCGCCTATTATCACCGGCTGGCTGTGGCAGTCTCTTTGGACGAGAGTCGCTCAGGAGAGTGTCACACTAGCCGTAAATGTTTTGACAGTTTACAGTTACGTAAATGGTCATGTCAGCGATTGCAAATTGTTTGCCCGGTTTTATATCAATATAAAGATTTTGTAAAAACCACGAAACATTAAAACATTATAATTATATCGTCATTCACGAAGTTCACGAGGCCGTTTTATTGTTAGTTAGGGGAGCGATAAATTCCCCAAAAAATAAAATAATAAAATTGACAAGGTGCCAGGTTCATAAGGTCAACGTTGTTCACCTTCAAAAATTCATTTGTATGTCTGGCCGTGTGAGAACTGGCGTTATCGTGGTGCATTCTTGCACCACGATAACGCCAGTTCTCATACGGCGTTTACAGTTGTTTTTAGGAAGTTTGTCAATAACTTCCGGCAAACAAATAGTCGTGTGCCAATCACTGTTCACGGTATAACGATTCTCCAAAGCAACAGCAGCCATGTGTCCTGTTTGATTAAAAAAGAAGTTATCATCTGCTTAGAGGCACTTTGCACGCGCGCCACTTTGGTTGGTTTAGGCACATCTCGTAAGACCCATACGCTCGATTGCGGCTTCGTTTTGGGATCGTAACTATAAATCCATGTTTCGTCACCTGTTACTATGTTCGACATCAAATTTGACGCCCCTTCATTTAATCTGGTAAGCATGACATTGCACCAAGTGACGCGATCCGTTTTTTGAGCCTCAGTCAAATTGTGTGGGATCCACCGAGAGCACAGGTTTTTCACACCCAAATGTTTGTGTAGTATTGATTGTATTTGAATTTGAATCGCATGGTATGTCACATGGTTTTGATCATACGGCGCACGGCACCGATGTTTTTGTTGTTCACAGCAGTGGACGGGCGACCATCACGAAATTCGTCACTGAGATTCACTCGACCGCGTTTGAATTCTGCAAACCAGCCATAAATAGTCGTCGTGTACGGTGCTTCATCGCCAAAAGCAGATTGAAGCCGAGCGAAGCTCCGCTAAGCTGTTGAATTACACTTAAAGACGTAGGAAATCATACTACGAAAATTTTCACTAGTTAAATCATGGTTATGTAGACAACCAATTTGTAAAATGACGCCACAATGTAAGAACAAGTGACAGTCAGATGAAACAAATTCTACAGCCAAAGAGTTCCATTTTCAAATGTTGTAAATATTTTTAAATATTGTTTATGTAAGTGGCCAGTTCAGGAAACTTATAGTGCGCCCTATGTAATACACGCAAATAGCACACAAACAGGTAACAAACAACTATAACAATAAATAATCAAGAGGTAATCCTTACATGCTGTGATGTCACGGAATCCATCATCCACTCAGCTTGGTGTCGTCTCACTGCATGTGCTACGATGCTGATTTTCAATGGATCCAGTAACATAATAAGTATCAACAACGTACTGACATACTTTAAATGAATTAATGAAATATTCTTTATTACACATAAAATTATAGTTTAAAATACAGTACAGCTATAAAGTACAGTACAGTACAGCTTAAGTATAATAGTAATAGTAAGTTAATGTGCAAGAGGCGTCCTTATTGCCATGTATCAATTTCTTCCAGGCAACCCTAGGATAGACATTTGGGATATGCAAAAGGGGTGCAACCAAAGAATATTATCGTATACTACATAAGTAATAATAAAAATATGTACTTAGATAGATACCTATCTACTTTACTTTTAATTAATTACGTATATATATATATATATATATATATATAGTTATATGTATGTATATAATACAATATAATATAATAAATAAATAATAAATAACGCACACACTCGACATAGCCCCGCACTAGGGAAACCCTGTGTCGCGGGTGCCATGGACACACACATAGACAACCACAAATTACACCCAAACTCACGAGAGAAATAAATGTAGGCCATACAAACATTTCTCCGGCCCGGGAATCGAACCTGGGACCTCTGCGTGGCAGTCCGGCATGGTAACCGTTCGGCCACGGAGGCAGTTTAATATGTATATACATTGATATGTTTTAATATCATTTGTATATATATACATACAAATAATTTTAAAACAACAATAAATAATAATATTAAATACTTTTATACTTTAAAGGAAAAAGAAAAATGAGTTATAAGTATAGGAAATAAATGAAAGGATAGTAGAGAAAAGACCAAACTTAGGAGTTGAGGAAGTGACCCTTGACACGTTGTTTGAAGGTATCAAGAGAAGTGGAGCGTCGAATCTATTCGGGAAAACTTAATGATTTACATAATATTGACAATTTTATATTGAATATTGATTCGTAAGCGCTACGGCAAGGAAACTACTGTCTAGGAAAAGGTAATCAAAAAGCCATCAAAGTAAAACAAGTTTGTCCTACTTCATTTGTTAAATATTGGTTAGGGCATGTAGAGAATAAATGAAAGAAGATTGACAAAACAGATTTATAAGGCGTTAGCTTGGATATCTTAACCAACGAGCGTGTACGGAAGCACTGATGCGTTGTGATGAGGCAAAAGATGTGTGTCAGAATCGTAATTAGTTTAAGGCTGTTGTCTCTGCCTACCCCGATGGGAAAAGGGCGGGAAGTATAAGAAGAAGATGTATGTTTTTTAGACACTATCTATGCATGCAGAGTTTGCAGAGTTTTAAATCGCTGAGATCTGAGGGGCACTCTACTGCGTCTGTCTCCCTGAGACATAAGCTCACAAGTTTAATGTACCTGCAATTTCAGCAGCAGGTAAGGTGGCAGTACTTACTTGGACGTACTCATTCACAAAGAGTTCTAGTTCTGCTACAAAAATTTCCCAAAGCTCCCGAACCAGAACTATTATTTTTAAATGTTCATTTTCTGAATTGGTCCTACAAAAAATCGTACCCGGGATCTCCTAAGGTAGTGGCACTGCAACTACCATGGACAGATGTGTCAGGGTTTCATTAGAAAAACAGTGCCCGTTGCTCCGATACTCATAGAAAAGGCATTTCCCTAGTTTGAGACCAGGCAATGTTTAAAAAGGCAAATTTAAAAAAAAAAGTAGCTTATGCCCAGGACTTTGACAGCGCGGAGTACTTCGCGTAGCATACTGTAGGTACTAGACTAATTAATAATATAATATAATAATAATAATAATTTAGCAGCAGTAGAGCTCCTTGTGAAAGAGTTCATCCAGGGTAGTACAGCCACCTTATCTATTTCTGCCGCCAAGCAGTAATGTCAGTCCGGTTTTGAAGAGTAAGGATGCTGGTGAAATTATAGGCACATGGTCCTTGTCAACAACTTATGTCTCCGGGTGGCAGTACCCTTCATATCTTCGCGATTTAAAGCTCTGCGTGGCCCTGCAACCGTTATGGAAAGGCGTGTAGCTTACCATCAGGTGCACGACTTGTTCGTGCCGTATAATAAATAAAAAACTAATTTTCATTATTTTTCAGGTTCTCCATTCAAACTTTCATTCTTTATTTCACCCCCTTTAGGATCTATTTTTGTGACAAAAAGTAGCCTATGTCCTTCTCCTGGGTCCCTTCTATCTCTATACCAAAATTCATCAATATTGGTTCAGCAATTTTTGGCGTACAAACGTAAGTATTTAAGTAAGTACTTTCACATTTATATAAAGTATACCAAAAAGTATTGCTTATGACCCCTTTTGCAAACCCGCAGGTCACATCCAATTAGCACTGATAATTTGCAGAACAGCTGCAAGTGAATCCATACAATACTCGTTCAATATCGCAACATTTCCACCTGTGGAAAACCCTTTGTCATTACTTATTTACTGCTTTACGGGGCAAATGAATCGAAAATTATTATAATCTTTAATCTATAGAAAACATAATAAGTGTACTGACATGAGTTAACAGAACATTGATTTTATGGGGTACTAATGGCTGACTCATAAAAGGTCAAAATGAATAACTTTTTCTTTTCATTAATTTCAATAATTGATATTTTGCCAATAAAACAATCATACAAATCATCGTCATGGCTCAACACTTTTTTCGAATTGGTTGTACTCGTACATACGGTGTGCTGGTACATTGAATTGAAATAACTTTATAAAAATATATAATTTGTTCAATAATAAAAGTCAACAGAGAATTTCTATTAAGATTAAGAAAGCATTGATTCTTTCTAAGTAAAACTACAATGTTTAGTCAAATTCAATTGTTTCTTCCATTTAATGCTGTTAAATTGATGGAATTCTTATCCATATTTAATAGAACAAAAGATTGAAAAGAATGGCAATTTCATGTACTTAGGGTCGCACTTTAATAATCTACATGGTAACGAAAATTAAATCGTACATCATACATCTAAAAGTCACAGAGTTCTTTGTTGCAAGCGTGAATCTTGCTACGTCGAATTGTCATACAAAAGTGGGAAAATATATTTTTTTAAATAAACTGAAGGATAGTAGGTAATAAATAGGTTAATTAATTAGAATAATAAGTGTATTAGTTTAAAAATGTAGGACAATCTTAAAGAACTTACGTCTAACGTTGCGTGCTGTCCGCTTATTTCATATGCCGGCCGGTCGATAGTACTGCAGTGGCACGGTGGCAGCGGAGAACTCACAACGTCCTCAGCTCCGCGGGGTAACGGTTTTGCTTGAAACATCGAACGGTGAGTTCCTTTTTCAAAACTTTTCTTTTCAATAACGATTCTTATTCAGTCAATTGTTTTGATATAAAAGTACAATAGAGGTTTTAACGATTTTTATATTTGATTTTGGGGATCTTTAGAATGGTTTTCTAAATGTCACAAAGTTTGTAAATGTTTTGGAAGCAGAGATAACGAGAACGGATATTTAACAAATGACACTTCAATTTTTCTTTCAATAAAAATAATCAACAGTGGTTTTTCATCACTGTCATAGTTTCAATGCTAAGTAAATTAGCATCTGTCTTAAAAATAATTGGAACATGTTCGTGTACGAGTTACCTTTCCGTTTCCTTATATAGTTCTAATATTATGTTAAGAAACGAACACAAACCGCAATAAGACATTTTTCAATTTCAAATTGTTTGTCTTCAGTTACTTTGTTAATTCCATAACCTATTTCATATTACAGTAAGACCTACCCCTTCCAAAGTTATCGACGCATATTTGCCATTAGCTAATAGCTTTTACTGAATAATGTTGAACGAAAACACGATAGATGTAAACATACGTGACAATTATTCTATAATATAATTTCTCAAAACAAAGCTTTCTTCAGTATAAAAAATAATTATTTTCACACTTTCATGACTCCTTCACGCGGCACTTACTGTGTTTTCGATTAGTGGGAAAATAAGTCTCATTGTTTTTTTACTTTTAAAAATAGACAATTTTTTCATAATCTTTTATATAATATGTAAGGTACAATAAGATGTACAAAAGTATTTGTTTGACTATTTTCTAAATGTTTTCATAATATCGAATATTTAGATTTTTGTGATTGTTCATATTGGAAATGAAACTAGTTTTTCGGATCATATAAATTTGTTTTTTTAGGCCCTTTACAGGTCCTATGGTTTCGGCTGACAGAGATTTTAAAGGTATTAACCAGAATCGGTAACGACCTCAGTGGTCAATGGCATGATATCGCCATCTCTGAGGTCCCGGGTTTGATGCCCGGCCGGGTTTATGTGGAAAACTAACTTTTAACCTTTTAACTGAGTTGTTTGTGATACCGTCCTTGTTTCCAATATCACAAGTGCTTTAGTTACTTACTTTGGGATCAAGGCCACGTATGTAAAGTTGTTTAATATTTATTTATTTACGTTGGTGTGTTTCAAAAAACAAATGCACCTAATTTAGGTCCGAAGAAAATAGTATCATTTACAATTTTAAATATAGTTTATACTTTTATTAATACTAGGAATAGGGTCTAGAAACTCCCAACAAAGTGCTCAAAATCCTGATGACAAGTTCCCCAAGTAGGTTTGATTAATTGAAATTCATTTGGAATTTCGTAACAATATTTAAACAAATGCTAATACACTTGGTATTGTTCTTTGATACTAGTGTATGCCATCAGGTTAAAATGTGTGCATTGCATTCAATGAATATAGTATAATTCAACTTTGTTAGTGTCGATTTAACACGATTGTCGCTGTAATTCGTTCAATCCGCATTCAAACACATTTGGACCATTGCCAGATCAAAGTATAATCTGTATATACCGCTTAAGTATGCAATTAATTACATTTGTTTCGGATGACGGCTTTTGTTACATTTTGCTGAATTTACTTGTTCATTTCAGCATGATATACTGATTCTGAAGGGTACGGAATCCTTGATTGAATATACATCAAAGTGATTCATCACTTGAAAGTCGTAAAAATAATGCTTTTTTATTATTTGTTTTTATGATATCAAGAGACATTAAGCACAAGTCGTGCGCCTGGTGGTAAGCGACATGCCTATCCGTGACAGTTGCAGCGCCACTCAGAGATTTAAATCGCAAAGATCTGGGAGGCACTGACAAAAGTCCCATATGCTTTTAATTTCACCAACACCCTTACTTACTTACTTCGGTAGCGCAGTGACTCAAAGTGGGTCTTGGCCTCCGACACTAGATTCTGCCACGATTCCAGCCACTACCACCGAGTCCTTGAGATTTTTCTGGACTTCGTCGCCCCAGTGGTACCTTGGACGTCCCAAATAAGTTATATAATAATTTAATAGAAGTTTATTTATATCGAGTTCTTAGGTTTTCGCGATTGTTACACATAGGAAATGAAGCTATTTATCCGGATTTAAATCGCGTATACTTGTTTTCAATTGTTTTTCAATCAAACCGATGTTTCGCCCTTTACAGGTCCCATGGTCACGGTTGACACGACGGTTTGTTTGAAAAAATAAATATACGCGATTTAAATCCGGAAAAATAGTTTCATTTCCTAAGTTTATTTGTGTGAAATATACATAAGACATATTTTTACAGATACATTCATTCTATTTTAATTAGCCATTTTTTAAAAGCTTATAATAGGTAGATAACCTCTTTTTTCCTGATCCCGATCATGGAATGGTTGGTTATAAAATACACTTAAAGTCAGGCGGAAACTTGCACTAATATCCTATATTTTTAAACTTCTGTGAGGAAAAATTTTCAATCCTGTCCTTTTGTGGTAAATACGCACGTGTGTCCCGGACGGATACCACCAACTGGTCTGCAACCGGCCACAACTGGTGACCGTGTCGCGCGGGAGGACCAACCTGTAGGTTTAGCATGACATATCATATACGTATTATTATGTTAATTTCAAGTTCTTTGAAAAAATACATAAAATAAAAATACTTCATTAGTTTGTTATTGTTATTGATACAAACATCAAATACAAGGAAAAAATCCTTTAATGTGACTGGGCACGAACCGTGTGGGTGAATATGTACCACCGCTCGGTTAAAATCGAAGGAATTTTTATGTATCAATAATAATTTCAAACCTTCAACTTTCAAGTATCATAAAAATCTGGTATTGTCATTTGGACAATGGATTTTGCATATGTTGTATTAGAAGCCATAATAATACATATGTTGCCGCGTTGATTCACACTTTATACATAATCCGTTAAGATAATACATTTTAAGGCATTCTGCCATCGATTGTAATAGCAATGGAGCTCCTTGTGAAAGAATTCCTCCAGGGAAGTACTTCCACCTCATCTAATTCGGCCGCCGAGCTGTAATGCGAATATTATTGCGTTCCGGTTTGAAGGGTAAAGGTGCTGGTGAAATTACAGACCCACGAAACTTGTCAACTTATGTCTCAGGGGTGACAGGCGCAGTGGAGTGTCCCTCAGAGTATAGCGATTTAAAGCTCTGTATGGCACTGGAACTTCTATGAACAGAAGTGTCGCTTAGCTCGTCTCGTCACTTGATGTTTAAAAAAGCATATTTACTTAAGTATATATACGTTATCACGCCCTTTTTCCATTGTGGTAGGCAGAGACAACACCCCCAGCTTCCACTAAGTATCATTCTGACACACATTTTTTGCATGACCACAATGAACAGTGCCCTTTTAATTTAGTTAACATTTGCCCTTTTTATTCGTTACTTTTTTATTTATGTTTGTAAAATCTGATGAAAAATTAATTATTTGATCGATTGCATAATCATATATCTGATCTGGGTACTCAGACACTCTTAAACGAAATATTTCATTACTTAAATGTAATAATATGTTTTTGAAACCTGAAAACATATTCCATAAACATCCTTATCGCACGATATCAAGTCGTTTAGACGTCGGAAGCTCGTTTCGGGGAGTTACGTAAGCGTAGCAAAACATTTTTGTTACTATACCCAGTTAGGATGTCTACGTTTGTTGGCTGTATTACCGTCGCTCGGTTTTAGTATCATAATTTATGACTCTGTCTAGGGAATTTTGAAAACGGATAGTTATCATAATCGTTTAGCAGATTTAGAGAAATATTTGTATGGCCTTCATTTATATATCTCGTGAGTATGTGTGAATTTTGTGGTTGTCTATGCGTGTATCCATGGCATCAGCAATACAGGGTCTCCCTAGAGCGGAGCTTCTTTTTTATTTTAGAATACTAAGTGCCGGGACGAAGAAGTCGTGTGCTTGGCGGTAAGCGACACACCTGTCCCTAATAGTTGCAGTGCCACTAAGAGCTTTAACTAACGAACTAGGATCAAATGACAAATAATAAACATGAATTTAAAAATAAGCCAACCTCAAAATTTCGCTCCACTCTCGCTGTGTTCATTACCCTGATCTCCTCTTCGATAACTAAAATGTGTAATATGGAAGTCCTCGTCAAAACCAATAATATGAGCCCAAACACTGGGTAGCTGCTGTACACCGTTGAGCAGTTCCTCCCATTTGTCTACCATTTCCGTCATTATATCAGATGTAGATCACCATAATATTTTACTTTCATTGGAATTACATCTGGGAAAGTGGGTAAAATCCAATATATTGGATGTATCCCCTAACGGTAAAATATCTTCTTCCAATTTGAATGGCACTACCACTGAGGTACTCCCTTTTCAACAAAAATAAAAAGAATTATTGATTTCGATAGTTCTTTTCCTTATTCAGTTCACAAATGTCGGAGTAATAGCCTAACATACACACAAAAAATATACACTCAAATTGAGAACCGCCTCCTTTTTTGAAATCGGTTGATATAAAGTCATTAATAACCTTAACTTTTATTAGATCTTAATGTTCGAAACGTTGTAATTGAATTCCTTAAAATGCTTGAGGGAGATTTAATAGTGTCGAATGACCACACTAATTTGCTACGAATAAAATTTCGTAGCACGTGTAGCTTCTTTCGAATAATACGCCCCAATTATGTTTACATTAATGTTGAAGAAATCGACTGTGATTTGATACTATTATTGCCTATCCCATTGTTACGTGATCTATCGGTAATGAAAATTATTAATTTATTTTAAAGACCTTTGTGGCACGTTGCACTATTAACAATAATAAGTAATGTTCCAGACAATCACGCCAGTTACCTAATCTCAAACCAGGGAATTTTCCGTACTCCAGGGCAAAGGAATTCACTCTGGGGAACTACCCAGACCAGAATTTTCAAAATTGGTTCCACCGGGAATCGAAACCGGGATCTCCTCATCCAGCGCCCACAGGACAAATCGTTGGGCTACCAATGCCATTATTTTTTTGTTGATAGTAATTAACGGGACAAACAAGTCGTTCGCCTGACGGTAAGTGACACATATGTCAATGACAGTTGCAGTGCCACTTAGAGCTTTATAGGGGAAAGATCTGAGGGACACTGCACTGCACCCTTACCTTTTAAAACCGGAACGCAGTAATGATCACGTTACTGCTCGGTGGTAGAAATAGGTAAGATGGCAGTATTTCCCTGGATGAACTCTCTCACAACGAGCTCTACTGCTATTATTGTATTACATTCTGTGCCTTTACGTATGCATTGCGGGTTGTCATTTACGATCGCGTAAAATATTTGTCAATTTTGTTTGCCACGAGAATATGCAATTTATTAATAATTTCTATACAAATATAGCTGCTAGCGACCACTGAGGTCTTGGAGACTACGCATTAAAACTTGCATTTCAGAGTACTTACTACGACACGTTATATAAGGGTCTGAAACATAATATATGAGATCCACTAGCAAACTGCGTTATGTGCGTGGATAAAAAAGTTATAAACTAAAAAAAAAATTATTGTTCCGAAACCGGATTTTTAAATGGCAATTTTTAATAATCTGAAAAGTGTGTTATGATTGTCGATGAATTAATTACTCTATTTCTATTTAAAAATTGATCATAGAGAGTTTTGCAACAGTAATCATCGTAGCTACTTTTGCAACAACACAGTGATAATAATAGTAATTATATACTGATAATAATAGAAAAAGTTTTGTTATAATAATAGAAAAAAATAAAAAATACAATTCTAATTTTCCTTAACTCTCTTACATCCACATTGTCACCCATCAATGTATCTTTATTATTTATCATTTCTTCTTCTTCGGTCACGTTTGATTGTACTTACCCGATAATATATACAATTCAAGATTTTTGTATGTAAACCAATCTTCTCCGAAATGTTTGACGATCAAATTCTTAATAAATGAACACGAGGGACCTCTCCTATAACAAAATAATAAATACCAAACAAAATAACGGATTTTGCACGAGTTTACACGCAACAGAGCAGCGATTGCAGGTTGACGACAAAATGGCAACTTTTGAAAGTGTAAAATTAAGAAAGATAGCGACTTTGACAAAAGTAGTCAACATTTGACACTGATTTGTTCATAATATACCAAGTTTTGGCACTGTATTGTTGAAGTATTCGAAATTATTTAAATACTGTTCTATTTCACTCCAAAAAATCATTACCAATGCCACATAGTGTTGTTTGCAAGTGGACTTTTTTTTATAATACTAAGTGACAGGATAAACAAGTCGTGTGTTAGGTGGTAAGCCACACGCCTGTCCCTTACAATGGCTAACCACTCAGTGCTTTAATCACAAAGATCTGAGGGGCACTGCCACTACGCTTGACACCCTGAGACATAAGTTAACAAGTCCCATGTGCCTGTAATTTCACCAGCACCCTTACCCTTCGAAACCGGAACGCAATAATGTTCTCATTACTGCTTGGCGGCAGATATAGGTATATATATCAAGTGCAATTGACAAATTCTAAAACATTAAAACAAAAATATAGCATTTCCAAATACAATTACTTTATAGAAGTAGTAGTTAGTCTTACAAAATCAGAACACTTGGGCAGTAGCTCCCACGCTAGCCTTTTTTCCTTCTCCGCACAGGTCATGGTAAATTTGTAATTTATTTCGCGCTTAAATTCCGAAAAGTTAGAGGTGCAAGCCCGGATTCGAACCCGTAACCCTCTGCTTGAGAGGCGGTAGGTTAAACCTTATGGCTACCACGGCCACAATTACTTTTTTTTTACTAAAATTGCTTTTTAATCATAAATTCATTAGAATTACAAATTCACTTACTAACTCAAATAATTCAAACCTCAACTGTAAAAAGTCAGTTAAAATATATCTGTGGCTCTAGTGAATAGGGACACAAGTCAAAAAAGCCAACTTTGTAAGGAAACGCGAAGAACACTTAATGCTTAACATCATATTAAGCTTTAACTGTTTTTCGCGTTTACTTGTACCTGCTTGTATCCTTTTTTACTGGAGCCACAAATATGTAGGTAGACAAAAATATAAGTGGACACAGGACATATGACGCAACGCAGCAGAGCGTGTAATGACACATTCAGAAATGTGTAAGTACTTTACGTATCTTTATCCCATTACCTTTTTCGACTTATGAACACACATATTTCTGCGCACGTTGAGGAAAACCTATGTTCAGCTTACTAATATAAGTTAGACGAAACATGAATATCTTTATTACAATTCTTTGTAAAGACCATTGTTAAACTGTGATTGCTACGAGAAATTCAACTAGTACATCTTGATACTTTTTCCGTATCCCTACTATTTAATACATTTAGGCATATTTTGTCTTCTTCCTTGTGACACTTTCTTGGCTCATCGTACATGGTAATCATTCGAATCCACCATCCATACTTACGTAATTTTATTACTTCGCAAGAAATAGTACATTGTAATTTACAGACAACCTTGTCTGTTCTGCGAATGTCAAAGTTTCCGTAGCAAGCAATAGATAAAAGTAACTTCAGAATTTATTTTCCTTATTATTTATTTCTGATTCGGAGGCTTATAATATTAAACTACACGCAACCACTCAGAGCGTTGCCGTCGGTATTAGTCATATCGAAATAAAGGCTACATATGAGTTTTTTTTTATGATACGTAGTGACGGGTCGAATAAGTCGTGTCTTTTACCACCATGCGTAAAAGACACGGCTGTCCACAGCAGTTGCAGTGCCACTCAGAGCTTTAAATAGCATAGATCGCTCTGTCACTGCGCCCGACACCTCGAGTAAGTGTGTTGACTTCCCTCTCACCTGATGGAAAGTGACGATGAAAACAACGATGGAGCATGCACACCCAAAAAATGCCTATTCACTCTCGCCTTGAAAAGGCCCAAGTTATATCGTTCAGGAAACATGTCTGCAGGCAGGGAATTCCATTCCATTGCCGGTCGCCATGTAAACGTGGAAGCGAAAGCTTTGTACAAATTCTTGGAATAACCACAACATAGGGGTGGAACCCCTGTCTATGTCTAATCCCCCGATGATGGAAAGGGAAAGGCCGAATTAAATTGCTCAATTCTGTAGCACATTTTTTGTGTCACACCAAAAAAAAGTAAAAGTAAAAAAACAAAAGTTTAAGGCGGTGCAAAAGTTTAAGGCGGCGTTCCAAGCTCTGCAGCTTTACCCCTACTAATTCCGAGTCACCTATAAGCACGATCTTCGAACGATTTTCAACTAAATCCAAGGCGGTGTTTAGAAGAACCATTCCATAAGTGGCATCAGTACTCCATACGCGACCGGACTTGTGCTTGGTACAGTTGAAGCAACAGTCCTGGTGTGAAGTAGCGTCTCACTCTGGAAAGGATAAGACATAAGTTGACAAGTCCCATATGCCTGTAACTCCACCAGAATCCTTACTCTTCAAAACTGTGATACAACAATGCTCACATTGATTGCAGAGATAGGAAGAGTGACAGTACTTCTCTCTACGAACTCTTTCACAAGGACCTCTATTGTTACGAAATACCTATTTTATTTTATTTAAATTACGATAGAAAGTTGTGTAGTTCTATTTAGGAATACTCTTATATTTTATTTAAACAAGGCAATTTAATGAAACTATGTTTTCTGATCTCAATCACACATATTTATTTTTTCAAAAAAATACCGTAAGTTAACGATAAAAGAGTCCGAAACGTTGGTTTGTTTGAAAACACAAATATACGCAATTTACGTCCGTAAAAACGTGAAACCTAAACACCTGATAAGGTTTTTTTAAAATATTAAGTGCTACAACTCCGAGAGAGGTAAATTATATTCGGCAAATATTCAAGAACTAATAATGTTGGACCCTGTGCAAAGAATGCATCACACATTGTACTACATCATTCTATTCAAGAACCTTCGCGTGTTAAATATAAATTCAACAAAGCAAGAAAAACCTCAAAGCGATTGCAAGACGTGGAAAATGTGGATTAAACTCGACATGTTGACTCCTAGATTGCTTTAGTACGGTCACTAGGCTAGTTATAGGTCGGGTCATGACCGGTTGTACAGGTAGGCAGGTAAAGCTTTGCGTGAGTAGAAAAGCTCTAAATGTACACAAATGTTTAGCGGTTTTGGAGCATGTGTACATTAAAATAAAGGAGCTGATTCTTCCACGAATAATCTATTGGAGATGAAATTATCAAATTAGATACCTATATAGGCGTAGAAGCAAAGGCCGTGGGATCGAATCCGGCTCGTGTGTAATTTAATTTGAAATTTACCATGAGCTTTTCAGTGAAGGAAAACGTTGTGACGATATCTGCATGTCGAAGACTGTCTACGATCCTTGGAAAGCCTCACCTGAGAGGAGACCCGTGCCCAGCAGTGGGACGTATAAATGAGTTGATGATGGTGATATGGCGTAGACCATAATAAGTGCAGGTTCAAGCATAGGTGGACTGTGCTAACACGTGTACAACTGATGACAATTTCCTTGACGTTAAAGCAAATCATAATGAGTATTGTAATGTGCTAAATTAACATCTATTTATTACCTGGAGGTGTTTTATGTAGCTGGTTGTACTTTGTAGACACTGTTGCTTTATAATTCACTATTATATTCTGTCTGTCATTAACTTTTACAACGTTGTTAACAGGACGAGATATGAAAAGAATTACTTAAATCACTTCATTTGTTTCATCTTAAAAATAACGTAATTATCTTGTCTATTCTTGGGTTTGTTGTTAATATTAATACATTGGTCGAACAAACACAGCAAAATCCTGCATCTGTTGTCTCACCGCGGCTACGACTTCAGATTAGTAAGCTAACTGACCTCCCACACTAGCGTCTTTCGAGCGTCAGCGTCTTGTCAACGCACGTAACGCACGCGAGCGTCAACAATACATCCGCGCGGCGATGACGTAACGTAGTATCCCTAACTCATTTGTGGCCGCAACGCAAGCACTGAACAACTGCTGAATAATGCCGAACGTCGGGTATATGCGGCGCTGGCGTTGCGTCGCGGTCGCGCGGACAGCCGTCGTGTGAACGCCGTGCGTTCGACGCTAGTGTGGGGGGTTTTTGCCGGAGCGCCACTTGTGAGGCAACAGACGTTGGTTCGTGTCCAATCATATGTATATTTTTATTATTTTTATATAATAATAACAAACTAGTGGAAATGAAAATTTCTTTTGGAACTAAATCGAATGTATTTGCGTTTTTCAAACAAAAAAAACGTTTTGCGC
The DNA here is from genome assembly GCF_003589595.1 of Hyposmocoma kahamanoa. NCBI lineage: Eukaryota > Metazoa > Arthropoda > Insecta > Lepidoptera > Cosmopterigidae > Hyposmocoma > Hyposmocoma kahamanoa. The sequence goes on from NW_020654748.1 coordinate 18,445,642, forward strand.
GTTTTACAGGTCCCATAGTCACGACTAACCGACAGTCAGTTTCATTTCATATGTCTAACAATTCCGAAAGCGTAAGAATATGATGGTGGGTGTATTTTCGCAATAAAAATATATGAACATCATGATATTCAATTAAATAGCAGTAATGCGAGCATTACTGAGTTCTACTTTTGAAGGGTAAGGGTGCTGATGAAATTGCAGGCACGTGGGACTTTTCAACTTATTTCTCAGGGTGATCGGGGTAGAGGCGGTGCACTTCAGATCTTTGTTATTTAAAGCTCTAACTGTCACTGCAACTGTTATGGACAGGCGTGTCGTTTACCGTCAGGCGCACGACTTGTCCGTCCCATCACTTAGTATCATAAAAAAAAATTCTTACTTTTTCACGACTGTTACACATAGGAAATGAAACGTGAAATGTCAACCATGACCATGACCAGTGAAGGGCCCGAAGCGTCGATTTGTTTGAAATAATAAATACCCGAAATTGAGATCCGATAAAATAGTTTCATTTCCTAAGTATTGTAAGGTTTTCGCGATCGATACATATTGAAAATGAAAGATTTTCTCGAATTTAAATTGGGTATGGCTCTGATTGTATCATAGTCAGCCGTGACCGTTGGTTTGTACGAAAAAAAACAAATGCTCACCAATCTTCATCCGGAAAAAGTAGTCTCTTGTTCTGTTATTATTTTGTACTATTGTTGATCCAATTCCTAAATAAAACAATTTTATAATTATTAATACAAAGATTGAAAACCAAAAATTCGACAAACAAGCACATAGCGAAATTTCGTAAAGTCCGCTGGTTCGTTCCGTGGCTTAGTTGGCATAGCGTCTGCGACTGTTTGCTAGAAGACGTCAGTTTGAATCCGGCCGGATCGAAAGAATTTTTTACTATGTCTTCGTATTAATAATTATAACAAAATAGTGGAATAATTTCACAAAAATATCAAGAACATCAATTCAATACAAATTTAAAAACAATTTTATTTTATTTGTTTATTGTTAGAACACTGTGATCAATCATATTCGATAAATAAATGTCGTCGTAAAGAAATAAATATCTAACTAACCAATGAAATGTCAATAATCAATGTAATTTTGAAAAAAACGGCTTAGTCGTATAATCCTCGTCTCACGGATCCTATTGTCCCGTTCTCCGAAACCAAAGACAGATGACTGTAAATAAAAAAATGACAACCACACCAATTATCCGGTTTCAAAAGTGGGAATTCGCTATGAGCTCTAGAGGAATAGAATTCACTCTAAAGCACTGTACAGGACACCCAGGCAAGAACCTATTCAAAAAAGACAATTTCCCAAATTGATCCTATCGGGAATAAAACCCGGGACCTCCTCATCCAGCGCCCATAGTGCAAACAGATTGGCCACTGAGGCGGCCATGCTTCCATGCGTTCAATAAATTAGTAAATACATAAATAATAGTAATACATATAATAGGAAATTAGTAAACACGCAAAAGCGCTTTTTATGCTAAATAGACTTACACTTGACCCCTAACTAACCTTGGAGCATAGAACGATGGAACGAGCGCACTCAGTGCCTATTCAATCGTACTTTAAAGATATTTGAGTTATATGTAATAATGTGCTCGGAATTAAAGACGCAGGCTGGGAATTTCATTTCCTAGCTATAGGCAAGACAAAGTATTTATACAAAAAGCGCTTAGTACGATTGAAGGGAATAGCAGCCGAGTAAGGACAATATCCCATGTATCTGGATGTTCGATGGTAAAAGAGAGAGGGCGAATTGAGCTGGTGGAGCTCATGGGCACTGAAGTCTAATCTGTAGAAAAGCGACAGACGGCAACTTAGCGTCGGTGGACTAAACTGTGAAGCTTGGACTCGCGCTTCGTCGCCAATAAATCTCCAGGCTCTACGTTCAACCGAGTCAAGAGCTTACAGTTGCCAATTCACTTAACTATACCACAGAGTTAATTCATAACCTACTTAATAGAAGGTAAATATACTACCTACCGAGACTATTACTACTTTGCCTAATGAATTACAAAACTACAAATGTTCAACTACTAACTACATCTATTGTGTTGAATGACCTACAAGTGATTTTCGTAATCTATTTAAAAGATTGCCTATTTACATATTTTAATTAGATAGTGATATAGAAGAAAATATTCACACTGTGTTAGTTACATTTTTGTCGTTACTTTTATAAGGGAAAACGTATACTACTTAACACGTTCGTCACCGGCTAGAATTTTCAAAAATCTTCAAAAAATGACATTGGCATGTATATAATGCAAATGCAAAACTTATATACAAGGCAAATGACATGTATATAAGTTTTTTCGCATATTATTATTTGGCTTTGTTTTGGAATTATTTTTCGGGCCGGGCATTTCAACAATTATTATTACGTTACGTTTGCAATAATTATTACGTTTAAACCGCGTCAGTTATAATGCCGGGTAGAGTACATACACGTCATGTTCGATCGATGTTTACCTAAAATTGAAACACGTAGTTAATTTGAGATTAACATTTCACATTAACATTTTTTTTGTTTAGTTAGTAACTTTAAAATTCTATTTGAAATTGGAATATTTTTTTTTATTCGAAATATATATTTTTTTCCTCTAAGTCTAAAAATGTAGGTATGCCATTAAAAATTCTAAAAAATCTAGTGGCAACGGTAGTTCCTCAGGGTCGCGCCGGTCATGTGATATGGTTAAATACGTAGCGTTTGCCACCTGGAGCGTGAAAGAGCATCGCAAAGTTAGTGTGCCAGTCATTTTAACCCCCCACGACCCGAATAGGTAGATAAGTCACTTTGATCCACCAGGGCGATGAACATGTTAAATCTCAGAAGAAATGCTATACGATACAAGCCCTGTACCTCACCGTAGGTACACTTGGCCTGTGACGGATGGTCGGATTTAGATTTCGAAGTATGCTTATGCTGCGGGATGCGCCATACCGGAGCTCAACCAGCCAGCAGTAACGAATGAAAAATGAAATTCCGCTATAGATTTTTAAATTTGTTTAGCAGCCATCTTATTTATTTGAACTTCGAACATTTTCTACTTCCGGCGGAAATCGACCAGTGTGTACCTGTGTGTCATAAAAGTGCACATTCCATTACTATAATTTTTACAGGCCGTTGATCTCTCTTTTATATTTTCCACATTCAGGTCAACTCGCATGAATTCTTCTGCTTTGGAATATATCGGGAAGTATATTTTCAATTTCTATCCGTGAGTAACAATTTGTAGCTTTATATATTAATAGATTAGATTAGATTATTAGATTAGATTAAAATATAAGTAATGTAGCTAGGACTCATATTTCAGCGCTCATAGCGCGTTCTTTTGCAGAAAGTATTAGAAGATTGACTGACTGAACAGATTTAAAATACAATTGAGCGGAAAAGGTTGGTAAGGACCGACCAAGGTGAACATACCACGGTCAAATTGAGGTCATCTTAAAAAAAGGCCAGGTCAAGTGTACCCCTAACCGACGAGCGTGTATAGAAAACATTGATGCGTGTTGACGAGGCGAAAGATGTGTGCAGGGATTGTATCAAGTACGATGCTTGCTTGTATTAAAACTACTTACCATGATAGGAAAATGGTATGAAGTCTATATCTGTAGATCTGAGAACCCTAAGTGCCAAATAGTACCTAAGTTTTACTATAGAGCGTTTTAAAGAGAATGAGGGTCTTAATTAGGTGTCGGGTTACATTTTGTTTTACAATATCAAGTGACGGAACGAACGAATAGTGCGCCTGATGGTAAGCTACACGCCTGTTCATAACAGTTGCAGTGCACTCAGAGCTTAAAAATCGCAGAGATCTGAGGGGCATTGCCACTGTGCCCGTCACCCTGAGACATACGTTGACAAGTCCCGTGTACCTGTAATTTTACCAGCACGCTTACTTACCCTTCAAAACCGGAACGCAGTAATGCTAACATTACTGCTTGGCAGCAGAATTAGATAAGGTTGCAGTACTTCCCTAGATGAACTCTTTCACAACGAGCTCTACTGCTGCTACACAACGACATTGCGACTAGAGTGTAGTACATGACCCTGAATAGGGCACTGCAAGTCAAAATATTGAATACAATAACATGAAATCAAGTAAAATAGTAATTTAGAATGGAAATTGAAAGCATAAACGAAAAATTGGAAATAATTAAAATTAATGTGAAAATAAATTGAAGGTATAGGAATTGAACTATTTTTTCGGATTTAAATCGCGTATATTTGTGTCATAAAATATTAAATTAATAATGTAACAATAACATAAATGTAATAAATATATATAACATATTATTTAGGCAGCAAACAAACATATGACCCGCCTGATGGAAAGCGGTCACCGTCGCCTATGAACGCCTGCAACACCAAGGGCGTTACGAGCGCACTGCCAACCCTTTAGGACCCTTCTCAAACCCCTTTTGAAGGACTCATGCTGAATTCCTGCGGCAAAACCACGACTGGGAGTTCATTCCACAACCTAATTGTACGTGGGTGAAAGCGCCTCTGAAACCGTACAGGACGAAAAAGACTCGGTTTCTGAGTGTGAGGATGGACTCCCTGCCGGTGGCGAGTGGCGTTGCGATGATAAAACGGTGCTGTTGGCATCATGACAAACAGTTCTTCACAACATTGCACAAGTTATATAATCAAATATATAACATATAAACCTAACAGGAATACGTACGTATTATCGATTTTTTTAAATTGTTTCTGACCTAGATGTTCTAAATAGAATTCCTTTAATCTGGTACTCATAATCAGTGTGGTGCGGTGCACGCTCGGATTCGGACGTGCTCCACTGCACAATAAGAATTATAATAATTCGCGACCCGCGCGGCAATAGCCGCTGCACTTAATTGACTATGGGTTCTCAGCAACTCATAGCCAATGAACTGTTGGCGTTTATACAACACGCCATAGATACCATGGACGAAGTCAGCATCGTGCAGATCTGCAAGTCAAATTTCAAAGAAGAAGAGATTTGCAGTGGCAAGGCGCTGCTTTTCCGGACGTTTGGCAAAGCCGAACAGATGCCGTCTCGTCGGAGAGATGGAGGAGTGAAGAGTCTCCAGGACATCATTTCGTTGTTCAAGGAGACCGACCCAGACGACATGCCTGCATTCTGCTGAAGGACATCGCGTCCTTAAAAGCAAGCCTTGCTGAAGTTCAGTGTAAGTTGGAGGCCTCAGACAACACCATCAGTGAGTTGCGTGCCCAAGTTGTATTACTTAGTAGTGCGGCTTCGGTAAGTAGGTCACCTGAGGCATGCAACGTGAACACTTGTCGCGGGGCGCAAAATGCTTCTTTCAGCAGTTTTGAGTCGGCTCACATGCATGTGTCACCGACCTCTGGCGCTGTTGCCGCGCGCGTTTCCCCGCACCCCGCCCCGCCGGAGACGACCCCTTCACGTGATTACGCAGCTGTTGCCGCTGCCCGACCCAGTACTCCACAACCACAACCCAGGCAACCAATGAAGGGAAAACTGAAAAAGAAACTCGTATCTGGAGCTGCGTCGTCAGTACCACCGAGACGAGTTGATCAGTGCGACGAGGACGGCTTTCGGAAGGTGGAAAAGAAAAAGAAGAACATCAGCCGAAACCTTAGTGGCACCGCCCTGACTGGCCCGAATCATTTATTGCGTCCAGCGGTACCGACGACGTTGTTATACGTGTCGCGTCTTCATTACTCCACCAAGTCTGCGGATACTGTGGAGTACATGCGAGTGAAGGCCAATGCAAACCTGAGGGTCGAGCGGTTGGAGTCGCGCCACAATGTGAATTTTAATTCATTTGTGGTGCGAGTACCAACTCAACACCTGTCGACCTTCATGAGAGAAGACTTTTGGCCGAAGGGTGTCATATACCGGCGTTTCCGAGGACGGCTACCGGACACCCACGTTGCGTCACACGTCGAAGTAATTACGTGTAAATAAATAGTGTTATATGTATATTATCATGTTATATTGTATTTATGATTAGTCCGTAAGGTATTTATTTAATATTTCTGTTATTGTTTTATTATATTATTGTTATATTATATGTATGTTAGTCTGTAAGGTATGTATCTATGGGTCCTAGTTGCCTGAAATAAATAAATAAATAAAAAAATAAATAAAATAAAAATAATACAGGGAATTCTCAAGTTTAAGACCAGGTAATAGGGGTGGTTGAATGCAACAATATTATTATTAAATTATTATACACTTCCAAAGAGACAAAAGATAAAACGATGTTAACAATATCGAGTTCTTAGGTTTTCGCGGTTCTTACACATAGGAAATGAAACTATTTTTCAAACAAACCGACGTTTTGGGCTCTTTACAGGTCCCATGGTCACGGTAATGAAAACAAATATAGATGTTAATAAATTTATTTCAAAGATGTCGTAAATTACAAGGCAAAAAAACAATACCTACAGTAATTTCCTTATTAGATACCAAAACGGAGAACAGCAGACAGGAAATTGCCCCTACCTAAGCAAAATGTCACCTACTTTTTTTTACATAAATTTTCACGATATTGCGAAAATGAGAAGTTCGAGGTTTAGACTTAAAGTTGCCACCAAAAGGCGCAATGCGACAAACCGATTGCACCACCTGAAAGATTTACAAAGTTAGGAAAAATCAATATAGGAAACCTCTAGAGATTTTTAACGTAGTTCAAAATCTAATTACGACTTTAGAGCTATTATATACAGAGATGCTATATCTGTGTCTGCAAGCGGCAGACATACAAATCATATTTGTGTTGCAAAAACGAGCGATTCGCTCTGTGTTCCGTTTAGGTTCTCTGGTTTCTCTCAGAGAAAAGTTTAGGATAACAGGTATCATGACTGTGGCATGTGACACAGTACATTTACTCAAACATTTTGTATGCTCTTAAAATTATACATAGAAGATATCCATAAAATTACATTATACAGTGAGACCTTAGAACTAAGTCCAAACTCACAGTACCGTGACTTCGTTTAACTAATGTAATAGATTCCCTTATGGCGAACGTTTTTACAATAAGATTCTGAAGCATATATGAAGATTATCATTTCTTAATTTCAAAAATTACTTTAAAAGTATTTTAATTAAAAAGCCATATTAGAAAATTGAAGACTACATGTTAGATAAAGATATAAGGAAAGACGACAAAGGTTTTATATTCCACACAAATTTGATTCAAAGTGTATTCCATAGCATGTTATTTGAAAAAAGCAAGCCATAGATTTTCTTGCTCGTTCTCCTCAGGAAAGTTAGCATAGAGAACGAGCAGTAGCTTAAAACACGACGTTTTCAGCTGTGAATTTATTTTACCTGTGGAATAAATGATACTTTGAATTTGTGACACATGTGTCCGATAGTAAGGCTCACATTTTGTTGCAAAATTTCTAACTTAATTTTAATTATAATCTAATCCCGTATTCACAGTTTTTGCATGATTTTGAACAGAAATGAGTTAAAGTAAGTAGTAAGCTTTGCTGCTGCCCTGCCCATCTCTGGACATATTCGACCTGTACTACGGTCGGAAGGTAGAAAATATTCATTAGAGTTTAAACTACTGCAATAATTATGATACAAAATAGTCAACTAACATACCCTCAGCAATTTGAAGGCTGCGCAGACACAAAGCAGAATGAAATAATATAAATAATTGAGTAGCTCTGTCTTTCATTGTTTTCAGACCTAACTGTGTTAGTTAGCTTTCTGTACAATTGTCTCTCACTATATATATATACAACATATATTTATATTTTACAAGGTATGAAGCTTATTAATAATTTATCAGGTTGACAGTTAAACTTATTTCAGTATTTCATTCGTATTCGTTCCGTATCCGAGACTATACAAGTCTAGAAAACTCGGACCCACTTCGGATGTTGCTGTGTACAAGTCCGAAGGGAAAATACGAATATCGCTTGTACACCGAGAGATAAAGTGACACTTTGGACACATGTGACGTTTCGGACCGATGATTCCCGGATTCGGAACGAATTGGACGTAGTGCGCTTACGCGTTTACCATGTTTCTTTACGGTAATAAAAAATTAAGGAAAAGCCATTGACTTACAATTATATGGACGTCGGGTCCGCGCTAAAAAGTGTCCGCACTTGTAAGGCGCTAAAATCGTATACAGAGCGCGACACTCCGCTTTAGTCTTCATTTGTTCTACTGACAGCGCGATACTGCGATGACATTACAATTTAAATTTCGAATAGGTTGACTTGGGACATTTTTTTCGTGGTTTTTGTATTAGACCCGTCGTCCATTTATTTGTAAGTCAATGGGAAAAGCTAAGAAAAAATATATTATTTACATATTTTCAAAGATTTCCCACAGATAGCGTTAATGCAAAAAAGTCGTCAAAGATCAAAATCAAAGCGCTGCAAAAAGCACAAAAATATTCGTAAAGTATGTAGTATGGTTCCGTAGCTCAGTTGGGAAAGAGTCAGACATGATATGCTGAAGTCGATGGTTTGAATCCAACCGTACAGAAGGAATTTTTCTTAGTGTTAGATCTTTGTATTAATAATTGTAAGAAACTAGTGAAGTAATTTCACAAAAAAAAAATTGAATATCATGGTAATATATACTTAATATTAAAAAGAGATATTAATCAAGAATTTTCTTTTCACTAAGTTACATTGAACGGGATTCTAAATATAGACGTGCAGATATGGCCGTCAATTTTATTACAAGTGCAAGAAAATATAAACGCTACTGCGAGTTTTTTACTGGAACAATTATATGCTAAAGAATTATAGGAATCTAGTAATTCAAATGTGTCAATGCGCAGGTAAAGGTAATTAGTAATATAATGATATAACCAGAGGCTTTTACAGACTTCTGAAATTAAAGTTCAATATTAAAATCCTCTGAAAAATACCAATAACTTATTAGTATACGAGTCATCAAGTAAATAAATGAGTTTTATTCAGGTTAATTTTCTCTATCTGATTTCGGTGCAAATTTCTATTACTTTATTCTTTATACAAATGCAATTGCCCATTTGACCTGCATCTCACCTGATGGAAAGTGACGATGAGGTCGACGATGGAGCGTGCATACCTAAATAATGCCGATTCACCCTCGCCTTGAAAAGGTCCAAGTTATAACGTTCAGGGAATAAGTCTACAGGCAAAGAATTCCACTCCATATCCTTTCGCCATATATACGTGTAAGCGTATCGCGTTATCGTTGGAATATCCACAACATAGGGGTGGTACCCAAGACTATGTCTAGTTTCCCGGCGATGGAAAGGGGAAGGTGAAATCAAATAGTGTAATTCCGTCACACACTCTCCATGATATATTTTGGAAAATACCGATAAGCAAGCAACTTTACGGCAGTATTTAAAACTCTGCACCTTCACATCTATCATTTAAATATTACTGATTATTATTATGACGTTTTATTTAATATTCGGGTGTATTTTTTAGTTTAATTTGCACCGAAATTAGGTACAAAAATCTAATCTGAAAATTACTCAAATGAGAGTTTCATTACATAATACCAAATGATGTATATATATACTGATGTATATATATACTCTATACATTTCAGTCTCTTCAAATTAAAAACCACTTGCCAAAATCTTGAAAATTCGTGAAACGTTTTTCATTTTGCTGAATCTTTTATGTAAGTCCTTTCAGCCACAATTTTGCTGTGATGGAAATGTATACGATTTGATTAATTACACAGATAAAAGCTGCCAAGCCCATGGTCCAATTAGCCAACGAATTTCTGGTTCTACGGGTTAGATCTTGGAATTAATTCGTAGGAACAAATACGTAGATCCACAGATATAATATGGAAAGTAACACAGTAAAGGATGCAATCCAAATTACTGTAATAGTCTTGAAAACCACCATAACGAATTGGCATAATCTCAGTACAGAATACTAAAAAAAACCGACCTCAAAAGTACATGGAATTACATAATATAATTACCAAGTTTTATTGAAATCGGTTACCGGAAAGTGCGTTCGCCTAGTTCGCCACTATACGGGACTTGACATAGAAGATAATAAAAATCGGTTCTCATTAGTGGAGAATAGCAAAATCAACCTTTAAATTAATTGCTCCTTATAATAAAATTTAGGCGCTATTTATAAAAATGAATCTTCGTGTGTGAACAGCCACCCTTAGAGGTGGATGATTTTCTTCAAAATTAAATGGGACTACGGAGTACTCTCTTTCCAACAAAAAAAAGGAATCATAAAAATCGGTTAACAAATATCGCGTAACGTACATACAAAAAAAACATACAGTTGAATTGAATACCTCCTCCTTTTTGAAGTCGGTTATAAACTGTTGACAATCTGCATTTACAACAAAAGGTTCTATCGGCAAGACATGCTCCTATTGGAGGAATGTTATGAGTGAATTAAGGGGAAGAAACTCACAGTAGAGGGTTCGCCTGCAATGACTCAGCCATTATCAAGACATTTGCTAATAGTGGCACTGATTGCAAATATCTCATTTTAATTTCTTTTGTAGCAGTAGAGCTCCTTGTGAAAGAGTTAATCCAGGGAAATACTACCACCTTACCTATTTCTGCTGCTAAGCAGTAATGTTTATATGTATGTATAATATCAAGTGACAGGACGAACAAGTCGTGCACGTGATGGAAAGCTACATGCCTGTCTTTTTTGGGCAATGACGTCAAACCTGTGGCTTTGATTTTAACCATCCCTCTCTGTCATTATCAATGCCATTCCTCCTTCTATTTTAAGCCGTATCTCAGCACCGTAAAAGGCAAAGTTGCAAGTTCCAAATCCGAATAGATTTAGCTGTGATTTTTCAGATTTTCTTCATTTATTATTCATCCGGTAAGTGTTTACCCTCACGTTTGACGATTGCCAGTCACGCGAGGCTTTTATTACGTTCGATTAGTAGAGTCAGCAATAATACTTCTCCCAAAGGAGATCTAACGTCTTATAGAGTTACTGTATTACAGTATAACATTAACTGTAGAGACGCTTCTTTGATGTCACTAATTTGAGTAAAAAATGTTAAAGTCCGTGGCTCAATGTTTTGTTTCAAAAGTTACAAAGTGTTAGATTAAGTGGAACGGGTATACAGAAAAGTTTAAATTTAAGCTATCAGATAAGTGCAGGCAGTCGTTCCCACAAGTACTCAATCCTATCCTAGAAACGAATCGATAGCAGATGTTGCGCTCACACAATCAAAATTCGAGGTAGAGAAAAATCTTAACACCGCCATAAAGTATTTGGATAAAACGGTTCAACGCCATCTAACGGACTTTTAGGGAACCGTATGATAAGCAAAGTAGTTTTTATAAAAAATATTTGTCATATTTGCCAAGTTTTATTGCAATGAGTTACCGGAAAGTGGGACATATCCAATAAACTGGATTCATCCCCTGATTTGCCATCTATGGTGGTGGAATATTTTCTTCAAATTTGAATGGACCACTGCTGAGGTACCCTCTTTCTAATAAAAAAAGAATTATCAAAATCGTTTTACAAATGTTGGAGATGACGTAAAGTACGGGTGTACTTTACAAAAATACGGACAAATAGAGAGCCTACTCTTTTTCAAATGTTAGTTAAAAATAAGTTTGTTACATAACTATGTAAGGTTGAAATTGAAGAGGTAACATAAAAGAATAAAATAAGACACATTACAAATAATACATCACTATTTGAAATTAAAACAAGATTTTTTATTCCTTATGATTTTGAGCGAACCTTCCGTTTATTCAAATTATTCTGAAAACGTCTATAATAATGACGAAACTAATCAATAAAATCTTATCACTTCTGTTAGCGAATCCTGACATTAATTTATTTTATTTTGTTGGAAAACGGTAACCTATCAAAAAGTCGAAATTTTTTTGTCCGAAATAACGTTTGTTCGAATTTCCATTACACCGAATTATAACGAAACAGTTGTTATTTCAGGATATGTTGAATGTTTATCGCGAAGACACGATTAGGTTAGGTTAAGTTAGGTTTAAAAGAAAAAACATTTTCCTCTCAAAATTAATTTCGAGGTCATGAAATTTCGACCAAACGTAATTTCTGGAAAATGTCATTTCGTACTATTGATAGGTAACCTTGGAAAACTTACTTTGCGTCATTAACATTAGTTTTATCAAAATAGGAAATGAATCGATATCATCATCTTCATCGATATCAACGGAACGCCAACATGGCGGCCGCCATTGTGAAAAACATATTTGACAAAAAAGGATGTGATTTTGTTTTGTTTGGATTTATAGTGAAAAGATCTTATTGGAGTTTCATTTCTATGTCTACTATGAAAAGTCTACACTTCTATGTAATTATTTTGTAAACAATTTTCTAAAGCCTGTCGGTAACTGACTCTACTAAGTTCATTAATTTAGCCTACACTGCTTGATTTAAATCTCAAATTTCTTTCATAAGGGTTTATTTTTAACCTAACTTTAATAGGTCATCGATTAAGCTTCACGGTATCGCAAACAGCACGCTCAGATTTACACTTGTGTTTTAAATCTAACTCTATGATGCTTATCATTAAAACTATTAAAAGATCAAAGTGTCTGTGAACTGTGCCCAGAAATTATGATGTCTATCAGTATTTCGATAAGTTTTCTTTTCTTAAAGAAAAAAATAATAAAATAATAAAAAATAATATATAAAAAAATAATAAAAATTTTAATAATAAATAAAAAATATATAATAAAGTCATTTTTATATTAAGGTAAATGTCCCAGTGTTTGACGCTTTTAGACGAAAAATCACGTGTTTTGACAAAAAAAGCACTTAATTCTCAGTCATACTGACAGCCTAGGAATGTAAACATATTAAACGGTTTACCATTTATCTTCTAGAAACTATAAAATGGTAAATAATCACACACTCACCGCAACCTCTAGAATTGTACCAGTGTATGATAGACCAAATCTCGAATGTCCCAATAGTTGACTATGGCAAAGTAAGATCAGAGTACCAGCACTTGACAGGACGTATGTTAAGATTTCATAGTTATTTGACTGGATTGATTACTTTATAACAATAAATTAATGAAATAACCAAAAGCTAAACCAAGCGAGATGCTTTAATTAAAATTAATAATATGTGTTGGCAAAAAATTTATACAAAAATGAAACTAGAATATCACACGTTCACAACATAATAATATTATATAGTTTTAAATAACATTAAAAATATTTTCATCTTGCAGCAATAGGAATCTTATAATAGAACTCTCGCTGATTTGAACTGCTGTTTATTCTTCCAATCTTACACAAAACTGAAACACTCTTAAACTAAAATATTATCTAAAACGACGCCCCTCTAACTCCCATTCCACTATTTCTTTTATTGAACAGTGTTGCCATTTTTAGATAATAATTCTGCAACCATTAGAAAGGAGGAATATTTCCCAACAAATATTATAATGAAATAAACAATTATAAAAGTTCTACATGGAAATCGTGTAAACCCTACAATCACCAGTCGCCTTAAATACATCATCTTCCGAATAACGTAAAACTCTTGGGAGCATTTTCTCATTGCACAATACCTGTAACCAACAGTTAACACTGTTACGTCCTAGTGTTTGACACCTCAACATACGACTGTCAAGCATATAGTAAAACAGTCTTTGACACCCATGTCAAACACTAGTCTCAAAGTCCCCATAGAAACTTGCACTAACAGCGTAAATTCAAACCTACGTTCTCCGTCCTTACCAAATGGTCGAAATTACATGGGTGTCAACTACTACTAAACGTTGAAATATTGAACCAGTGTTTGACATGCCTCTAAAATAAAATATAAACGATATACATCAATAAATACACACAAAACAAATTGTTTGCACAATTATTAATAAACACTTACTGATAATTAACAAAATTCCGACTAATAATAGCACTCAAACTACTCAAAGCCTTAACGATTTTCGTAAAAACACCAACGAATATTCAACTCGGATCACCAGTTCGTAAAAACCATAGACCACATAAAACTAGGTAAAAACAGTCGCTACATTGAAAAAAAATCAATGAAAGCTTCTAAAAGGAGTTCATATGTCATTAGTTTTTATTATTATATTGTATGTATGTTTGTTTTAAGGTATATATAATATAGGTGTATTTTGTTTTTATATTGTTATGTATGTTAGTCTATAAGGTATGTATACATGGGTCTCTGTTACCTGATATAAATAAATAAAAAAAAAAAAAAAAAAAATACTAAGTACATTTAAAACGGTTTTGTAGTTATATCAATATCTGTTTTCTTATTTTTTCAAAAGAAGTGTGATATATTGAGACAGTGTCAAAGATTGGTACATTTACCTTAACTCTGAACGCCTTTATTTAAAGAACACGCAAAAATATACCTACAGTCGTGTGATGTTTTTGTATACATACGTCAAGGTACGCGCCAATATGAGTCATACAAATATAATCCGTGACATTTTAACTAACAAGCGATTGAGTTGCCAAGTCCCTTCAGTTATTTATACTCCAGTTTATTCAGTTAATAAAACAGTCAGAAAATCCGAGCATTCGAGAGGTTTGTATTTATATGTTAGCTATTATCCTTATTTTTTTGTGTAAAGTAATAAACGGGAAAAAAGGACAAGATTGATGAAACCGAGAATAAAAAGATGAGAGTGAATAAGCAATTTCTAAGAACGACTGCTCCATCATCGACCGCTATCATCACTTACTATTAGGTGAGATTGTAGTATTAGAAAAAGATTTATTATTTCTGTTTTAAACGACTTAAAAAAGAGAAGGAGGTTCTCAATGTAACTGTACTTTTAATTCTGTTTGTATGTTGCGCGTTTAAACCGATGTTTGTGAGCCGATTAAATTAACCTCAGCAATGGTCTTATTTAAATTTGAAGAAAATAGTCCAAATCTAAAGGTAAATTAGATGAATGCGCTTTTTGAATTTCACCCACTTTCAGTTAACCAGTTTCAAAAAACTTTTTTTTTATGATAACAAGTGACGAAACGTACAAGCCTCGTAAGCGACAGGCCTGTTCATAACAGTTGCAATATCACTCAGGACTCTCAGGACCTGAGGGGCACTGCCACTGCGCCCGTCACCCTGAGACATAACTTGGCAAGTCCCATGTGCCTGTAATTTCCCCAGTGTTGCTATTGTTGAAGCCCGAAAATACCAGTAATATAGGTGATGATGCAAAATTCAACTGTCCATTAATTATGCAACCCCTGTTGTTGTACCTAATTATTTCCATCAAATCAATGTGATGAGATGGGATGAAAAACATGTACTGTTGTAACGAGGCAACTGAAAAGTTAGATGGATAAGACATGTGCAAAAGAATTGAGTACGTGAGTTACGTGTAATTTAAGGAAGCTAGTACAGAGCTCTATAAAAATACACAGAGAATGCTGTTTAAGTCAGTTTCCTATTTTCAACCAAAAGTTATGAAGAAAATTTACAATTTAAAATACAATATGTACGAACAGAACTCCAAAATAAAGTCAAAGAACAGAAAACTTTAAGCAACAACAATAGATAGAACAATAGACCTAGACGTAGTACTTTTTCGCAAAAACATAACAATAGGAATCTGGTAAGATATGATTTGTTTCTAACATTTGTTAGAAACAAATGTTAGAAAGCGAAATTGGACAACATGCTCTTTATATCTAGTTATAACATTACACCCTGTTTGACCTATATATATACACTGTTACATGTATCACAGGTGAGCTTATAAACTCCCGACTTCTTACCACTTTCCACTCTTTCCTTGCCATTGCAAATTCTAGAGCGCAAAGTTTTATTTGTCTTAAAAGCAACATTTATATCATTTGATTTAAAAATTTTATAAATCTTTTCTGACAAATGGCCAACATAAGTAATGCTTGCTTTATATTTATTAATAGGCTGTGAAGGAACCGCAGTATACAATATGTTATTGATTATCCGCCTCTGTTTTTTGTGAACTAAGCTATTAATTAACGTTTTACTGTAACCGTTAGAAAGTGCAATCTGATAAATAATATTTAACTCTAAATTATAATGTTTTTTAGAAAGAGGGACTGTCAACAATCTATGTATGTATATAACAATTAAAAGCAGCCATTTTATGTTGCCAGGGGTGACAAGAAGAAGCCGGGATATTTGTTTCTGTATGCGTTGGCTTACGGTAAATTTTAAAAACATGTTTGTTATCTACTTTGGTTATAGTTAAATCTAAGAAATTGAGAGAGTTGTTTTGTTCTAATTCTTTCTTAAACTTAATTTTTTAGTGTTTATTGTTAAGGTCGTTTACAAAATTGTCCAGCTGTCTCATACTACCCGTCCAACAAAGAATCAAATCATCAACATACCTAAAGTAATATAGTATATATCTATTACCTGCAATGTATTGAGTTTCAAAATGATCCATAAATATATCTGCCATTAAAGGACTAAGAGGAGAACCCATTGCTAGGTCATCACATTGCAAGTAATATTACTATTACTTACTTAGAAAGGCGACGACTACATCCAGGGGAAGTTGATGAGTTGATAGAATTGACATCTCTTTGCAAGAAACAAAACTACTTCAGGTTTAACGGACAATATTATATATAACTATAGTATATAACTATTGTACCAAATCAGATTAATACAAAGATAAAACACAAAGAAGAATTCCTTCGACCTGACAGGAAGATACTGCGTCTGTATGCCAAACTATTGCCACCGCTCTACCAACTACGTTACTTTAGCGACACCTGTAAAAGATCTATGAAGTCTCTCACTCAATTTCACTGTGTTCGATTATTGTATTAATAAATATAACAAACTAACGGAGTGATTTCACAAAACAATATGTAATTTACGTTTCGCCTTGATCTCAGAAATCGAATTGAAAGGTCTCTTGGAGTCCAATTTGGAAGCAGACCATATAAATCAGCTATCGTGCGTACCACTACCGTGGTAGTCAGTGAGGCTATGAATAAACTTTTATGCGTAGAACAATAAGTTGTCCCAAAAAACACTTGACTTAATCCAAAGTAGAAAACAAATGTTACACCAGTCAATTTCGGGCAAGAAAGAAATAGATAAAATAAATAAAACGACAAATAAAAATATTAGAATGGATTGCAGGAATTATAACACAAATATAATAATATTAAATACGATTAAACAATATAGAGGCCCCAAAGTATATAAAAGAAAAACAAGTGCATGTTCTAAAGTATAATTAAACTTAGGGATGAAATTGGGAATATAATTACAGACCGACTTGAGTTACTGCGCGTCGTTGAAACCCGGTGAACACAGACGGAGTAAAGCGATAACCGAATCGTGGCCAAGAAATAGATATAAAAACGTAAGACGTCCTTTAGCGTGATGGGTGGACGATATTATTAAAACTGTGGGCAGTAGATGGGTGAGACTAGCATAGGATCGTGGTGGATGGCACAAACTACGGAAGGCCTATACCCAGGAGTGGGTGTGAAGTCGGGCTGTGAAGATGATGATGAATAAGTTAATATCATAGTACTAAAACATGATATTCATTAAAAACCATTTATCATATAATATCTGAAGTTACATTTTTAAAAATAGTACAAAATTTATTTTCAATTCAAACGACTATATATAATTGTCCTAACAATAAAGGAAAATTACACACTAAACCCATAAAATGGAAAAAGAATTGTCGTTTATGTTTAATAAGGAAAGTTTTGTTTACCTAAAAATAACTTTCATGTACGTCATAGGAGTTATTATAAATCTAAAGAAACATTAAACGTTCGAGTCACATTTTCTAATTTAATGACACGTTTGTGATAGTCAATTGTGACTACCCATGTTTATAAGTATTCAATCAAAAGCACAGCAAACTTAGGATTTTGGACCGTTGAATATAAATCTTAAGTGTCAAGCAAGACGTGCCCTTGACCTTGTACAATGTACAGTGGACATTTTCTGTATTCTTCGCATTTGTGTCTGTCTGTTGTTTTTATTTTATGACATACGACAACAAGCCGTGTACAATGATGGTCAACGACACGCCTATCCATAGAAATTGCAGTGCCACTCAGAGCTTTAAATCGCAAACAACAAGTCGATAAGTCCCATGCGCCTGTAGTTTCAAAACTGGAACGCAGCAATGCATGATATTTATTGTTTTTTGAAATTCCACATTTTAGTTCATACGAATGAAGTACAGTACGGTGTTTCAAAGAAAAATTTACACGTTTCTATCGATACAATCATTATTGATACAAAGTTTTCGAACTTAGTATCAATAAAAACGTGTCAAATCAAAAAACTGAACTCGAAAGAGAAAGGAAACTTTCGTTCTGTTGTTCGATCTTTGTATCAACTATCTATCAAATTTGCTGGAGTATTTTCACAAAAAATATATTAAATGTCATGATAATAAAACATGATATTCAATTGTGGACCACCTTACTAACTGAATGTTACGTTTCATTAGTCTGGTCGTTTTTAATATAATTTAATTAGACAGAAGCAGGCAGTTGACTGGGATCCTTGTTTAATATTTAATATAAAAACAAGTAAAACTTTTCGTTACCCAATTACTTCATTGGCTAGTCGATTTTTATTGAATCATTTATAAACGTATTTAAATTTAACAATAAAATAATACATTTAGGTTTTTTTAAATTGATTTGCGAAAAATTCTTACCCATTAATTATTTTATCGAAATATGGCGTCAGGATTCGTTTTGTACTGTTTTTATCGTAAGAAACATAGAGTTGAATTCAAATCTTATGTGCAAAACTGCATCTACTCTTGACTCTGTACGTTGATATTTAGTTGACAGCAAACTGTTTCAGGAATTGTATGGTTTGGCAAACAGAAAACGCATTTATAAAATAAAAATAAATCGAAAACAATTATTTTACTACACCAAACAACCAGTTATCGTAAAATGCTTTTTAAAAAATTTTATCACAAACAGAGAATACGTAGCAAAAACAAAAACGGTAAAAAGTTTTTTATTTTTATTTTGAGTATACGTTAGCCTATTTGTTGTATTAAATCTATTCATTTGTATATTGTAATATTGTAATATGAACAAAGACAACTAAACATTTTTAGTAAAGAACCTATTAGGTCGTTACAATTATCTAAGCTTTTCCTCTTCAAATCGCCCCTACTATGACGCGACGTGAAATAACTAAAAAAGAAAAATCCATGTACCATAGGGCATGGAAGAAATATGGTAACTAACTGGACAATGATGCTTTCTCCTAGCTCAGACAACGTCAGACAACAGTCCAACAAGAGTGTTGGAAACGTTATATCGATGGCTGTGAAAATACAATTACTACCAACCCAAAACATTCCTAGTCATACACTAGCTCATTGCGTAATGACAGAGGCATCCCCATTCAGGTGACTTATCAGAATCGCGTAGCATCGGAAGGCTCCGAGATATGTAATACTTTTTTTGGAATGTTTTTTTCTGTCTATATAAACTCTAACACTTCTCATCGTCCTTGCCTCGTAGTGGCTCTATCTAATTTAATTAATTCAATCAATTCTATTTATATTACCCAGGGTCTGGATCGGTACAATGGTGCTGGGACTAGGCGTCTATTATCAAATATGAAGTTCCTGTTTGACGTAGTTAGCTCTGTGTTGGATTGTCCTGAGTTGACCGCTTGCATTGGTCCTTGCACAGGGGCTCAGCCCGTTCAAACTAATCGAAACACTCTGTTTGTCTGCGTACTTACGAGGACAAATTTAAAGACGTTGATATCTTACTTTTGAACAGCAACAAATTTATTAATTTTTTGATGAAATACCCCCACTTTAAAAGGTAATATTTCTTATATAAACAGAGCACAAACACACATACACGTATATACACATACACCTACACACAAGTAGATACACAAATGCGCATACTCTACTATAGTCCATTTGTTTATTATATTATATTTTAAAAATATAGTAATTAAAAAATTAATGTCTAAATCGATTAATACAACGGAATTTAATTATAATCAAAGATATAGGAAAAAAGGGTTATAATATGTTATCAATATGTATTTCAATTTGTTAGATTGTTCTTTGATAAACAATGTTTTAAGTTGCTTCGTTCTGGCACCGAATCAGTTTTTTTTAACGCAAAACAATGAATTGTAATCTGACAAACTTTGTAATTGGCTATGTAAGTAGATTATTCAGAATTGTAAACCAAATTTAAAAGCTATAAAGTTTGCAAACAAATAAATAAATCATAAATCATATTGAAGACAATTAAATAACATCCTACGTGGTCACACTAACTACCTAGTCACAAACTTAATTTTAACGACCTCTGTGGTCAAACGGATTGTACACCGATTTTCATGGTGGCACTCTCTCTCAAATCCTAGGTTAAAACACGGTTGATGTAGAAATGTAACTTTTGTATATTGTCTCGGGTCTGGGTATTTTTCGGACCGTCGTTGTTTCCGATTTCCATAACACAAGTGACTTAGTTACTTACTTTGAGGTCAGAGCAATGTATTGGATGTTATCTATGGTCTGTCTTTTTTTAAAGTGGAATAACATGACAGTTAAGCAGCTAGTGATTACAGTCGATAAATATTCTGTCGACTGTCTTCTATTTTTATAACATTAAGTAATGGGACGAACAAGTCGTACGCCTAAAGGTAAGCTACACGTCTGTCCAGAACAGTTGTCCGTAACAGTGCACTCAGAGCTTTAAATCTCAAAGATCTTAGGGGTACTGTCACTGCGCCCATCACCCTGAAATATAAGTTGACAAGTCCCACGTGCCTGTAATTTCACCAGCACCCTTACCCTTCAAAACCGGAACACAGTAATGCTGACATTACTGCTTGGCGGCAGAAATAGGTAAGATGGCAGTATTTCCCTGGATGAACTTACTCACAAGGAGCTCTACTGCTACTTATACTATCTACTCAATATAAGCCGTACTCTGCTATAAATATCTGAACTTGTCTCATTTGAATCATCATTGATCCATTATTCGTCCAACTATTGGATACAGGTTCATTTGAATTGTCAATTTTTGTAAGTTCATTATATTCACGTACTGCTTTAAAATTATGTCTATTAAAAATACAAAGATAAGACATATTTTAAAATCTTTCATTTCAATTCAGTTTTTCAGTCAATGTAGTTAATCAAATCTGCCTCTTGTATTTGAATAAAAATTGATTTCGATACTAGTTGGCCAACTGTCATAATAAGAATAAAAAAGGCAGTAACGCAATTAGTAACCATTAGAACGTCGTTAACATTCACAATTCAGAGAATTTTGGCTAAGTTTTACCTTCTTTCACAATCTATCGATAAAACTGTTGACAAAAGCTACATGACTATTTAAAATATTACGAGTCCTGGCAACCCTGAAAATGTCATTTTATACCGTCTTCAAAAAAGACAGGCTATGATATTTATTTATTATTTAAGGTAGGGAATTCACAAGTGCATTAACAAGGACACTCACACACACAGATCCAATACAGAAAATTACGTTTCTTAAATAGGCCCATTTTTTGTAACGAACAGACGAGCTTCTTGATGGGAGTTCATCTACGTCCATAAACATTACAACGCCAGTTTCCTATGCGTTGCCAGCCTTTAAGAGCTGTCTGATCCGTATGCCAGAGATCAGGGATATGGTCTTATAAGCTATTTTTTGAAAGGAGTACAAAAGTGTAAGGGTGTAGTAGAAAGAGTAATGTAGTGTATAATGTGAAAATGGTTTACTAACAGATCTGTCTCCTAATGTCAACAAAATTGTAACCTTTGTTAAAATAAACAATGTGCTGTAGTATGCCTATTTATCTTTGAATTTTCATTAATGGAAATAATTTAAAAAAGAACAACAAAACTTAGAAACATCGAGAGTTTCAACATGGCTACCGAAAAAATGTAAGTTTCCCACGAAAACATATCAGAAAATTAAACAATTGAAGAAAAATTACAATATAACATCTGGCAGTATAGCGTATTAGACGCCTTAGCATGTCCCGAAGTACAAAAAATATGGATTTTAAATAAAAAATATGAAATAATGAGTAATTACTACAGCGAAAAGTTAATATCAAAGTTTAGAGAAATGTTAGAGACCATTACGTAAACGAAACAGACGTGAAAAAGTAACTAATCTCAACATGCGAAAAATAGCTTATAAAGGGAAATTTTAGTATTTTAGGTATAAGTACTACATTGAATTTTAGTTGGAACTCTGTTAGAAATCAGGAAAAGGAGGGTTTTTCCTAGAAACGCCTATTGAGAGTGATGTAGATGATAAGGACTTAGTGGTTTCACACTTCATGTGTTGTTCAATCTTTGTGTCAACAGTAATAACAAACTAGTGGATAATCATGGTAGTAATAACATCATGATGTTCAAGAAAATAAATTTATTATTACATTTATTTATATATATTAACGTCATACAGTATTTTATAATCTTAAAATAAATTTTTCCAAGCACCGCTAATACGTCGTTTAGTGCTTTGAACTAATATTTAAATAACGAAAAAAAATTGTGTTTGTAAGAGTGTGAATGGCGTGACAGATGATATGAAATGATTCATAAGTTTTAAAATACAGAATTTTTAGACTTTTGTGGTTATTCAATAAATGTAACAATTTTCTTACCATGACTTTTTTACTTTTTTTTATTTTCCCGATAAATTTGGAACCGTTACGCGAATCTGGGTCACGTGTTTCGCGAACAGGGGTAAACAAATATGTTTCTTCTTGAAGCTGTCAACTACCGTTCGCCAGTCTTCCCGTGACTACCTATATAAATAATAACAAAATTACAGTTATTTTAATATAAATAGATTTAATTATACACTAGTACGACGTAGGCAGGCAATTAGGCTTTTTTGATACACTACAGACATTTGTCTATTTCAGATATGGATTTAACAATTTATTGTAATTCTCAACATGTGCCTTGTTAAGGTTTTCTAAAATCCAATTTTGAGTTCTTAGGTTTACGCAGTGGCTACACATAAGAAATGAAACTGTTTTTCGGATCTGAAATCGCGTGCATTTATTTTATCAAACCCGATACGTTGGGTTATTTAAAAGTAATTTAAATTCCAATCCATATAAACAATTTTGTTTTATACCTAAATCCCGTGTAAGTATATTTGTTTTCGATTTTCAAACCCGTAAAGTTAGTTTGTTTGAAAACAAACATGCGCGATGTTAGATCGGAAAAAAGTATGTAGTATAAATCCCAATCCAATTTTGAATTCATCGTTTAAATTATTGAAATTGAACTAAATTGCGTATAATTTTTTTTATTAAAAAAGACACGACTCAGATCAGGAATAAAATTCATTCCATGATCAATGTGTGTCAATCGCCAAAACCTAGGAACTTGATATTTCACTTCTAGTTGATACAGCTGGGGATATCTGTCAGTCATTAGAATGAAAAACCAAAGTCATTTATTTTATTGTTCAATAGAGTGACCTAGAACTTCTAAAGCTCATTTAAAGTGCCCGACACCTGCACAAACGATTTACCTTTCTCCATTCAAGCTTCACGCACAGTAATGTCATTTTACACATTGTGGAACCATCATACGTAGAATACTTTGTTAATGTACGCTCGGAAACAACTTAGGAATAGCGCGTTGGCTGAACATTTATATGCAAGAAAACTTTCGAATATTCTGTAAATATCAACAGTACTCCAGGTCCTGTTGATATTGACTTACTTGGAATTTTATTGATAATGAATTACCTGGAAATCTGTTGATGTTATTAGGTTTCAAATTCTTAATGGGAATCGAACTCGGAAGGTCCTCATTCAGCGCCCAGAGTGCTAACCGTTGAGTTGCTGAAGTAATCCAAGCAATGCAAACTTTGAATATTTATATTTGATAATGCTCGGCACAGTGTATATATCTGTAATCGACACGAACATTCGCTGACAAATATTTCATACGAATATTACTCTCTCGATAGACACAATTGTATATGTTTGTATGTAAATACATAAACTAACACAATAATGAATCGTATCGTCAGGAATGGTACCTATGTCGATTATGGGCCATAATACAATGCATTAAGGGCAAAGAGGTCATTTGACTGTCGGTTGGCCGACAAATCATTTATAGGTTGAGTGCATAAGGTCGACTTGAGTAGATGAGTTGTACACTCGGCATCAAGCGTTTTAGCCCTGCAGTGTACCTCAGTACAAATATTTATCATAAATTGTTACAGTATTGAATGTTACAATCTAATGTTTACTGTAAAGGTTTTTTTAATTATTGGCAGATTTATAGTGATATAAGTATCTTAGATGGACCTTCTACTTAAGGTATTGAAAACTTCCGTAAAATGATGTATAAAACATAAATGGGTCCGCAGGAAGACCCCAAGAGCTGGCTATTCTTACGGTTGTAATTTTACTTTTTTTAACCCTATCATGGACAGTACTGAAAAATACCGCACACCAAAAGTCACTACTTTTCTTTATGCCGTGATGACCATATTGATTCAACATAATTACTACCCTTTATCACTGACGGCTACGACGGCTTTATCCTGTCACATTCATAGCAGCACTGTAAACTGTTCTTGCAAATGTTTCTTGTGCATAAGTAAGTACCGCTATGATAGTAGTACAGCGATATTATTTAATTTATTTCAGCAAAAAAGTCTATATTTACACATTAAAATGGCGTACACCGTAAAATAGCGTAACCCTTGCAGTATAAGAAGACAAATATTATTATTTATTATAGAATAGGGTTTCTGCAGTATACATTATTGGTTTATTAAATTACTAAAAAACTTTGCATTTAGAGAAAAAATGAGGGATTTTTTACTGTCAGAAAGTTCCGGCGCGAAAACAAAGTACCCAACCACATAATAATCCCAGTACAGTGTACTAAAAAAACCGACCTCAAAAGTACGTGGAATTACGTCTATTTGCTAAGTTTTATTGAAATATCCGACACTGAAGATAATAAAAATCGGTTCTCACTACTCAAAGTATATTGAGAGAAAACGCCTTGAATTGGAGAAATAGCAAAATCAACCATTAAAATAATTGCTCCTAAATTAAAATTAGGCGCTATTTATAAAAATGAATCTTCATGCGTGAACAGCCATCCTTAGAGGTGGATGATTTTCTTCAAAATGAAATGGGACCACTATGAAAGTACCCCCTTTCCAACAAAACAAGAATCATGAAAATCGGTTCACAAATACCGGAGTTATCGCGTAACATACATACAAAAAAAAAGAGAACATACAATCGAATTGAGAACCTCCTCCTTTTTTGAAGTCGGTTAAGAAGGCAGTCGCTGGCGACGCACTGACATGTACTTTCTTACGTCACCTCATACAAACACGTCGGTGTTCACCGTGCTGTCTTGGTGTGCACATATTAAATATGTGTATGTAACGTCCACAACTGTATCTCACATAAATCATTTTTCAAATTTTGTCAGTACATTGTTGATACTTCTCTATGGAGAAGCAGTAGGCGGCAACTACAAAGAAAGCACTTAGAAATCGCACGGTAAAGCCCGTAGTAGTTTTTATAAGATCCATATAATCGAAACGGGATACCCCGTACTGTCCATATTGGATTTTCAATGTGAAGCGATTTTGATAATCCTTTTTTTGTAGGAAAGAGCACCTCATAGTATTTGTCGCATTTAAATTTGATGAAAATATTCCACCACTAAGGGTGACAAACTAGAGGATGGCTCCGGTGTCGCGCACTTTCCGGTAGCCGATTTCAATGAAACTTGGCAAATAGATGTAATCCCACGAACTTTAAAGGTCGTTTTTTTTAAATAAAACAATTACAATTATAATATACCAAAAATAATTCAAATTTACGTTCTTCAATAGTATGAATTGTTATTCAATTCTATATTTTGTTTTCTCAAAAAATGGTATAAATTGAAACACCACTAGTTTAAATATAGACACACGTAATTTACATTATTTTTTGAAAAAGAAAAAGAAACACGCGATTTAGTTCCGAAAAAATAGTTTAATTCCCCAAAAGTTTATTCAGCACAAATACAAGTAGAAACAGCCATTTACAACCACTTGACAGGTTATAGCACATAGAAAATAAATGGCTGCTCGTTGATATAAAAAAAAACATTTGCAGAGGTAAACAACCCAACCTAACCGAACCTAATCATGTCTTTGCGATAAACATTCAATTTATTCTGAAAGAAAAACTGTTTCGTTATGATTCGGTTTTCGGTGTTATTAAAATTCGAACAAACGTTATTTCGGGCAAAAAAATTGTCGACTTTTTGATACATTACCCATCTTCAGACATAAACTTGACAAGTCCCAATAAATTTTAAACTGATCATACCTATCTACAATTTGTTCTGAAATGGCTCTAAAAAGGCCGCATTGACATAATCATAATATGATTAATTGACAATTCATATCATGCCTGTAATATCATACATATTATACTTTCAAACAAAACAAAAACCCAATTCATTTATTTGACAGTCAAATAGATGAATTGGGTTCTTGTTTTATGGAGGTCTCCATAGAACACTGTCAAACAAATGAACTGGGTTTTTGTTTTGTTTGAAAATTCATAATATGAGTTGTCAATTGATCATTTTATGATTCTGTTAATACAACCTTTTTAGCCCTGCAGCGCTGTTTTTCTTCCAGTACCATTTGGTGAACGATCGGATCCCAATTAGCATTGCCATCAAAGTGCATCACACGCAAATAGTTTTTCTATGCTTCCATGACATAATAACTCTAAAATTATATGTCTATCAAGTATGGTAAATACGGTGTAATGTGGTTACTACTAATATAAGTAATGCAAATATAATTGTTACAAATAAATACTAATTATAATAAATTATAACAACTGCTTTGTTCAGCCAAAAGGCGCTAACTCTGAGATACGCCCTTTTAGTTTTTTTACATACAATAGCTATAATACTTTCGCATCTAATGGTATAATAGAAATAGCGCTATTTAACTTAAAACATTTAAAAAACCACTAAGAAGCGTTTTTATATCTCAATTTTTGAAACCTTTCTTTATATCGACTTCTTAGGTTTTCGCGATTGTTACACATAGGAAATGAAACTATTTTTCAGGATTTAAATCCCATAGCCACGGTTGAGTCAACCGTAACCATCAGACCTGTAAAGGGCTCGATACGTCGGTTTGTTTGAAAAGACAAATATACGTGATTTAAATCCGGAAAAATAGTTTCTTTCCTTTGTTTATAATAATCTTTCTTTCTTTATACAAAATAAGTATAATGGTACAATTTGTGGATAATTTAATATAATACGTATAAATAAATTTTAACATCTTCAAAAAGATTTATTTTTGAAAGTGCGAAAATACAATTTACAAAACGTCATTTTTCTCAAAACTTACTCCGATTATAGCGCTGTTCGGCTTCTCGGGGCAGAAATAGTCATACATAAAATATGACCTAATGTTTATACAAAACCAAAGGAAATTCAAATGAATATATTTAACTCGTTCATGAACACACTTAAATAGTACCGTATACAAAAACGTCACCACTTTTCTTTGTGCCGTAGTGTCTACAGTATCTTATTCTGATATTTAATTTTACTGTAAACGCTGTTAATGTGATTTTTTATTCGGGACTTAATCACGTATAAAACATATTTTAATTACCTAGACGTCTCAGACGTATGCAACTTCTCGTAGGGACTGAAGAGGCGGGTGTCAGCATCTTCTAGCCGTGCAAGTTTTTCTAACTACCCGAATTTGATCTTCATTATTTATTTATGCACTACGGTCGTCACTGGACCGACATACAACACTCACCACATCTGGCAACTTGTCAGGTGATACTTGATGTCGTTTACATTTGCTAGTAACTAGATGCAATGATGATGAAAACTTAAAACCGTCTTCTCGGTTGAAATTACGATATTTTTTTAATTTCAATAGCTTCGCGTACGATTCTACTATAGTGATGACGTTCTGTATAAAGGATCTTGGGATTATGAAGCTCAATCCAGTGGTTTGGTCCTGATTCCAGCAAATGCTCGGCTATTGCAGACGTATTGAGCTAATGGTTCTGAAGACTTACTAAGTTATTGATTAAGTCCCGAATTAAATATCAAATAATGTGCGAAAATCGTGTAAGTCAAAGTAATGCTGTCAATGTTCATTAATGGGTTGATAAATTACAATATAGATATTGATTCACTCTCACAAAATTAAGATTGTATAAATCATAATATAATATCAGATAAATTACAATTAAAGTTAAATACCTTAAGCAAGAGACTAGGTCACTAGGCCGATAAAAGAAACTACGGTGTGTAAAACACTGTGTTGGCGAGTCAAGAGGGTGTATGGTAGCAATATTTATGTGTAGTCTTGCATCTAGCATGAAAACATTTTTAATATGTGATTTTTTAAATTTTGTTACGGTTCCCTTTAGTTTTTAACCGACTACAAAAAAGAAGGAGGATCTCAATTCGACTGTGTGTTTTTTTAATGTATGTTACGCGATAACTCCGGTATTTGTGAAACGATTTTCATGATTATTTTTGTTGTAAAAAAGGGTACCTCCATAGTGGTACCATTTCATTTTGAAGAAAATCATTCACCTCTACGGGTGGCTGATCATGAATGAACATTCATTTTTATAAATAGCGCTTAAATTTTACTTAAGGAGCAATTATTTTAATGAGTGGTTTTGCTATTCTCCAATTCAAGGCGTTTTTCTCTCAATATACTTTGAGTAGTGAGGACCGATTTTTATGAACTAGGAGATATTTCAATAAATAAGTTTTATAACGTCTATTTGCTAAGGCAAATAGACGTTATTCCACGTACTTTTGAGGTCGGTTTTTTCAATGTCAAAGTCACAGACCACATTTCTTTTCTTTCTTCCGTGGTCAAAGTCAAAGTGAAATAAGAACTTATTCCATAGGCAACATTTTTACACTTGAAAACGTAATTTTTTAAGCTACTGCTCGTTCACTACGCCAACCTCCCTGAGAAGAACGAGGGCTTGCTTTTTTCAAATACACTTAAATGCTATAGAATACATTTTGAATCATACTTGTGTGGAATCTAGACTCATGTTGTCTTTCTATACATCTTTATCTAATAGATATATCTACAAAATTCTAGACTACGATACAGAGATAGAATACCTTTTCAATTAAAATACTTTTAAAGTAAGCTTACTTTCTTTGTGATAAGGAGTTCGGGTTCGTTCGGGGTAATTGGTACAGTAGTCTGAGTGTTCTGAATATAGCTCATAGATTTTATTACGTTTCTTTGGGACTTAAATTACAATACATTTTCTGAGTTAATAACAATGCAAAACATGAAATAAGATCTTTTAACTGACTTCAAAAAAGCAGGAGGTTCTAATTCGACTGTATTTGTTTTTATGTTACGCAACTACCCCGATATTTGTGAATCTATTTCGATGATTCTTTTTTGTTGGAAAGGGTGTACCTTAGTATTGATCCTATTCAAAATTGAAGAAAATATTCCACCTCTAAGGGTGGCAAAACAAATGATGGAAATAAATCAATTTTTTCGGACTAAATCGCGTAGGTATGTTTATTTTTTTCAATTAAATAGCCTTCGGTATAATATAATAAAACAAGTGTGGCTACTTCGTACAAACAGCAGCTCGTCTTATATGTATATATGATGATATACGCGTACCCGCACGCCTTCTACGGAAGCTTACATTCGCATAAACTCACTGTGTATTCCCGTTGTATAGTGCGAGTCGTCAAAAATATTAATAATACTGCATTTGACAAACGTTATTTCAGTATTTCACGAAAACACTGTAATGAACAACTTATTTTTTTAATTCTGTTTACAACCAGTAGGTACAACTAAAATTATAATGTGACAACCCTACAGAGAGAAGTGTAGGCACTGATGCGCCGAACAGGCCTAGGCGGGCGATGCTCTACGTGTCTTAAAAGAATCAGATTGTGCTAAGTTTTTTATATAAAATATAATGTAACAATATTTAAAATGAAAACAATAGTAACGTGAGAACACCTGAAAAAAATACATTCCAAAAAAGTCTTTCTTGGCGAAATCTTAACTGAATCAATCAATGCATGATTAAATTCATTATCTAATTGATTAAATTAATTTAAAAATATTGCCATAATCGTTGTGATTAATAGGCTCAAATGGAAATAAATTAGATTATCACTCCAAAAAACATCTTATTTCAATCACCTTTCTTTTTCAGTGTAGGTACGAGTACATTGGAGAATAGATAGTTATAGTTATTACTCACAATCTTCTTTCAGACTATAGCAAAAGAGCTTAAGGTTTAGTAAATAGATTGTACCTACTGTCTTTGGAATAAAATTGTTTTGGGGATACGTTATTGATTTTAAAAGTCATTACAAAAGATCGTAATTATACATTTATGATTTCGAGCTAGGCAGTGCCAGCCTGTTTTTAAACCTAAAGTTCAACGGTCGGGTGTAGGTGTCCTTTGCTTGAGCGAAAAATTTATTACTTCTTTTGACAAATTTTTGTATTTCTTGAGTATAGGTACGACGGTTCAAATGTTTAATTTAATGAAATGTGATCTACAGACGTTGCATTGATGTCAAGTACTAGTCTTATACATTACTTCTACAAAATAAATAAACGTGAGGCATCTGTGTTATTTTCCCACCACAGTGATACCATACTAAAAAAGAAATTGCTTTAATCAAGTTACCCTATGACGTTTCTTAATAGACTCAATCAAAACATAATTTAAATAATTAGTAAAATTCTTGCTATAATCATGATAATTATTGCAGCAATTATTGTGCTTTACATTATGTTCAGATGGAAACAAATTACATTAATTATCACCTTAACGTTATTACAATAACACGCATAGACTATAATTATTAATACAAAGATTGAACACTCAAAAAAAATTACTTTCATCCGGTGCAAAGATACGACGCAAGCACATAGAAAAATTCGTGAGGTCCGCTGGTTCGTTCCGTGGCTTAGTTGGTATAGCGTCTGGCACAGTATGCTACAAGACGTCGGTTCGAATCCGGCCGGATCGAAGGAATTGTTTCTGAGTGTTCTCTCTAATTTTTATATTATTAATTATAACAAACTAGTGGAGTAATTTCACATAAAAATAATTTAATATCAATTGAATAAGAATTTAAATGGATAGATTAGCCAGGCATAAGTGTATTAGACCGTCGTTTCTGTTCTTGTGACGGTGAATTTCTTTTATTATAACAATGCATAAGTAAGTCTACAGTTTGGTTGAGATATATTGAATGTGCTATTTTCAATTTGATTCATATCAATGGTTACACCAAGTGAATTGAACATGAAATTTATAAGTAATAATAATAATAAAATTAATTTACACGTGCCTCCGCGCTGCAGGATCGCGGCAGCCCCATCAGCATCGTGAATGTATTATTGTATTGAACAAGTACAGCACTGTACTGTTTCTGAGTGGAACTAACATAACAACAACTAAATAAACTCTGAACAGTGTACTTTTTACTTCAGTAGAACAATGTGCAAACCTGCGGGTTAACATATTGGCTCTCACAGACAGTGTTCTACGCTTTCGTCCAATATCGGCATTGTCGTTAAAGTCAGATGTTACTAAATGTCCTAGATACTCAAACTGATCCACTCTCTTCAGTGGACTCCCGCTTAACAGAACAGGTGGAACATTTGGCAGGCATTTGTGTTTAACCTTAAATACTATGCATTCACTTTTGGTTACGTTGTATTTTAAACCATGACTAGCCGCATATCTTTTATAAATACTTATCAGTTTCGTTAGACCACAAACAGAAACGCTCAGCAATACCATGTCGTCTGCGTAGCTAATATTGTTGATACATACTCAGCTCTCCTATAAGTTCGTTTAATGGAATGTAATGTAATGTAATGTAATGGAATCTTCTGTTTTTTTTATGATACCAAGTTAAGGGATAAACAATTTGTGCGCCTGGTGGTAAGCGACATGCCTGTCCATAGCAGATACAGTGCCACCGAGAGCTTTAGATCGCAAAGATCTGAGGGGCAGTTCCACTACACACGTCTCTCTGAGACACAACTTGACAAGTCTCATGTGCCTGTAATTTCACTAGCATCCTTACCTTTGAAAACCGGAACACAATAATGCTCACATTATTATTTGGCAGCAGAAACAGGTAACAGTACTTCCCTGGATGAACTCTTTGACAAGAAGCTCTACTACTACCGCTAGTGATATGGTAAAAATCGCACTGTTTTTTCACGAAATCTAATATTTAACATATTTTTTTTAATATGCTAGACAATCTCTATCTCTCTCTCTAATCTCACCGATTATCTAAACTTAAAGAAGGGAATTTCCTCTACTAGTGCCGAGGTACAGCTCAGTACGCCCTGACCAGAATCAGTTTAGGAAAGTTCATTTTCCAAATTGGTCCAACCGGAAAGATATCATCCAGCGCCTACAGTAAAAATCTCGGGCCACCGCAGTCGTCAGGAATAATATACGTATCTAATACATAGATACGTACTCTACATAGGTTCTTTGGTAACGGTATTTCCGAGCGGGTTACTCGAATGCTGCAAATCATGCACAAGTAACAATCGCCTAGATTCTACTTCTTCTGAAGTGACGTACTCAAGAAATACGAACTTACAGACTTTATGTCGTTGAAGTAAGGTTTAGGCTTGGTAGCGTTCCTGTACTAGTAGCAAGAGCTATTGTTCACGAGAATTTCAATAGCCAGGTGCGTGAATGAAAGGGTTTTCTGTTAGGCGTTATTTAATTCCATATCGAGGTTTCGTTTATTTAAATCAAAGGAACTTTCTATCGACCGGTGTTCATTGATAAAATGCAAATCTACATCGGAATCGTTAAGATTCTTTTATAAAATTTATAGTTGCTGCCATGGTGCATAATCAATGGTTCTTATGACAGTCTCATCTAGACGAAAGCTATTAATTTAATTCGTGTCTCCGAAAAGTTGAAGTTCATGCACAATAAAGTATAAAACAATCACGTTAATATTATTTGATCCTCAAAGTCATAAATGGTCTGTTATAAATGCGCACTTTTTAAAAATAAACGATATTTTTTTATGTTATATACGTATATGAATCGTTCCATCTATATTAGTTGACTTACGCATATATTATAAATTAACTGCGTTCAAAGTAACACTATTATTGTGTTTAAGCATGTTAAATTAATATTTGGTATCGAGTATATTTGTTTTTTCCAACAAACCGACGACGTTTCTGGTTAACTGGTTGATGACTGTACCACCTCAGTCAACCGTGACCATGGGACCTGTAAAGGGCCTGAAACGTCGGTTTGTTTGAAAAAACAAATATTCGCGATTTAAATCCGGAAAAATAGTTTCATTTCCTAATATGTGATATTCAAAAATAACATTTGATACTCTTTTTATATATCATTGGTCTTTTAACGATTGATGACGTCATGTAGATGAAAAAGCAGCGGCCGGCGAGTGCCAGAAGCCAATTTGCTTGCGTTTCCCAACATGTTATCAGGTCAAATTATGTTATAATTAATTTAATATTAGTATACAAATATAATCAACATTTACTTAGTTTTAAAAATAAGTATTTAAATTGTATTTTTAATGCTCATTTGTTAATGTATACAAATTATTATTTTTTTTGCGCACCTCGGAACAGATTAAAATATCGATCGATTTAAATCATTTTATGACGCAGAGATCTTTCTCTCCTCCTTCCTCCATTATATAAGTAATATAAGAAACCTGTAATTAATAATAACCATTTAGTTACTATCCATGAAAGTCTAAAAACCTCGGATGTGCGTTACGTCAAAATTATTAGATACAGCAGTTAGTGAGAAGAAGGATTACATGGTAGATATTTATGTAAAAGTTTTTAAAAGAAAGAAATAACTATTTTTTCAAAGTAGTATTCTTTTTCCTTATGAATATTTTTACATAAGAGTTATGCTTTTGTAGTTAACATTTGTGAGTTTCAGTCAATACGATTTTGAAACTAAAATTTAATTATTTCTTCTTTTTAAACTAACAAAATTTATTTTACAGCGTTACTTCGCCATAATACCAATAGATGGCGTTGATAAGTTTAAGCTATTTTCTATTACAAAAAAGAACAAATTCCAAATATAATGTTAAAATATTTTCTGGACCAGATTGGAATTTATTTAGGATATGGGTGAGACAAGTGAATATACCGGACTGGAAGGTTCGAGATTGTCTTTTTTGTCGTTATAATTGCGTCTTTCTGCGTCTGACCGAACAAACGCTCTTCCACATCCCCAAGAATATGGTACTTTGAAAAGATCGTTGATCATGAAGATTATCATCAAACTGCCTCAGTGGCCGATCGGTTACCATGTCGCACTGCCACACAAAAGTCCCAGGTTCGATTCCCGGGTCGAGATAAATATCTGTATGGCCTCCATTTATTTCTGACACAGGGTTTCCTTAGTGCGGGGCTATGTTGAGTGTGTGCGCTATTATTATTATTATTATTAAAAAAATGGTTACTATATTTCAACTTCATTGAATTAAATATTCAAATGTTTCATTCATTCAAAGGCAATCATCAACAGAAACAGAATTAGAAACAAATTACTATATGAGGAGTTATAATTATTTTCTAGATTCACAATGTTACAAAGTAATTGAAAGAGTGAAAATATATTAATTTTTGAGCACTTGTAACTTTTATATTTTTAAAGTTCATATAATAACAGGCAATTGAGAAACCACAACACTCGATCGATCATGTAAGTTTTGTAGTAGCAGTAGAGTTTTTGTGAAAGAATTCATCCATTGAAGTACTGCCACCGTCCCTATTTATGCCGCCAAGCAGTAATATGAGCATTACCTCGTTCTGATTTTGAAAGGTAAAGGTGCTGGGGAAACTACAAGCACATGGGAATTGTTAACCTGTGACGGGTGCAGTAGCAAATTTTTGCAATTTAAATCTTTGTATAGCAATAAAGCAGTTATCCGTATTTAAATCTTTGTATAGCAATAAAGCAGTTATCCGTATGCATGGCTCACACCACTTGGAGCACAACATTTTTCTAAATATAATTACTTCATAATTAAATTAAATAAAATAGAATCAAACTTCATGTCGTCGCATGCTCACAGTGCTATCTGATTAATCAGTTTGTGATCAGAATGAATCGTTTTATTATAAGAATGGCACCAATTCAATCTTTCTTTAATCGACACACTCCTGCGCATCTCTCAAGTCGATAAAACGATAAATCGCATGCAATGTCAGCTTTTATTAATATTTTATTGACGATTTTATTTTAAGAACCTTGGATGTATTCTTGTACATTCATAATAAAATGGTGTTATAGTCAAAGAGGTAGGAAGTGGAACCACTGTAAAGCTGATGTAGTTTATAATACATAGTCGTTTCTTCAGATTTATTTTTGAAAAGTGAAATCAGATCTGTGAAATGTAAATTATCTTTATATCATAGGTACGCAAATTATATTTCAAATCATTACACACTAGATACTAATCCTATTTGTCACTTAAAATTTTTAGACCCAAAACTTCTTTACTCAATCCGTCTTATGATTCATATCATCATCATCAACTTAAGAGTTATACTCTTGTCGGTGGAGCCTCTTCCAGTCATCACTCCTACAAGCCAGCTCATTGATCTACTTATACGACACGACACCGGCCTTTTCCTTTATTTGATCTATGTAACTGCCCTAGGTATTCTTATAATATACTATGATATTATAAACCAAGGCGTTGAGGTCCGGGTTATAGATCTGAAGTGGAGATGGGCAGGATATCTGCTTAGACATGGTGAAGGCAGCTGGAGTAAGGCTTTGACGGACTGGTTGCCAAGAACAGGCTGAAGTAATCCGGGTCGTTCAATGGCATTATACCCAGCAGTGGGAAATAGGTGGCTGAAAATGTTGGTGATGATGATTATATATCAAAGATAATATATAATATTCACAGAAATCTGAATAAATAGGTGATAGTAAATTTATAGCCCAAAATGTTGGTTTGTTTGAAAAAACAAATATATGCGATTTCAATCCGAACAAAAATAGTTTTTCTTTCTTAGCTTTTCAATTCACTTTGGCTTGATGACATCGACAATAAATAAAACAAAAGAGACTCGTCACGAATAATTGTGTGTAGTGGTATGTATTTATTTTATTAGTAAAACTTACACACGTCCCAAACTAAACATTGGCACCACCGCACGTAACTAACAGAACAAAGTTACACATAAATAGGTTAATGTATATAGTAATAGAAATTTCAATCGTAACGCCAGACCATTGTCCAGTCTTTGTTTTATAAAGAAACTAAAAATACAAAGAAAAGAGAGTAGTACTATACAAAGACGATACGTGACCTGCCATTTGGAATCGGTTGATTTATCAAATCTTTTCATAGACGTCCTAAAAGAGAATACATAGTTTAAGAATAGAACAAAACGATAGCTGTTACGGTTACATACAAAATAGGAATTGATGTTCTTACGATTCGTAATGGTTTTTCAAAATCACTATTCAAGCAATTAATCTTGGAGTGTGCAGCGTGTCATTAAATAAATAAGAGATAAATGCATAAGGATACAGCGTAATAAAAATGCAACTAAAAATGCATAACGCCAACTTGCCTACCTAATTTTTAGTTACGCAAGTTAGAGAAGCTACTAGAAAATGATACCAAAGTGGTCATTTTCACTAGTAAATAAATTCTTTTTAACCCACTTCTTAACCGACTTCAAAAACGGAGGAAGTTCTCATTTCGATTATATGTTTTTTTTATATGTATGTTACGCGATAACTCCGGTATTTGTGCACCGATTTTCATGATTCTTTTTTGTTGGAAGAGGGTAATTAGCATTCATTTAATTTTGAAGAAAATCATCCACCTCTAAGAGTAGCTGTTCACGCATGAAGATTCATTTTTATAAATAGCGCCTAAGTTTTATTATAAGGAGCAATTATTTTAATGGTTGATTTTGCTATTCTTTAATTCAAGGCGTTTTTCTCTCTCAATATACTTTATCTCCTGTGTCAAGTTCCGTATAATGGCGAACTAGGGGATGAATCCGAGTGTGCGCACTTTCCGGTAACCGATTTCAAAAAAACTTGGCAAATAGATGTAGTTCCACGTACCTTTGAGATCGGTTTTTTTAGTACTCTGTACTGAGATTATTTCCAATAATACTCCGAAATATTTTCATTATTTAAAAAAAAGAACGCACATTTTGTTGTTTATGGACTGTGCAACTCCTTATCAGCCTATGCCAGGAAAGTAAGCACTAAAATCCACTTCTGTCGCTACTCTAAACTATTTACATTTAAGCATCATGTAATAGTAAACCTTAGAGGATGGAAAAAAATAAATCCATAGTCTAAGTAGTAAACAGACAAAAGAAATATTTCATACAGAACTTTGCCTTTAAATTAAATTATTGAACAAAAATTTAAATCTAAGATCTGGCAGTAGGGCTTCGACGCCTTTGCATGTGCTGAAGGATGACAATTTTACTACTACTAGAAAATTATTTTTCCTTTCCATTGTTTTCCGTGAATAAGTTTCCTCGTTTTGCAGTGGCATAAATGCAAACCGTGAAGTGCCAGAAACAAAACAAAAATTGTCATACAGTTTTTTTCCATCCTCTAAGCATACAGCCTACCGAAAAAAGTTATTTGTTTACGGTTTTAGTTCTTATCGCGTTTAGTTATGGTGTAATGAAACGAATAGATAGAGAGGGATAGAGAGAGAGAATACCCGTGAAGAATACTCTTAGAGGATGGAAAAAAATAAAAAAAAGAATACCTTCGCCAACATAGATTTAGTATATACCAAAATCTATGTTCGCCACATACACAAAAAAAATTACCTAACCTAACTTTTTTTTTTCTTATTCTTTGGCACTATAGCGTCCAGCCTTGGCCATATAACCTAACATATTTTGAAATATTACTTTTAACGTCACCTCTTTTTACATTTGTTTTTTGCTTTTTCTATTAAACGTCTCCTCCATAGTTCTTTATTATTTCCTAGCGTTGTTGTTTAATACACCTCGGCGCTGTTGTTAATACACACTTTATACACCTCGGCGGTAACGTGAATTGCCTCATGGGACCACGGCTTTTTAGCTCGTACTCGACTAGCAATCCTTAACTTCCCACCCGCTATAATAATGTACCTATATACATTTTCGGTTTAGATCATCTGTTGTGTAATCAATCTGATAGTCACCAAAAAGATTTTAAATCTAAATGCTGGCCATTTAAACATAATATATACGTTCTCTTTGATAGCCGTGTTAATAACTCTAAACGTCTTCAATGACAAATAAATTTTTGTATAAAGCCAATTTTTCTAATGATAAATTTTGGTTTATTTCAGATTTTGAACTAAAGATGAGTTACTTGGAGAAGATTGATCGGTACTTGGACTCGCTAAAAGTTGGAAAAAGTAAGTATCATTAATTAGTATTGTAACTAATAAATAAATCGCAACAGTGAAAATATTTCTAGCAAATAACTGTTAAAAAGCGGATACTTTCTTACTTATCATATCGATGGCATAGACTTCCAGCCCAGAACTATGAGACATGTTTACCATCGTGGCGAAAGGATTTGCCAAGGCAAAGAAAAGACAGAAAACGGATACGACAAGGCCTATGTCGAGCAGAGTAACTGCAAGATGCTGATGATGAATTAGTTAAGGCCGCTCTAGATAATTGTACCTAGCTATACTTACCATAAAGTCTGGGGACTATTTAGAAAGAAAAAAAAAATATTCGGCGCCGGTTTGAGACTCTTTACGGTGGCTCTTTACGGTGTTGAACGTAAAACTTTATGTTATTCTTGTTTACTTCATTAGGTAAGTATAGGTTACGTAGGTTTCATCCATTGTATCCAATTACAAGAGTAGGTATTATGTGAAATACAAATGGCTGTCATTTGTAATTTTAATATGATATCATCCAATATTACATTCAGCGTTAATAAGGGTAGTGTTTCCCTTAGACTCTGATAGCACCCTCAGCCCCGAATAGCATCATTGTTTATTCGTTTAATTTTACGCAAACTGCCTATAAGAATACGTATAGTAAGTAGTACGGCGTATTAAAGACTTCTTTAGGCGAAATTGCTAATATATTTTTGTCAGGCGTTACCAACTTATTCTACGCTCATTTCGAAGCAAATTATCTATTATCATTATTTTAAATTGTCGCATTGATTAATTTTACCATAAACGTGCTGGTACTAGGCATGGGGCCATTTTGATCGGAGCAATTAGGCCAGTGCCCAATAACCTAGCTCAATATTGGGCGGAAAATTCGCACGAGAAAATCCTTTAACAAAATGATGAAGTGATATGATGACATCGTCGGTTTGAGTATTCAATAATTGTTTTTTTACAGGCGCTATGGTGGACTCCTGGTTCATGATGTCGAGTCCAGTACCTATAATGTCAGTAGTAGCATCCTACTTCCTGCTCATCCGGATTGGCCCTCGTATAATGAAAAACCGACCTCCAATGCAGATGAACAAGCTACTTGCTTATTATAACGCCTTCCAGGTTTTACTCGCTGCCATGATTTGCATTAAGGTACGTTTAACATTTATCCTATGTTCAGCATACCGCTCGTGCGAGAACGTATAAATAATTCTAGCGGTTGAGCAATTTCGTTTTATCAGACCGGGACCGCTTCGATAATTAGTACGTATAGTCTGTATTTTTTGACGATAGAGTAAAATTATGTTTGCAGGGTTGCCAGTTTTCATAAAATTTTAAATAGTCATGTAGTAGTTGTCGACAGTTTATTGATAGATTGTGAACGTACGTAAAAATTGCTGCATTGTAAATGTTACGACGTTCTAATGATTATTAGTTGCGTTATTGTATTCTTTATTCTTATTTTCACAGTTGGTATTAGTATCAAAATCGATTGTTAGTCATACACATTTTGACACCGACAGCGGATTTGATTGCGTATATTAAATTAAAATGAAAAACTTTAAATTATGTCTCCTGTTTGAATTTTTAATACATATACTTCAAAATTTAGTGTATATATGAATGAATTTTCAAAAATCAATAATTCAAATGTGCCTGTGCCCAGCGTTGGACGTACATATAACGGGCCGATGATCAATGAAATGAAACAATTTCGCCTATTTATTTCATAAGCGTAACCAACGTTCTGACGATAGTCGATATAATATTTACTGCAATCACTAGCTGCTTGCAAGCTGGCAACACTTTTGCGTAATGAACTGTCATTTTACGCCATCTTCAAAAAAGACGGACTATAGTGAATAAGGCGGTGTATACTTGGGAGATAACAGATCGTGAGCTGATTAAGTAGCAAATCGTTAATATGCTGGACAAAGAAATCCGACATTGGCACTTACAGCAACAATAAGCCAATTTTAGCAATTTAGTAGCAGTAGAGCGCTTGTGAAAGGGTCCATCAAGGGAAGTACCGCCACTTTGCTTACCTGCCGCTGAACAGTAATGTGAGCATTACTATGTTTCGGTTTAGAAGAGTAAGGGTGCTGGTGAAATTATAAGCTAATGGGACTTTTCAACTTATGTCTCTGCATATCACAAAGGAGTCCCTGCACTTAGTATCACAAAAATATGCTGGATTAAATCATGGGAACCAGGATATGGATTAAAATGTACCACTTGTAAAACAAAACACCGACAAAAGCAATAGTTGCCGTGGAGCGAGAAGGCATCATTATTTTTATGGTGTCATTTATTATTCAAAACGTAATTTTTCCGCTCTCTTTTCTATATAGTAGTAGCTCCCATTTCTAAATAGTGATAGGAAATTTTCCAAATTTGGACCAAAACATTTTGCGTTTAGTTCCAACCCTAATATTATTATCGTAAAGTAAAAAAGACTTAACACAACATTTAATTTATTTTCAGGTACTAAAATTGAGCAACATGTTCAGGGATGGCATATTCTATGCAGGGTGTCGATATCCGTCACATACTCTAAATCCGATGGTAAATATGAAATATCGTTTTCTGGTGAACGGTGGCATCCTAGCCTTTTCACACCCATATCAGATAGAGCTAATTTTTATTTGTTTAT